>NC_136934.1:28074902-28429902 GCF_949987615.1 Pollachius pollachius | reverse complement strand
TGCTGCTAGCTCTCAGCTGTCATCATGTGGAGGCTGAATGGCCATTCCTATATATTCATATAGCTACTACATATTCCTGTATTAGGAATATAGGGATAGTTCATGATCAATTCTGAACTTTGCCAAGCCCCGTCTAGAAAAATGGTGTGTATGTTCTAATCGTTTTACAGATATGGAAGGTGACAGTATGGATGTCAGTCATCGGAGCCAGAGTGTTAATGTGGAGGTTCATGTTAAATCTAACAGGTAGGGCGTTTTTTTGTGTGTGTAAGCAAAACATAAAGTCTGGAGAAGAAAGCTATCAAAAGCTGTTGATAATTTCGATGTAGGATGCCTTTGCTCTATTTTAATATCCATGGTCATCATATTCTCAGCACAGCCAAGCGGTCAGATGTGCGGACACATGTCCTGGCTCTACTGGGTCGTCATTGCACTGTTTTTGGAAATCAGAAGTGGAGAGATTTTGACGAAGAGTTCCTCAAGAAGAATGTGGAATCTGTTGCTGTTGTAGATGAGGAGGACATGGTGAGATAGTCTAAACTTCACAGACCACAACGGCAAGTCTGCTATTGACATCAGTAATTACTATACTGTTATTCCCGTCTCTCTTGAAGCCTGTGGAACTGAGGAGCTCTGATGTTTCCCTGCACATCTTCACTCTTAATGATGATGGCCCTAGCACGCTCAACCTGGAGGAGGACGAGGAGCTCTCGGCAGCCAATCACTGGCTACTGCCGGCAGGTAAGAATATAACATTAACTAGTAACAATCACTATTGTAACACAATGATCTAACCAAATGAGAGGCTAAACTTTAAAAGTAAACCGTTATTTCCTGTCATTTTATTACATGTAAAGGCAAGATTATTTCAGGGAAGCTTGAATAAAGCGGTCTGACCATTTTTATTTATTGTTTTATTTCCTTAACAGCTGAATTTAATGGAATCTGGGAGAGCCTAGTATATGAAGATGGGGTTAAAACACAGGTATGATAACTTGATCCCTAATGCAATTGGTAGCTGATAATATTGGATGGGCTTCAATTTTCCCAAGTGTTTTCTCTTTTCCTTTAGCTTTTGGATTATGTCTCGACGACAATTTTCTTCTCAGACAAAAATGTTGACAGCAACCTAATATCGTGGAACCGTGTTGTGCTGCTTCATGGTAATATATAAAGACAGTAAATATATTTGGACTCCTCATTACCATGTCAATAATTGTCACATTAATGCTCTATAATTCAATTATAATTATGATCTGTGTTCAGGTCCCCCAGGCACAGGGAAGACATCCTTATGCAAAGCACTTGCACAGAAGTTGTCCATTAGACTTTCAAACCGGTAAACAAAGCCTCTTTTCAGATGAAGTTTCTAAGGCGCTTCCATCTCTATCCCTGCTTTTTGAAGCCATCCCCATGCTCCTCTCCTGCAGGTATTCCTACGGGCAGTTTGTTGAGATAAACAGCCACAGCCTCTTCTCAAAGTGGTTCTCAGAGGTAAAAACTGAAATGGTCTCTTGTGTAGTTCAAGCATGTTTTCTAAAATTGCATGTTCTTGTTGAAGCTGAAGAGGCAGTCATGGCTAACAGTGTTTCTTGTGAATACGCAGAGTGGTAAACTCGTGACTAAGATGTTCCAGAAGATCCAGCAGCTTATCGATGACAAAGACGCACTTGTGTTTGTTCTGATTGATGAGGTAAATTAATCTGCCTTTATTAATCCAATTATATTGCTTTGTTCTTTTTACTTTACTTTTCTTCAGTTTCTTGTAGAAAGACCTCAGGTGTTCACAGATCTCTCTATTCTAATAATGAGATTTAATAAATCAGAGAGTGGGTCATGTCACGTCTGTTGGGCTCCCATATGAGAGCGGAGTCATTCAATGTAGCGTATACATTCCTCCGACTGCCTGTTTGAAACTCCCTCAGGTGGAGAGCCTCACTGCATCGAGGAACGCAAGCCAAGCGGGAACGGAGCCTTCCGATGCCATCCGAGTGGTCAACTCTGTTCTCACGCAACTAGACCAAATAAAGCGGTTGGAAAATATTCTATATGTCCTAATACCTAATGAATCATAAGCCAAATGTTCACAATCACAAAACTCCTTTCTAATTTTCCATGCCTCACCGCATTATTTGAGCCACTGCTCCTGCTCCCTATTTTAGTATATATTTACATACATCTCTTCAATTTTATGTCTGACGTGAGCTTCGGCTGTCCCATTGGTGAAAGAATACAGTCCATCTTCCTTACTTTTCCGCTGTTCATTCGAAGACACCCCAACGTGGTGATCCTGACGACCTCCAACGTGACGGACAAGATCGACCTGGCGTTTGTGGACCGGGCGGACATCAAGCAGTACATCGGCCCCCCGTCGGAGAAGGGCATCTACAACATCTACCTGTCCTGCCTTGAAGAGCTCATGAAGGTCAGACACACGACCATCCACAAATGGATCAATTGCATTTTTGTGAAGCTATGTGTCCTAATGGACTCTATGCTGGACACACACTTTTTCTGATTGGTTTCATATTGCTTTATTTTTGTCCCGTGTGCATGTATCTATACAGTGCCAGATAATCTACCCTCGACGTCAGCTGTTTACCATGTCTGAGCTTCAGACCATGGGCTTTGTGGAGAGTGAGGTGTCGGATCACAGTCTGATCCTGAGGAACATTGCTCTGTAAGTATTGTGATCCACCATAGTCTCTCAGAATAATTGTCAGCAATTCAATACAAGCCTTGATTGATAATTGTGACCTTCCTTGTCAGAAAGAGCAAAGGTCTGAGTGGAAGGACACTCAGAAAGTTGCCTTTCTTGGCCCATGCCCTCTTTGTAAAGGTAAGCAATTTAAAGGCCATAATAAGCTATGATTTTTTTTTTTATAAATATTGTACACGATTCACACAACTCAATGATCAGTGTTGTGCGTAGACGCCGATGGTAACTTTGGAGCGCTTCCTGGAGGCTTTGGACCAGGCCGTCACCAAACAAAAGGTGGAGAAAGCACATTTAGCCAACAGTGTCTGAGGGGTAGCACTATTATGTTGGGCTTATACCAATTAGGGCTGTGTTACCAATGCTTTCTGTTGGTTTGTTGTTTACCAGGATTTGTTGTTTATTTCAAACAATGTTGTGTTTGGAACATGGCACAAGTACATTACAGATGATGTTGATATGGCTTTGGGTTTATGGACTTTAAAGATGAAACTTTCTCAGTAGCTTCTGTGCATTAAAGGTTTGGTTCAATGTTAAATCACTATTTAGATGTTCTACAGTTAAATCCAAGGTTGTATATTTCTACTATAAAAATGTGTTCATCATAGTTTTCTCAATTAACCAAAATGTCAATCTGTAAAAAAAAACAACATCTTATACTATTTTTTGTATGTTTCAACTCTTGTTCAACGTTTATCCATGTACTCATGTTATTGTGTAGATAACATTTTATAAACTTAATTATATCTTCACCAGTTCATTTTCGCAGCACTTTTCTGTAAAGAATTTTATAACACTATGGTAATATATAGGCTTTTTGATGAATATATAATATCTCTTTTATGCTGGAAAATATATAGCCGGTACATAGTCTTATGTAATATATTAAGATTATATAGATTTGACACAGTTTGAAGAAGCTGTTGAAGGATAGCTTGCAAGACGGTGAAACTACAAACACTTGTCCTGGAGCATCCTGATAAATTGGTTGTATTTCCAAATGAAGAAATCTCATGCTGCTTTCTGATGGTAACCCTTAATTCTGAATTAATTAGGGTTTCCTCTTAAGAGCTATTCCGCAATGTGATGTTCTTGCAACATGATGGATCCGTTTTGATGTCGAAAAGGTATGACATATCTGGCCTAACAAAAGCCAGCGTGGCGGATCAGTCTATATGTATGATGGTGTTTGGCATTCCCCAAGTCGTGTGCCACTTTGCATGTCAGCTTGAGGCCTCAGACAATGTGGCCTTTGTTTTAACTTGACTTGAACAGCTTTGTTAACTCTACTTTACAAGCTTTTCTTGTGTTTCTTTGTTTTTGCTGGCTTTGTTGGAATCATCAGTGTCACCTATTGGCCATGTTTGACTACTTATTTGACAATGCTTTTATTGTCTGGTGAAGAAGATTATTGGTTCTGGAGGGCCATTCAATTATTAAACCATATTTAAACAGATCTTTCCAAACAACACAAGTTGGAAAAAATGACAAGCCAAATCTAAAGATGTACATTTTCATTGATGAGATGAACATCTTGGCAAAGCTTTGTGTAAAGTCTACTGCCTACTTTCACTCTTTTTTAACAATGTTGAGTGAATCTCAATGTCCATGTTTGAGTCCTACATGGGTGGTAATCCGTTCTAAACGTGTTGCTGTTTGGACATGTTTGAGCTGGGATGGAGAAGTAGCAGCACAGAAACCTGAAGAGAGGAGTGAGACGACAAAATGAAATGGAGATAATTAGGCATAGCAAGTAGGATCAAAGAAGATCCATCAATGAGCTATGCCAATGCCTGCTCATCCTATCCTATGTGTGTCTGTGGTATTGTACATGTTGGATTGTGTATTTGTGTTTGTGGTGTATATGTGGGATGTGTGTTTTTGGAGTTTGTGAGTTTATGTATGTTAAATAGAGGACAGCAATATTAGTACAGACTTTTGTTGACACAGGAGCTGTGAGCTTCAGGTCTAGAACTGTATAGAGAACATATATAACATGACATACACATTGTTACAAACTAGAATGGAGAACTTGTTTTATCCAGCAATGAAACGGCACGTTTCATGTAGGCCTACTAGGCAAAAAAAAAGCTTAAATATTTCCATAAGCAAAACGGCACCATTCTTTTCTATCATTGAACAATATGTTGGCCAGTTATTTGGCTAACACCTAGTCCTTAAAAACCTTGGCAAAATAATCGACCGTTAAGCATCAAAGAGTTACTCTTTGCTTAAAGGTCGGTATGTTCTTTTTGATTTTCTTTCAAGGGCAATCATTCACGGATAGCATTGTGTTGTCTGTTACAATTTCAAACCAACTTAAAGACGGTAGTATCATAAGGGATAGTACTAGGCCCCTTGTAGTTACTTAATTGGGATAAGGGAAATGTCATGATACATATAAACTGGGCCTTTAATTAACTGGATTTGTCCAATGAATCCAGGGCTGTCAATACAGAATCGAGTTTTCTACCCTCATTAATCATGTGTTAAATTCAGTTTCAGCCATTTTCAAAAGTGAGAACCTATCAAGGATGCTCTTGAGATGTAGACCGCCAGGCGGCGCTGTTTGGCTGCACTCATCGCCGCCCCCGTGTCGAGCACCCCACAGTGTGGTGGGCTCGACACGGCGGCGTTCAATGGGTAACAGCTCAAGAGAAGGCTGCTCGCTGCTCTCCGCCCTCAGTTGGCTGCTGGAGGAGCTGGGGAAGCAGCGGCAACACCAACCATCGCCGGTCTCATGTCTCCCTGGTTTAGGATCGTATCCTGCCCTCTGCAAATGACAACGGATCCTTTTGAATGATCCTCCGGTTTTATTGGCTGAATTTGGATGAAGTTGGAGTTTGTTTTTGCCAATTAAACACAATGTGACAATGTTGAGTCAGTAACTGTTCGATCGGATTAGCCGAAGAACCTTCGTTTGAGTAAGGGATTTAAGGATGGGGAAACTTCATTCTAAACATGGTAAGTAATGTCAAGTATGGATTGAGCGTTTTGGATACCAGTGATTTGAAGTAGTTTTAATGATATCACAAACTAACGACTGGCCTCTGTCTACGACGGTCCATGGAACTGGACCTACAGTGTCTAAGAGGAGGGAGAATCCTGAAGGTGAGAAGTTCTGTTAAATCTATAAAAAACATTAGACTGTTACAACGACTGGCAAAAACCTTGTCCTAATCTGATGTTCCAAATCTACACAATTATTTTATTTCATTTTTAGGAGACAGTTTTGTTGTCAATGCTTTCCTCAGGAGAGGGATGGAGGAATGTGAAAGTTATAGTCCATCGGATCACAAGCTGAAAAACATTCAGGTATTTATTTAAGACGCTCATTACCCTTTTCAAAATACAAAAATACCGTTATAATATCACTGCTGTCCTCAAACTAAGCCTGCTTTTATGCAAGGTTATTATAAGTAGACATTTGCCAAATATCTTTGCTCAAATAAAATACTGTGTGTATGTGTGTGTGTGATATAGCCTTTGACTTACTGGAATACATTGTATTCTAACAAGCTTGTAAGATGACCTGCTGCTGTCTCAAATCGTTGGTTGTTGTTCTGTCTGCTCATCTGGCACCAGCACAACAGTGTGGCTTATTTTCTTTGAAGAATAGTTTATAAACATCAAAAAGCACACACACACACACACGCACACACAAAGTTTTATTAAATCTTGAGGCTGGATGGAGAGTCTCAGACTGTGGGATATAACGTTGGTCTTGTGGCTGCTGGCGCCCTGACTAAATGCTGGGACTTATTTTCAATGAATCGTGTTCTCAGTGCTGCTCCAAGCATGCAACCTACACAAGCCTGTCGTTCTGCAGAGGGAGACAGTAGAGCATCCTCAGGTCACACACTGAGGCCACATGTGCACGGTTGTGATGAGGAGGTGTGTGTGTGTGGGAGGGGGGGGGGGGGGGGCACAGTCCCCTTTCTTCTTTATGATCAATTTGTGGTAAATGAAAGGAGAACCTTCCTTTACTTGTGAGGAGTTGGTGAGTTCCCTCCCCAGGGGCTGATGCTGAGATGTTAGCAGGGGTTTTACGAGTGTGTTGGTCCCTTACTCTCTCTGGGTTATC
Source organism: Pollachius pollachius (assembly GCF_949987615.1). Lineage (NCBI taxonomy): Eukaryota > Metazoa > Chordata > Actinopteri > Gadiformes > Gadidae > Pollachius > Pollachius pollachius. Next base: position 28,423,102 of record NC_136934.1, on the reverse strand, counting down.
AAACACCAACCCTTGGCTTACTGTGTGTCTCTGGTCGTATCAACCAGAGCACTGGGAATAGTCTTACAGTCTGCTTCATATTCACAGTCACACCATGGAGAAGATCGTCTTTCTTTTCAATCTGAAAGTAATGTCGGCCTATGAACTAAAAAAACACTATATTTACTTGAATTAGAGCTGGGAAAAATTGTAATGAAACGCATTATATTATGGTTATATTTGCGTAGGTTTTTGTCTTTTTGATTTACAAACAAGTCATAGTTGTTCTCTGGCTTATATATGGTATGGTCTGTTGGCAGCTCAGAGCACCTCCGATACCAAGGATATATCATCACTTCCAAAACAGATTCCTTTCTTTGTTTTATGACCATATCATTTGCAATAATCTGACACTTAATTAGTTTTAAATCATATTCAATCTCTTTATTACAGCCGAGTGTTGGGTTTCTGACTATTTCAGCTACAATAACAACATTGACAGAGTTAGCCAATTCGAAGGACAGGTCTGAGTAAAGTACTACAGGACTGCAGACCTGTGGCTGTAAACATAATAACTTGTTTTTATGTTTTTGTAATGTAAAGTAATGTGACCGAGCTGGGCGACTAAGAACAAAGCAAAGAGAAAGTATTAAACAACATGATAAGAGTCTCTCGATCAAGAGGCCACATGAGAGGAAGCTATTAGGTTACAGGGGAACCCAATGAGACACTTAGTTTTACTTTGGTGGTTGCTCTCCTATAGACTCTTCCAGCCCATTCATCAGAGCATATAAGTATTAAATTATAATAATAGGTGAAACTGACACATGATCAGACCCGAACGTGTAGGGGCTAAAGAAGAAAAGAGTGTTAGTACACAATGAAACACATCACAATCATTAAAATATAGCAACATATTAAATCATGAACTCTTAGTTATCTTATTTGTTTTAGATAACTAACTCAATTGGACTCTTCTCTTCATCTGTAGTCTGTTTTCTCTAATGCTGCTCAGCAATGGCTTCAACATTAATATGTCCTTTCAATTCCTCGTATACTCATAACATGGCTGGGGAGCCTCAGCCATGGAACTTAAATGTGCTTATAACTGATTTCATATTGGGCTTGGTGGTTCGGGGGGGGGGGGGGGGGGGGTGGCAAACACACACACACATACATACAAACTTTGTTTTGCTCAAGCCAACCCCCTCCTCATTGTCAAATGGGGGAGTGGGATTCCTGAGCTGTCTGGCGGGGACTTCAAAGAGCCGAGCTGGGAGTTATAAAAGGCCCCTGATAACAGAGGAGCCTCCAACCCCTCCGCAACCAAACCCCCCCTCCCCTAGGCCCTCCATCCCTGTGTCCTGGGGGATGGGTTGAAAAGAGAAAAAGAAGAGGAGGAGGAGGAAATGGATCCAATGCTCACGTGACTATTTTATAGTTAAGTGAATGTTACAGTCTTGGTAAAAGATTGCAAATTCAACATCATTCATTGAATCACTAACAATCTTAGGGCTTAAGGGAAAATCAAATCTTAACGTGATTCAATAAATGCTGTTCCTAAAACGCCCCAGTTTGTTAGTTGATATTCCTTTCCTGTGCTTCTACAGTCTTGGAGAAAGATGCCCAGGCCTCACTTGTCAAAAGTCTACAAGATTCTGACACTTATCGCAGGTGTTTGCGAGAACAAGCATTACCCATCCATGCAACTGGTGTCCTGCCGCAGAATCACTAGAGGCAAGATCACTTTCTCTGCCAAACACCACGATAGAAAAGTAGGGAGGTAACAATAGAAAAGTTTAGCTTTACTTTGGGTGATGAATACATCAATTAAAACAGAAAGGTGTAGTCGCTCTCTCTCAAAGACACACACTCAAGCACACTTCATTGAGAGCTTCTTCCAGACATTCCTGGATAACCAAACAACGACAGGCCAATTCAAGCTTTCGACACACCATCTCGTCTCTGAGTCTCAGAATCTCTGGGAAAGAGTGTGTCAACGTTTTGAAGCCCCACTACAAAGACTAAGTTATTATGCACTTTGGAAGGTTAATAATATCACACTTACTGGAAAGCTTGGATATACGGATTCAGTTTGATGTTAAAATGTGCCGAAAGCTTTTAAGACTAACGAAAAAATATATATGTCTATTTGTTTGTGAGGTAGAACCGCTTCGGCACTTCATGTGTAAATTTGGTTGTGTCTCTGATTGTTAAAATGCTGATTACATAAAGAGTCTGGATTGGTCAGCGTGTAAAGTGTTCTTCTCAAAGTGTCAGAAGATTGTTTCAGAACCTTGTAGTTTCCTTGTCTAGTCCACAGTGACCTCCCCTCACATCCATCGCTCAGAGAACCTTTCTGCACAGCAGTTCGAGTGCCCACAGTATGACTAATAAAAGGTGGGCTTTGTATGGATTGGGTTCTGAACAGATTTAAAAGGCATTGGGAGAGTTTGTTTATTTTTATCCTTGCCATTTCTCCTTCTCCTTCCTTCATTTTTCCCCCTTTAAATTGGCTTCACAAGAAGGCGAGCTGTGGGCCTTCATCTCTAAATTAAAAGCATGTGGCTGGTGTCCAGAACAGCGGGGCCTTTCAGCACGGCCCCGGCTCACATCTGTTCCTGGTTTGTAAAGCAGAGTCCTGGAGCAAGAGGGGCAGGGGAGAGGGGCTGAGGGGGGAAAGGAAGGGGGTGGGGGAGATGGACAAGGGTTGCTGGTGTTTCTTCTCCTCTGGAGGTTGCGGTGGAGAGGAGAGGATACTGGAAAGGTAGAGTGGGTCACAGGAAAGCCTCTGCAATATGGTTGTTTCAGAACCTTGTAGTTTCCTTGTCTAGTCCACAGTGACCTCCCCTCACATCCAACTCTCAGAAAACCTTTCTGCACAGCAGTTCGAGTGCCCACAGTAGGTGGGCCACAGGAAAGCCTCTGCAATATGGTTGTTTCAGAACCTTGTAGTTTCCTTTTCTAGTCCACAGTGACCTCCCCTCACATCCAACTCTCAGAGAACCTTTCTGCACAGCAGTTCGAGTGCCCACAGTATGACTGTTAAAAGATGGGCTTTGTATGGATTGGGTTCTGAACAGATTTAAAGGCATTGGGAGAGTTTGTTTATTTTTATCCATGCCATTTCTCCTTCTCCTTCCTTCATTTTCCCCCCTTTAAATTGGCTTCACAAGAAGGCGAGCCGAAGGGGGAATGGAAGGGGGTGGGGGAGATGGACAAGGGTTGCTGGTGTTTCTTCTCCTCTGGAGGTTGTGATGGAGAGGAGAGGATCCTGGAAAGGTAGAGTGGGTCACAGGAAAGCATCTGCAATATGGTTGTTTAAGCCAGTAATGATCTCTCTCTCCTCCTCTCTCTCTCCCTAAATCTCTCTCTCTGTCTCTCTCTCTCTCTCTCTCTCTCTCTCTCTCTCTCTCTCTCTCTCTCGATGCTGGCTCTAAAAAGCCTCTCAAAGTGTGAATGTCTTCGGTGCGGGCCTTGTCAGAGAGGGAAAGGCCGGCGACTCTCCTCATACTGCTGGGAGAAAGGGACGTGAACCCTCCCCAGGGTAGACCCTTTCTGTCTCTCAGCCACCAGAACCAATGCAGGCTCCAGGGAGGCTACAAGACTTCACCAAGTGTAACCCAGAAGTCAACTATGGAGGTCACTTCTCTATCCGTCCGTCTGTCTATATGTCTATTGGATGATATTGCACGATGCTCTCTACTATTTATTTCAGTGTGTGTATGCAACCAGGGAGAGACTTGTATGAGTTGAGACGCAGGTATGAAAATCAAACCCTGAATGGCTTTATCTTGGATTAAGGCTTTGTTGCCTTTGGATTTATTTCTGGCTTTTATCATCAGCTCTTTGAAGTAACTCAACAATTCTCACTGCTGCATAAAGACACCTATATGCCATTTCTGTTTACAAGATTTCACACGTAGACTGGCTTCATTGGATGTATGACAGGCTGCATGGCCGCCATTGCACCGCCAAACTGGGTGCTACCTTTCAATTGAAACTGTCCTCCTCTCTCGCTCTCTGTCTGTCTCTGGCCCACATCAGACCCACTCGAGATTTGAGTGGTCATCGACAAGCTCCTCTAAGCAGACGGACCTTACATCCTCGTTGCAGGGTCCCGTGAAGAAACCCTGGAGCCTGCATTGGTTCTGGTGGCTGAGAGAACCCTGGGGAGGGTTCACGTCCCTGTCTCCCAGTGCTCTCTCTCTCTTGCACTCTTTCTTGCTCTCTCTGCAGGACGAAGGAAAATACCTGGGGTTGGAGCCCAGTGCTAAGCTCTGTCATTTTTGGCTAAGCATGCTGGATCCAAGTCTTTGTTTGATCTTATGCTTCTCTCAGCCAAGTAAAACACCGGGAGACTCAAAGGTTATTACATTTTAGTGTAAGGTATGTTTCCACATAAATCCCTGTTCTCTCGCAGAAGGCTTTAGTTCTTCTCTCCAAGTGGACTTCAGTTTGCTAGCTGTATAGCAACTAGGGGGGAATATTATATGATGGGTTTGTTATTGGTATTATTGTTATTGTAAGTGGGTCTTTGTAGCTATGTTTGATGAGGACCCTGTTTGATTGGAACTGGTGTCTAATGTTTGTTATGATTTCAGGCGATAAATTAAAGACCCCACACTTGACTCATGGGATTATTGTTCTCAAAAGAAAATGAGGGTTAGGTAGTGTACAGAGCATTCTGTTTATCAGAGGAGTTGTCTTTGGTCTCTTTGGAATTGTTTGTTTGCCTTCCATAACAATGCTTGGGAAACTAGAGACTGTTAAACCGACTCATCTGACACTGGTGTGGACAACTCCTCGTTGGTTTGTGGTACCCTTGAAACACGAGCCAGTAGCTCAGGAGGTAGGGCGGGTTGAGTTGATTAGTAACCGGAATTTTGCTAGTTTGATGCCCTTGAGTGTCGAGGTGTCCCTGAGCGAGACGACTCACTGTGACTGCTTCTGACGAGCTGGCTGTTGCCTTGCATGGTTGACATCGCCATAAATGTGTACATGATTGGTTGTAAGTCGCTTTGGATAAAAGCGCCCGCAAAATCCCCTCAATGTAAATTTTGCAGTGTTACTGCAGCATATCCTTGGCTGCAATATTGTCCATCTCTCATTATGCAAGATTCCCCCGTGCTGCTGGTCTTGTCTGCAGCCTCCATGCTGAAGGCTGCAGAAACTTCATCCATGCTCCACATTCCAAACCCTGGTGCCCTGCTAGGTTTGAGGTCGAGCCATACACACACACACACAATCACACACACATGCACACCTGCACGCATGCACACACACACACACACACACACCCACAAGCGCGCGCGCACACACACACACACACACACACACACACACACCAAACTCTGGTTTCCTGTGTTCTCACAGAAGAAACCACATCTCCAATAGCCCAGTGAAGGAGACAGAAAGCCACTAGACGTTTTTGTTACATTTAGCATGCTGCTGAATGACAGCATGAAATGGAATTGCCATTTTTTATTACGTTGTTAGCTCATTTCCACACTCACGTTGTACTTGTATTCAGCAAACTGGTAAACAAATCTTTAATAAAAGGAATAAAACTGTACCAATCATGACAGCCATGAGGTCTGGTCCTCTGTTCCCTTTATGGTGGAAGGGCTCGCCCTGGAGGACATTTCACGTTGTCTCATCTCTAAACCACTGTTACAAATAGAGGGCAATTTCAGAGCAGATTTCCTTTTTCTTTTTTTCTTTTCCAAGTTGCATGAGATTCATATATAATAATGCATAAGTTGAGGTTTGGAGATGTGGATAAGATGTGATTATTCCACATAAAGAGAGGCATGCGTTGCCCTTTATATGATACACTCCCAATAAAAAAGACTGTAGGCCAATGGATACCCAGTACTTTCTTAGTTCTTCCTTTCTTCTATTTTCTCTACATTCAGAATTTGTCGCACGCAAAGAACACCCCCCGCCCCCTCTGTTAGACCCCTAGCCTGCACATGTGTAGGTATCGCTGTTATTCAGCTCATAAAAACCCCCGGTCCCATCTGAAAGTGGTTAGCTGTTGAAACACACTAGCAGCTTCAAAGCTTGGAGCTGGGGCTCTGCAGACAGTTTAGGACTGGCCTTCTTTTTCTTCACAATACATTACTCAGACAGGAGATGGCTGCCAGCTCTGTTCACAGACCTGCTCCACTCATTGCAATAGCAAACAGCTCTGCTTTAATCAGTTCATTGTCGTGGTGTGCTGATTGTGATGTGCAGATTGTTCATGTCTCGGTGTGAGTCTTGGTCTCAGCCCGTATACTTCCCGGTGTGGCGGCTGCTGAATTGGCTGTCAGGTCCTTGCTGGTCTCGTACGGACATACTGAGCCCCAATGTCTTTTATGCTTTCTTTGTATGTGACAAGGTGGGTGGGAGAGATGTTTGAGGAGTTCTCAAAGAGGCCACTGTTCTTGTTCCTCAGAAGGCAACTCCATCACCCTCCACACCCCACCCCCTGCCCTGCCCCACCCCCCATCCCCATTTATTTTCTGAGTCCATCCACTTCAAAGGCTAATCTGGTCCTGTGTGCAATGTAACACGTTTACTTCCGACTCCATTTTTAAATAAACAGCGGTGCTGCTTGAGGTTCCTTCCCCTCCCGTGACTGTCGGCCTTTCAGGGGGAGAGTCTTGTATGAACTTTGTTAAAGCAACAAGGCTGCTGCCAATCATGTCACTGTTTATCTTCATACATTAATAAGCAACTTGACAGAAATTGTTTCATGTCGACATTGCAATTTTACATGAACTTCTTAGTCTTTATTCTGTTAGCGCTATTCTGCAGCTAAACTCTAAAATGTCTCACTTCGCCAACTCAAATGGCAGATCGTTTTTTTATAGAGACATTTAACTGTTAGTGTTTATGGCCCCAGAATTCATTCAAATATGAAAAAAATAAGGTCAAAAAGGCAGTTCTTTCTGCATGGTATGAAAATCTCACTTTATGAGATTTTCTAACATTAATATGAGTTCCCCTAGCCTGCCTATTGTCCCCCAGTGGCTAAAACTTGCGTTCTGTGTAAAACAAGCACTAGGCTACAGTCCCTCCAGAAAAACGTGATTATGCGATCGCATAATTCAACGCATAATCAGCCAAAGTCTGCATATTCATTTGGGGCATTTGGGCCGCATTTTTTCAAATATGCCGCACTTTCACCGCATAAATTTCCGATTTCCGCGCAAAATATGCGGGGCTTGCATGATTTCATATTCCCCGTATTTTCGTTGCAAAAAAGTCACATATATCTTAGCAGAAAGTTGAAAAATGTTGCGTTTACTTCACTCAAGAGCAGCCATTTCCCCCTGTTGCCATGGGAACGTTATGAAGTGACGTAATTACGCAAAGTGAACGTCATCGAAAAGCTGCATTTTTCGCAAGTTCCCGCGTTTTTTCGTAAGTTCCCGCAATTTTTGCAAGTTCCCACAATTTCATCGCATAAAATTGCATAAATATGCCGCATATTTCATCGCATTTTTTAAGAAAACGTGCCGCATAATCAAGGATTTTTGGCCGCAACAATCACAACAAAACAACGCATTTTTCTGGAGGGACTGACTAGGTATCCTGCTTGCCTTTGAAAAAATGGAAGCTCAGGCTCGCTGATTTAGAATGTGGCCCCATATGTCGTCATAAGGGGCCAAGTTACCTCCCCTTTCGCTGCCTTGCCCGCCCAAAGAATTTGGCCTGCCATGACACTTTGGCCTGTACATTTCTTTGTTATTTGGATAACCGTTCTGCTGTTGGTGTTATGGCGCATAACTCGCCGGTTCTTTGACGTCTCTGGTGTTTCCACAACGAGACTGTAGTTGGGGTTATCTCAGCCATGGTTGAGAAGGAATTGGGGGAAAGGAACTTTGGCTTTGACTCCCTGAAGTACATGAACTGCGACATGGAGGAGAAAGGGATTGTCTCCTGCCGGAGCCCCGCTGCCCGCTGCCGCAAGGCACCACCACCGCGAAGCACCACCGCCCGGCAGCGGGCAGCCGGCAACGGGCAGCGAGCAGCTGGCAACGGGCAGCGGGCAGCTGGCAGCGCACGGTTCAGTCTACTTCAGATTGATGTGGAAGTGGAAGTACCAGAGACGTCGGGAGAACCCGACGCAGTCGTTTGTGATTTATAATATCGTCTGGAGGCACACACAGCTTTTGATGATATTATTTAAGTATAGAGCTCCAGGACTGTAACGCAAGTGTTGTACACTTCTTTGTTATTTGGATAACCCTTCTGCTGTTGGTGTTATGGCGCATAACACGTGGGACTCTTGTCTCTGGTATTTCCACAACGAGACTCGTAGTGGGGGTTATCTCAGCCATGTATCTCAGACGGAATTGGGGGAAAGGAGCTTTGGTTTCCGACTCCCTGAAGTACATGAACCATGACATGGAGGGATTGTTGCCCGCGATTGTCTCTCTCTTGAGCCCCACTGGCCGCTGCCGAGGGACCACCGCCTCGGCGCTGCCCGCTGCAGGAGGCAGTGGTGCCTAAGCGCGTCTCGCTATTGCAATACATCCACTGTAAACAGTGCGCATGGTACCGTGGGCGCAAGCTGTTTAGGGCCACACCCCCACCCTTCTCCTTCACCCGCCTCTCTCCTCATTTGCATTAAAACTACAGACACCGAATCTGCACGTCTGGGGAAACCTCAATGTGCGACTGGCTCGTAGTGGCTGTAATTCTGCACCACGGCTGAATTTCGGGAACGTCTTCAAATACTGTGTTATTGGCCCACTAATATCTACATTTAAAGGGGACATATTATGAAAACAACACTTCTTCTGGGATTTGGGGTGTTGTTTTGGGTCTCTGGTGCTCCCACACGCATGCAAACTTTGAAAAAAGTTCAGCTCCCGGAGTACACCGCCGGTGCTGCCGGACTGCTGCCGGAGGTTCGGCGGCAGTCCGACATCTCAGCTCCCAGAGTACAATCCCTTTCTCCTCCATGTCGCGGTTTATGGACTTCAGAGAGTCAAGGCCAAAGTTCCTTTCCCCCAATTCTTCTCAACCATGGCCAAGATCTTTACTTGTTGTGAGTAATAGTGCCATAATATCATCCAAGGCGCACATAGCTTTTGGCCGTGGTATTAGATATTATATTATATAAATACCCATGTATAATAATATTGTTATTATATTATATAGATATAGAGCTCAAGGAGTCTGCAAATGGCAACAATCCCTTCTCCTCCATGCTGTGGTTTAGTCTGACAGCTCATTGGTCAATGGGCAGCAGCTCATTTGCATTAAAGCTACAGACACCAGAAACAGCGCATTCTGAAAGGACTGAAACAGGAGAATAGCAGTAGGCAAGATTTTTTTTCCTAAAAGCTATTTCCAGCAAAAAGCTTCAAAAAAATGTTTTCTGGAACTCAAATACTATGTTTACTTGTTGTGAAAACGCCATAGTATGCCTCTTTTAAGCATCCATAAAATAGCATGCCATGGGACCTTTGAACAGCATGAATGTACATATATCATGGACAAATTACACAGACAGTAAATGTATTGGCAAGTATAAATAAAACAAATAGATGACAGCATCGTACCCCATGACACCTTATGAGGTTCAGCCAACAAAGGAAGCATATGCTAAATGCAAAATGCTTTTCTTGTATATTTTCACATTTGTTGTTTAAAAGTGCAATTGCATCAGCCTCAGGTATAAATGAGTTGGTGGCGATTTAAATCGACTTTAAAATCCCAAGCCTGTGCCCTTCGAAAACCAGGGTTTGTCAAAAAGAAGCAGAAGGTTTTCTCATGCGATCCACTGAGGCAGGAACCCCCCCCCCCTTTCTCTCTCTCTCTCTCTCTCTCTTTCTCTCTCTCTCATATGTTCCTACGTGTGTTCATGTGGGTCCGACACCGATCCTATCATTTCAAGAATGTCAGTGTATCAGAGCATCTCAACCTCCCCCCTCCCCTCCCCTGTTCTCATCTCTTCTCATCTCTCTATCGCGGGACCCTAGGTTATCTCCCTAGCTTTTCATGGTTCTTCCGACCACCAACCCAAACAATAAAAAAAAGTTATATTCTGTTTTTTATCACACGTAAAATGTTACCTTAAAGTGCCTTCAAGAGGGCTCATTCTGCAAAACTTAACCTCTACCTCTTGTGTTGGGCAAAGTGATCCAAGAATGTAAGCAGATACTGGTGCAATGAAACCAACATGCTTTATTCAGATAACATGATTGTGCACTTTGAATACGTATCTATATTATATAAATATATATATTTGTTATAGTGTCAAAATAAGAAGTCTAACTGAACTGCAGCTGATGCTTTACTACATTATATTTCACAGACCATGTTTCCAGTAATCATGGTGGGGAAGGGGAAGCTGCTGTCTAAGCTGTAGTCTTGCAAGGAGTGCAAGTGCAAGGAGTGCACACACATACTTATGGGGGGAGTGGGGGACTGGCCCCTGCACCAATAGCCTTTTGATCCCTGCTTGTGCCATGGATGAATTACGTTGGAGAATTTCTCACTGGGGAACAGTGTTTCCAACACACACGGCGGGGCGGGTCAGCGAGGTGCCCCCTCCCCCTCCTGCATCCGCAGCAAAGAGCTACACTAATTAACTACAGCCAGAGAATCATAATGTGATCCAATTCTAGTACTTTGGGACCCTCACCTTATGTATGTACCCTCAAATATTATTTTATTGGAATAATTAGTTTGGGGTACATAACATTTATTGACCATAGACTCTATTCAGGTTGGTCTTTCTTTAATCACATGGTATGTTATGTAACGTGTTTCTGAGAATGACCTGGGTTCCCGCTGTCATTGGTCCATCCTGTGTGTCCAAGCCTCGTTCACACAGCCTGAAAGGAGTCTTCAGGTCTCTCCTACTTCCTGTGCCCAGGGGGGAATGTATTTTAAGGAATCCTCAGAAAAACACTTGCAGTTGACCCCCGGGCGACCCCTCTGTCTGGCACCAGGGCTGTGAAGTGGATGGTGGATCGCTGCACCAGGGTCCAGTGATCCCCTGGTCTCTGGAAGCCAGAAGAACCCTTTAAGCACAAGAAAACTGAAGACTGAGACGGAAGACAAACTAAGAGAGCTATGGAGATAGATGGGACAAATAGACAGACGTACAAAGAGATAGGTAGATACATACAGACAGACAGACAGATGTTCAAACAGATAGGATGGAATAGATAGATAGATGTCAATCAGAGCTCGGCCATGGCTTGTCATGGTTATTGTGTTCCTGTTTCGGTTTATCGTCATAATCACGCTGAACTTTGTGCTTGGCCCACTGGGTCTGGCAGGCTGGAGTCCTCCCGTGGGTGTGGGTTGATTGCTTTATCATTAAAGTGCATGACCTCTACATCTCAAGCTCAATGTGCCCAGCTGATGGATCTGTACAGGCTTCATGCTACTTCATGCTACTTCATGGATTAGAGCTGCAAAAGCAGCTCTAATCCTGAGACTCCCTGGGTTCATACTCTCTACACCCTAGCCAGTGGAGCTTAGGCCCAACCATGGCTGAGGCCCCAAGTCACCATGACCTCCACCCCTCTGGGGGCCCTACGCCAGCTGGGGACACCACTGCTCTGGGTGGGTGTGCCCAAGTCCTGTGTGATGTGACATGTGTGTGCCGAATGGTGGCGTGCTGTGGTGCTACTCTTGGACACTGCACCCCACCCACATACCCCTATACAGATTGTATACATCACCCACTCACCCGCACCATAGCTCAACTCTGGAACTCTAACCATATGGTCCAACCCGCCCAAACCCTGCCCATCCCTAAATACATGTCAGCATCCAACTTTTGTGTTCCAGGCTGTAACCTGACCGATAATTTAAACAAAGCCAAAGCAGCGTCACCATTTGTATCGGCGAGATGGTAGTCTCACTGATCACCATTATAAATAACAGCTCTTACAGCATCAGGCAACTGAGGAAAATCAAAGAGACGCTCTTAAGCGTCACAGTAAGGAAACAAGGCTGAGAGAAAGTTCTCTAGAAACAGAGGAGAGATGGCTGGGGTTTATTAAGCATAATTGTCGAATGTAACAGATATGTTTGATTGAGACGTTAACTTCACAGTTACCGTATGGCTACACACGGCAGTGGCAGCTGAGAGGTTATTGTTCCCAATAGCATAAGGAGAGGAGTGGTCACGCAGCTAGCCTCCACAGAGAGCGGAAAGAGGCAGCGCTTAGAGGCAGAGCTTAGAGGCGGCACTCAGAGGCGGCGCTTGGACCCTCACCACCACTATGTTGCTGTTTCCACCACCTGACCCACAGGCCTGCATTCTGAGCTCCACCAGTATGTTGTTTAAAAGGCCTGTGGAATGTGGAACAAATCCCCTCAGCTTTATTGGCCTGAGCCGGCTCCCTATTGGCCGGGCTTAAGAGCCAGGGTCCTGCGCGGGAGCTTACAGAATTTCACATTGAGGCCAGAAACAGAGGAACATCCTGTTCTTGAGACATATGTCCCACCAAGGCTTTCATATGCCATGGATGGTGCTGGCGCCCATGTGTGTCTTTGTGCGTGTGTGAGTGTGTGAGTGTTTGTGAGTGAGTGTGTGTGTTTGTGTGTGTGTGTGTGTGTGTGTGTGTGTGTGTTTATGTGGGTGTCCATTAGTGTGATTTGGTTGTGCATGTTGGTGTGTGGGAATTTGTGTGTGTCTGGGTTTCAATTTGTGTGTATTTGGTTGTGCATGTGGGCGTGTGTGAATGTGTGTGTTTGTGTGTGCTGCTAAAGTATACTGAGTTGACTTCAAGTCAGCCAAGTCTGTGTGGTTTTGCATTTGTCTGTGCTATATGATATTCCCTCACATTTGTAAAAGTTCATTTTTTGTTTAAACCGTCAAACAACTCTGAGCACCACAACATCACACAGTTCCACCCAGTCCGTCCAAAGAGCATTACATGAAGCCATAAACCACACATTGAGGCATGCACGTGTACATACAAGCACTAGTACTCATACGCACACACACACAGTCTGCAAAGGGGGTAAGCTGGTGCATACCTGTAGTGTACATCAGATGGTGTACTTGATAATGGAAACCATATCCTTGAATGGCTAGATGTTTTATTTTTAAATTTTTTTTGTGGCTGTTAATTTTTATTTGACCACGTCATTTAAAATTGCAGTTTATTTTTTTATTTAATTTTTTATTTACAGAGATTGCATACATTCATAACATTGTTAACAAGTTATTTCTTGTTGTTGATTACAGAGAATAAAACAGTACAAGTGAAACAATCAGCAAAACCGTAATACTCTCCTTTCTGTTTTTTTTGTAAACCTACTTTTCTAGAACAATATAACCGGGATGCATGAACAATAATATATGAAAGAAAGAGAAAAAAAAAGACACCTTTGAAAGGAGATAACCTAGCACCTTTTAGAGTGGGGTGTATTTTTACATCAAATAAATAAAAAATAATTTAAAAAAACATAGCATGTTTTTTCTAGAAAAGAATAGACATATATATGGGTAAAAATAAAAAGGGCAACAATCCATCACATCGAGGGGTTCGGTTTGGGAGCTTTTTTTCCTAATCCATCGGATCTATATCATTTGTCTGTGTCTTTTTCATGAGCGAAGCCCAATTTGACCATATCTTAGTGAACTTGTCCATTTGTAAATTAAGTGAGAAAGTTATTTTTTCCATCAGATATACAGTGGGGCAAAAAAGTATTTAGTCAGTCAATTGTGCAAGTTCTCTCACTTAAAATGACGAGAGAGGCCTGTAATTTTCATCATAGGTAAACCTCAGCTATGAGAGACAAAATGAAAAAAAAAAATCCAGAAAATCACATTGTCTGATTTTTTAAGAATTTATTTGCAAATTATGGTGGAAAATAAGTATTTGGTCACCTACAAACCAGCAAGATTTCTGGCTGTCACAGACCTGTAACTTCTTCTTTAAGAGGCTCCTCTGTCCTCCACTTGTTACCTGTATTAATGGCACCTGTTTGAACTCCTTATCAGTATAAAAGACACCTGTCCACAACCTCAAACAGTCACACTCCAAACTCTACTATGGCCAAGACCAAAGAGCTGTCAAAGGACACCAGAAACACAATTGTAGACCTGCACCAGGCTGGGAAGTCTGAATCTGCAATAGGTAAGCAGCTTGGTGTGAAGAAATCAACTGTGGGAGCAATTATTAGGAAATGGAATACATACAAGACCACTGATAATCTCCCTCGATCTGGGGCTCCACGCAAGATCTCACCCTGTGGGGTCAAAATGATCACAAGAACGGTGAACAAAAATCCCAGAACCACACGGGGGGACCTATTGAATGACCTCCAGAGAGCTGGGACCAAAGTAACAAAGGCTACCATCACTAACACACTACGCCGCCAGGGACTCAAATCCTGCAGTGCCAGACGTGTCCCCCTGCTAAAGCCAGTGCATGTCCGGGCCCGTTTGAAGTTTGCTAGAGAGCATTTGGATGATCCAGAACAGGATTGGGAGAATGTCATATGGTCAGATGAAGCCAAAATAGAACTTTTTGGTAAAAACTCAACTCGTCGTGTTTGGAGGAGAAAGAATGCTGAGTTGCATCCAAAGAACACCATACCTACAGTGAAGCATGGGGGTGGAAACATCATGCTTTGGGGCTGTTTTTCTGCCAAGGGACCAGGACGTCTGATCCGTATGACGGAAAGAATGAATGGGGCCATGTATCGTGAGATTTTGAGTGAAAACCTCCTTCCATCAGCAAGGGCACTGAAGATGAAACGTGGCTGGGTCTTTCAGCATGACAAAGACCCCAAACACACCGCCCGGGCAACGAAGGATTGACTTCGTAAGAAGCATTTCAAGGTCCTGGAGTGGCCTAGCCAGTCTCCAGATCTCAACCCCATAGAAAATCTTTGGAGGGAGTTGAAAGTCCGTGTGGCCCAAAAACGTCACTGCTCTAGAGGAGATCTGCATGGAGAAATGGGCCAAAATACCAGCAGCAGTGTGTGAAAACCTTGTAAAGACTTACAGAAAACGTTTGACCTCTGTCATTGCCAACAAAGGGCATGCAACAAAGTATTGAGATGACCTTTTGTTATTGACCAAATACTTATTTTCCACCATAATTTGCAAATAAATTCTTTAAAAATCAGACAATGTGATTTTCTAGATTTTTCTTTTTCATTCTGTCTCTCATAGCTGAGGTATACCTATGATGAAAATTACAGGCCTCTCTCATCTTTTTAAGTGGGAGAACTTGCACAATTGGTGGCTGACTAAATACTTTTTTGCCCCACTGTATGTCATTAATTGTGTCAGCCCATTCTTCTACTGTGGGAGGATCGGGATGCAACCAATGTCTAGTAATGTTTTTGTTAGCTACCGTTATTATTCATTATTAGTCATTATTTGAAATAAATATTTATCAATATTTCTCATAAAGGCTAGATGTTTTAAAAACAAAAACTCTAAACTACACCATTCTTTACAAGTCAAGAGGGCTAGGTGTTTGTTACTTATTGTTGCCATTGGTTTCAGGCCACCTGAGATGCTATGGATAAAATATTAAAAAGTATCAATAAAATATATTTTATGACTCATAAAACTCATAAAAGGGATTCAGTGCAGGTGTCACGCACTTGTGGGACAAGAAAGACCCTCTATCGGCCCGCTGTGTGACAGCTGTCAGACGAGCCCTCAGTAAACCTCCATCAAAATGGGCTTTACGTGAGATGGCGCAATTACAAGGGCGCTGACAGACATGGACTGATCAGCAGGTGATACAGAGCTGATGAAACTCACCAGCTCATCATCCAAATATCAAAGTGTTACCAGATGGGCAGAGAGACCCGGGAGCCGGGACTCAGATGGAGCCCCGGGCACAGAGCCCCTGGTATGGAGCGCCGGTACAGAGCCCCCGGAGCCCCGGTACGGAGCCCCCGGTACAGAGCCCCCAGTACAGAGTCACCAATGTGTTCTCTCCTGATTAAAAGGCCAGAGGGCCACTTCCAGTGGCTGGCACTGACTGGCCCATGGTCACGAAAGAGACAGAGGAGCTCGCTTATCTCCATCACAGCTGTTGCGGCGGGGCTGAAGAGACTTCATGTTCTGGAGAGAGAGAGAGAGAGAGAGAGAGAGAGAGAAGACAGGGTTAATGGACAAGGCTGGATTCTCAGCTGTCTGTTCAGCGATGTAAAGTATGGAAAGATAATGTTCTGATGGAGCTGGACTTCACAGTGCTATCTCAGCTGATGCTTCATGCTCAGCCCCATCTTTTATGATCGGGAGAGTTCAAGTCACTGGAAACGGCTTTGCATCATTCTTACACCTTTACGCTTATCCTGAATGCCACGATCTATGAATATATAACAAGGAAACCCCTCTGTCCCTCTACAGAATGCCACACTCCAACTTTTACTTTTGAGGTAGACTGCCGACTAGTTTGTGACATCCCACTGTGCTATACACATGTATCACCTGCTCTGTACTCAGGGCATTACAGAGAAGCTCTTTCCTCTGCTAGTCGGTTTTGGAAACTCCAGTCTGGTAAACCATTCTGGACAGTCCAAATCTTCCCTGAGTAGGTAAGCATAAAGTAGTATTTCAGTCCATATAATGACAACAGCATAACGAAGTGGATACTTGACTCAGTAATTCTAATGTCTCTTAACAGCGAGTATTGTACTTGGCTCTGATTATGTTTCTGAAGTCCTTGTGAATCCACTGTATTGTTTGTTTTATTGCCTCTCCTTAGTAATTATCTCATTCCCTGGCTGTGGAGAATGTGGCTTTCTGGCTCTGGGCGCAGTATTTGCCCTCCCCGAAAAGGACAGAGAGTTGTAGTCTGGTCAGCCCGTTTGAGATCGGCTGGCTGATGGACAGTTGTTTCTCTCCCTCTTGCATGAGAAGAAACAGCGGTTGTGAAATTAGTCCTCTTGTTTTCTGCTTCCCCTTTCATTTAAGCCAATAGCCCCTGTTTTTCCACCCCTCCTTTCTCTCTCTCTCTCTCCCCTCTCTCTGTCTCCAAAAGCTCACAGCTCACATCTGGTTTTGAGTCAAGGCCAGATTTTTTTTTTCTGGAATGGAGGGATTTTTATTTCTCAATGACTCCAGCGGCTCTCCGGTTTCATGGCGTTGGTAATGAGAATGAATAATGTTTGTTTTCAAAGTGCTGTTCACTTTTATCAACTATGCTATCCAACAAACCTCACTTTCATCATGTGAAAGACAATAATCCCTCATCAGTGTCCAGATGTAGCTTTGGTAGGTTGTTGATCCGTCATCGAGTGCTTCCTTTGTTCACCTTCATCAGTGTCAGGTGAAATCATTGTTTCCAGAAACTTCCCTTCCAGAGAGGTCACCATCACCCACTATTATTCATGAGACAGTTTTCTTAGAACCTGATATGAAAATGAATAATATTTGTGGTAAATCTTTTGGTGTATCTTGGAATGAGGATAAATAAAACATGAGATTGTTTTGAAAAAGTGGGAAGAGATATTATGTAGTCGTGCTAATGCTACATTCAAGTTTAGTTTTTTAAGTTGAGCTATTATATAGCTTATTGTAAAACTAAACCGTCCGCTTGTTCAGAAACCAACATCACTTTAAAATGATAACAGTCGGCATCCAAGATGTATTCAGGTTTCTTATTCTGTCCCGCAGTGTGTCTGGACTGGCAGACTGACCCCCTCAGATGATCGGGGGGCCAAGTCAGTTAAAACCTGGTCTATAAACTGTAGAAAATGAGATTCTCAAGCTAAAGTTAAAGTAAACTATGTTTTAAAGAAGCAATGTCAAGATTTTGTGAATACTTAAGGGTTTGACTCAAAAGGGGGGGAGGAAGGTAGTGGGGAGGTAGGGGGGTGGGAACAAAGATGTGTAGTGTTTCATAGTAGGAGGATGGGAAGTAGGCAGCCAGGCAGAGAGACTGCTGAGGGATGTCTGATGTCACCTGGTTGAGGAGCTCTGGTGAAGCTTCTGGTTACTCTATCCCACATTAAGTCCTGCCAGGAGGCCGCGGCTGCAGGGAGGTACAGACATATTAGGCAGGAACAAACACCCAGCTCCACTCTGTCCACCTATTATGTAAAGGTGTCTCGCAGAGAGATAAAGATTGAGTTGCGCGCTGTGTGGCTGTCATCACAGATATGTTTTTTTCTGTTTTAGAAGACAGTGGGAATGTAGTCTCTCTTTGTCTCCCGTCATTTATTTCTTAAGGTGTTGCTTTGGTGATGAAATGTTTTGTTTTGTTTTCTCAACAGCAACCTCTGTGATGAGGTTTTCTATATAATGGGCTGTAGTTGGGGTTGATGGGGTATGAGCTGAGAGGAATGTTTTAATATTGTCCTGCAATGGATATTACACAGGTGGATAAGTGCAATTGTAAGAGAAAGAGCTCATACTCTTGGTAAACCCTTCACAACTCTACACTATACCACGAAGGTATTGGGGAGACGCTGGTGGTAAATGAGAGCATGACCCTGATCCAGTGGAGGTTGATTACACATGAGGGGTCAAGGCCAACACTGTGGGTGACTGGGCAGGGGAGGTTGATTTCGTGTTGAGTCGCAAACTACAGACTGTGGTCCAATCCCAGCCAGCTCTCTCATTAGCTCCCCTATTGGATGTAATGAGCACAACCAGAAAGCTGTCTTTACTGAAAGTTTAGGTGAACCCCCTGTTTCAGCTCCCATTCCAATACCATGAGACAAAAAAAAACCTTTTGGGCTGAGAGTTCTAGAAAGGAGGGGTGTGTGTTATCCCCATGGTAACGACCCATGGGGAAAGACCATCACCTGCGGAGAAGAGAGAACTGTTTGACAGAGACTGGCATCGGATTTGTCGCCTGTTTTCTCTAAATGACTCATTTTAGTAACAGTGACAGAATAGCATAGATGACTGTGTTGATGATCTTAACTTAACTCACAGGCTCTTTCAAAAAGGTTTCAGAGAACAACCCCAAAGAAACACAGAGCATGTGCTTTCTTTAACCAGATGTGTAAGCGTCAGCCCTTGGTCGGGTTCCCCTCATTAGAGCCGTTGATTGACTGCTGCCAGCCTGTGGATTGATTTGCAAATGTCTCTTCTCATTGTGAGGCCTGTCTTTCATTTCCAGAGTTGCTTACCTAGCGCTGCATCCCCGCGGGAGGAATAGAAGAATCAATGGTCTCTCTGATGTTTCTCTGAGCCATACAACTGTGTGTGTGTGTGTGTGTTTGTGTTTGTGTGTGTGTGTGTGTGTGTGCGTGTGTGTGTGTGTGTGTGTGTGTGTGTGTGTGTGTGTGTTACATTTTGTCTTTAAGAAGGTTGTCTCATATCTAGCTGTGGTGAGTCTTGAAGGTAAGAATTCTAGTGTTTGGCATTGCAATTGGTTGTACTAACTTTAACCCTAGTTTCTGCAGTGTTGGTTTTTGCTGTGTTGTTGTTGATAGTAAGGTCGTTGAGTCTAGTTTTGGTCACAAGGTGTGAACAACAGCCTTGATTGACTGGGCGGAGCTAAGGCTGCCTATTTAGCAAAGTCAGGAAGCTGACAAACTCAGTTACATTATATTTTGTCTTTAAGAAGGTTGTCTCATATCTAGCTGTGGTGAGTCTTGAAGGTCAGGACCCAGTAAACGAAGACCTGGGAAACAAAGACTAAGGGAGTCTCTCTGTGGGAGTCCCTCGAGGAAGACCTTAGAGGCCACGGTATTGTAGTTATGTGTCGTACTTCAATTATCGTTAGAATCTCTACTCATAGACGACGCCACAATAGATCCTCTGCTCGGCGTCGTAACCCATCCAATCTATGCCATTTACCCACCCTCGCCATCACTGACCTTGAAGAGATGGGAGGACTCTGGAATTGCCAGTCAGCGGTCAAAAAGGCAGACTCTATTTCGGCCTACGCGTCCCTCAATACCCTCCATTTCCTGGCCCTGACAGAGACCTGGATCACTCCAGAGAACTCTGCCACTCCTGCTGCCCTTTCCACTGTTTACTCATTCTCACACACCCCTAGACCTTCGGGGCGAGGAGGAGGGACTGGACTCCTCATCTCTCCGATGTGGTCCTATCAGGTCCTTCCACTAGAACACTTGGCCAGATCTGCATTTGAACTCCACGCTGTCACTGTCACCCTTCCTATTAATCTCTTCATTGTGGTAATCTACCGTCCCCCTGGTCCCCTTCGTGACTTCTATGACGAGGTGGATGCCCTTCTCAGCTGCTTTCCTGAAAATGGCACACCACTCGTTATACTTGGCGACTTTAACATCCTGCCAGAGAAGTTGCACTCACCTGAATTAACCAACTTTTTTGCCACCTTTGACTTAACACTATCCCCTTTCCTCCCACACACAGGGCAGGGAACCAGCTTGACCTGATATTCACAAGGTCCTGTGGCACCTCTGCTCTCTCTGTTACCCCACTCCCCGTGTCTGACCATCACTTTGTTGCTTTTTCTCTCCCCTTAAAATCCTAACCCCCCTCCTCTCTAGTCCCCACATTGTCACCACCCGCCGCAACCTCAAAACTCTCTCTCCCTCTACGTTTGCCTCAACTGTTCTGTCTTCACTACCTTCTATTGAACAATTCTCTCAACTATTCACAGAGGAATCCTCTGACCCCCTCTGCACACTCCCTCTGTCCCTTCCACTCCAGACTTCTCCTTGACCTGTCTGCAGCATTTGACACTGTGAACCACCAGATCCTCCTCGCCACTCTCGCCGAACTTGGCATAGCTGAATCTGCCCTTTCCTGGTTCACATCCTACCTGATGAATTGCACTTATCAGGTAACATGGAATGGCTCCTTGTCCAAACCTTGCACGCTTGATACAGGTGTCCCTCAAGGCTCTGTACTGGGGCCTCTTCTGTTCTCCCTCTACACCAGATCTCTGGGCTCTGTAATTACATCCCACGGCTTTTCCTATCACTGCTATGCTGACGACACTCAGCTATTTCTCTCTTTTCCCTCATCTGACAAAGCCCTGATTGCAACACGCATATCTGAATGTCTGGCAGAAGTCAGCACCTGGACAACTGCCCATCACCTGAGGCTTAACCTCAACAAGACTGAGCTCCTCCTAATACCAGGGAAAGATTGCCCACACATGGACTTACTGGTCACTGTTGAGAACATCACTGTATCTCCTTCTCCAACTGCCAAAAACCTTGGTGTAGTGTTGGACAATCAGTTATGCTGCACCGCAAACATCACTGCGGTGGCCCGATCCTGTAGATTTGCACTTTACAACATCCGCAGGATCCGGCCCTTCCTCACAAGGGAAGCAGCTCAGCTTCTAGTCCAATCACTGGTCATCTCCCGCCGCGACTACTGCAACTCGCTCCTGGCTGGACTCCGTGCCTCTGCGATTAAACCCTTGCAGCGCATCCAGAATGCGGCAGCGCGCCTCGTGTTCAACCTACCAAAGTTATCACATGTAACCCCCCTCTTCCGAGACCTCCACTGGCTCCCTGTAATAGCTCCCATCAGATTCAAGATGATGGTACTGGCATACAAGGCAGTCGATGGAACTGCCCCTGCCTACCTCCAAGCATTAGTAAAGCCACACACCCCAGCTCGATCCCTCCGCTCAACTACCTCAGCTGGACGTCTGGTACCGCCATCGCTAAGAGCAAGCAAAGGTCGATCAGCGAAGTCACAACTTTTCTCTGTTTAGGGACCTCAGTGGTGGAACGAGCTCCCTACCGATGTCAGGATCGCAGAGTCGCTCACCAGCTTCCGCAAAAGACTCAAAACTCACCTGTTCAGAGTTCACCTTGACTCTGCATAGAAACCAATGCACAGCCACCATTGAATGTTGTACGTCCTGGCACTTGTACATTGCACTTATTCAAGGTACTTAATTGTGTAGCATCTACAGTAGCTGCTATCATTGCTTTACACAGGGAATGGGTTGGCCTAGCGATTGTAATACTTGCACTTGGTTCTATGAACATCTTTACTGTACCGACAGCGATATATTGTTTCACTTCTTATGACAAATGTACTTATTGTAACAAATGCACTTATTGTAAGTCGCTTTGGATAAAAGCGTCTGCTAAATGTAAATGTAAATGAGAGAACTCCCTCTCCCTTACACACCGCCCTTCATTAGGGGATTGTGCTACAAAACCTGAGATAAAAGCACACCCAGCGCTGGAAGGAAACAACAACTATGGCAGCAGAACCCTTAAAGAGATGGAAACTGTGTCTGTGTGTGTGTGTGTGTGTGTGTTTATGGGCTTGTGTGTTTAGATGTGCCCACACATGCCAATAAGTGTGTGTGTGTGTGTGTGTGTGTGTGTGTGTGTGTGTGTGTGTGTGTGTGTGTGTGTGTGTGTTCTGAGACCTGATTAAAGACAGCTGCCGGGTTGGGGCCCAGGAAGAGGTGCCTCCACCTCTCCCAGAAGCCTTTCATAGCCTTGTATAAAAACCTCCATCTCCACCTCTCCCACCGAGCACCCAGGAACTGGTAACAAAGCCCTTACCCCATCAGGAGGATCTCCTCCTCCTCAACTCCACCCTCTCTCCCCCATCTCCTGTCCTCCTTATCTCTCTCTTGACTCGCTAACTAGCACTTCTGCCTTCTTCCCCCCCTCATCTCCTCGTCCCTTCTCTCTCTCTCTCCCTCAATAGTATCTCTCTCTCTCTCCTGCTCTCCCTTCATAGTCTCTCTCTCCCTCCATAGTCTCTCTCTCTCCTGCTCTCCCTTCATAGTGTCTCTCTCGCTCCATAGTGTCTCTCTCTCTCCTGCTCTCCCTTCAGTGTCTCTCTCCCTTCGTAGTGTCTCTCTCTCTTCATAGTGTCTCGCTCTCTCCTGCTCTCCCTTCATAGTGTCTCTCTCCCTTCGTAGTGTGTCTCTCTCTTTAAAGTGTCTCTCTCCCTCCCGCTCTCCCTTCATAGTCTCTCTCTCTTCCACCATAGTGTCTCTCTCCCTTCATAGTGCTTCTCTCCCTTGTAGTGTCTCTCTCTTCATAGTGTCTCTCTCTCCTGCTCTCCCTCCATAGCGTCTCTCCCTTCATAGTGTCTCTCTCCCTTCATAGTGTCTCTTCCTCTCCCTTCATAGTGTATCTCTCTCCCCCGCTCTCCCTTCATATTGTCTCTCTCCCTCCATAGTTTCTCTCTCCCTTCAGTGTCTCGCTCTCCCTTCATAGTGTCTCTCTCCCAGTGTCTCTATCGCTTCATAGTGTCTCTCCCTTCATAGTGTCTTTCTCTCTCTCCTTTCATAGTGTCCCTCTCTCAGTGTATCTCTACTTTCGGGGTCTCTCCCTTACTAGTGTCTCTCTCCCTTTATAGTGTCTCTCTCCCTTACTACTGTCTCTCTCCCTTCATAGTGTCTCTCCCTTCATGGTGTCTCTCTCCCTTCATAGTGTCTCTCCCAGTGTCTCTCTACCTTCAGTGTCTCTCCCTTCTTAGTGTCTCTCTCCCTTCATAGTGTCTCTCTCCCAGTGTCTCTCTCCCTTCAGTGTCTCTCCCTTCCTAGTGTCTCTCTCCCTTCATAGTGTGTCTCTCCCTTAATAGTGTCTCTCTCCATGGCTCTATGGCAGTGTGTCCGAGCCTTGACCCCGACAGACTTACCCCTACAGCCCAGCTCTCCCCGGTTGGCCGGTGAAGGTCAGGTTTAGATTACAGGCCCATGCATCACCCTGTGAAGCAAGCAATGATTATGGGCTCAGAGATTGTTAAATAGCACCATAAGCCCCGGCCGCTATCATTACCTCCTAGATGAGATGAGATGAGAGAGAGAGAGAGAGACAATCAGTACGTTTACATGACACTCAAGAAAGTCGAATTATTGGCTTAGTCCAACTGTAGCTGCGTTTCCATCCCCCTGATTTAATGCGAATTTTGAAGTATCGAATCAGTAAACGGTGATGGAAACACCAACATTCGCATAAAAATCCTCTAATTCGCAAAAAAGTTTATCCGCTCGCTTGAGGTGGTTTTTGAGAAATGCGAAAGAGAGTAAATGTGCGAAATGGGAGATGGAAACATACTTTTCGAAACAGCTGTGACGTAGCGAACATTGAACACACAGGACTGACAACGTCCTTCCGATTTCCGCATAACGACCGGCCATAGCGACCCTGCCGACATCAACTTGTAGCGTCAATATATATATATTTTTAAGCATTTGTAGACATAGACATCCTTTATCATATATATATATATATCCTTTAATTATACCGTGTCCATTAATCCCTGATGTATGGACACCTAAGTAATTCCAGTCAAATTGTCTGTTCAGCCTTCAAAACGAGAGCTGGTACATTGTGGAAAATACATGAAACTGTAATCAGACAACGCAGTTATATGCTATAGATCCTGGAATATCTGTGGTATAAAGGCTGTGACGAATTTCGAACATAAATATGTATAATGTATCCTTTAAATACGTCCATGGAACAGATGGCCAATGTGAATAATAGATACGTGTGGACCGTTGAAAAGGTAAAATTTCTCCTTGCTGTCATCGAAGAAAAAAATTACAGCTATTTTAGATGGAAAACAACGCAATTCCACTATATATCAGGACCTAAGAGAGGCTGTTATCAAAAGGATACGACAAGCCCTGGAATGTGTGTAGTTTTCCGCTCCAACCACTCGATGGAAACGCACCTAATGCAAATTTCTTTTTTGCGAACTTTATAAAGATTCGCTTCATCTTTTAGATGGAAACGTGACTTATGATTGGATTATTAAGATGCATGCATACACCTTAGTCAGACTATAATCGAATCGAATCGAGTTACTCATTGTCGAATTAAGACATCTAGATTATTCGATTGTTAGTCGAATTAAGCGTGCATGTAACGGATCGGATCGCATGGAATCGGATTTTGCGTTCTGCGCATGCTCAAAATTTTTCCCGGGGGCCGTGACCCGGAAGTATAAGGAGACGATAGTCATGTTGTCGCCGTCGGAAAACGAGAGACGGCAATTTATTTAAAAAGGTAGCGAAGAAGATGGAGGAAGCCGGTGTCGTGCCAATGTAGTTACCCCCTATAAGAAGTGTATCATCATCAACATGCATTCAGTACACGCTACGCTTCTGTTACGAGAGTAGCGTATGTGTGTGCGCGAAAATGGCAGTGTGTGTGTGTGAGTGGCGGTTGCGCGTGTCAGTTTAGTGAATGAACGAGTCCGTTTGTGTTTGTGCAAACGTGTACTGTTAAGTTACTGGAACTACGGATAAAGTACCCAGCCTTTCAATAATCGGTGGCCACTTCATTCCGACCTATAAGCAGACCCACTGCCGGTCAAAGTGAAGGGTGTTACCCCCGAGAGAACATCGGCCCTGGAGGGAAGGTCTATCCTGTGCTCCTCGACTACGGTCTGGGAGCCGACAGCAGGGAAGGTGTAACGCTTCGATTTCACCCAAGGCTGAAATAAAAGTGCATGCGTATCCAAATGTTGGTCATCAACTAGGTTGTAAAGTAGTAACTTCGGGCACATCTGTCAAAATAAATGTTTCTTTACGATCTTTATTCATTCATTGCGCCGCGGCCGAACTGACGGGGATATTCTCTGATATTATGAATCTTAAAGACTGCGTCAAGTTGTCCGACTCTGGTACTTCAGCAACTAGTAAAGACTTGTAGTGAGGGTTATCTCGGCCATGGTTGAGAAGGAATTGGGGTAAAGGAACTTTGGCTTTGACTCTCTGAAGTCCATATTGAAACGCGACATAGAGGAGAAAGGGATTGTTGCCGTATGCGGGACAGCTATCAGTTAACTTCGGGTCCATTTCTCCGACGCTCCATTGTTCCGTCCCCTCGGTCGTATGCGGACTCCTCCAGCTTGACTCCTCCTGCTGCTCCGCTGCCGGAGGAGTCCGCATACGGCCGAGAGGTCGGAACAATGGAGCGTCGGAGAAATTACATGGACCCGAAGTGAACTGACAGATGTCTACTGAAAACATCTTTCTCGAATGCTACGGCCGCCTGAGTTTGTTGTTGCTAGTGACGTAAAGAGGTCAATTTGTGGCTCTATTACCACTAGTTGAAATGGGCACAGCGCCACCTATTTTACCGGGGTAAGAAATGCTTCGGCCAATGATTCGATTTTCTCACCGCCATGTATACTCTGACAATTGCAGTTGTCCGATTGAGGAGCATAGTCGAACTATGGCCTTAGTCGGTTTAAGCTGTGCATGTAAACGTACTGAAAGAGAGACAAAGAGTCACAGAGAGATACAGAGAGAGGGGCAGACAGAGAGAGAGAGAGGGGGAGGGGGTATTTCACCTAAATGCACACAGATACGCAGACCTTGTTTTTAGCCTTAGCCTCTGTTGGAGGTACATGGAGTTATTTTGTTTTTCTGGTGCAGGTCAGATTTTTATTTGTCTCATTTCCATACATTTGCTCTATTCAATCTGGTGGGATTTAATTTCAAAAAGCTTAGACAAGTTTACTGTAGTTGAGATTACGTGAATGAGAATAGTTGTGGGTTTTAGGGGCCTGTTCTGCCCTTAATTTTCATAGTTTCAACATTGAATTTGTATTTAAGGATCTGTTTTATGTGTGTGTGTATTTGTGTGTTTTTTGTGTGTGTGTGTGGTGTGTGTGTTCCTTTGTGCCTCCGAACAGGAACTTTTGAATGAAGATCTCCTAAATGAGTGGTTCAGCTTTATGCAGTCTAAAGAATATCTAGGTGTGACAGCAAGACTATCCAAAGGGATATCCACTATCCAAATCCTGTGTAGTTCTCTCCCCCTCTCCTTTAGCTTTACAGCTCCATGGAATTGTGTATTTAATCAGTTCCATACAGTACCCCCAAAGCAATCCCGCCTCTTCTAGAAGTTTCCATCTGGCCATTTTCATACAACTTTTTTATTGGATCAACCATTTAACTGTTCCAATGCAACGTTCCCAGTATACAATACAAAGTTTACTCTGCGTTCCCTGGAATATGAAACAATATTTAATTGAAAAAGGCATTCTGCAGAAGAGGGTTCAAACAGAGACCTATAAACTGTTAACTTCTTAGTCATTTAGCAGAAACTTTAATCAGAAGTGACTGACAATGAATTAGGCTACATCAGGAGCAGGCAGGCCTGAAGGCCTCTTCATATCTCAAGGCTGACCACAGCTAGGCTGCGGACCATGGGGCGATCAGACGAAGCACCTTCAGAATATCCTATCAATGCACTGTCCTTCGCTGGGTTGACCCACCGTGGTGGTCATTTCTGTGATGGACATTATCCTGCTGTTTGTTGGAGTGGTAGCTTGCTGCAGACAGCCTAGCACAACAATATGCGCTGGTCACCTCAGAGACTCACTGGAGCCTCCTGCCTGTCGCCCCTCTTTCTTCTCATCTGCGCAGGAAAGGAATTGAAGCTGAGATTGTTTGTTTTTTCTACCGTGTCTGTGGTTAGCTCAGCCCATACCTACACCCCCCCACTAACATCTTCCCCCCATCTCTTCTTTCTTTGTCTCAGGGGCTTCCACACGGTGACCTGAGGGAGGGCCAGTTTGTAGACCATCCCTGTCCCCTAGAAGGTGAGTTGGAGAATAGGATTATTTCTAGTGCTCCTTGATGATTAGTTTGCAGTGGACAGCAGCTATTTAGTGTCATTCTGTCTCTGGTATTAATGTAGAGATATGGATAGCATTTAATATATCACTTATGCTTGAATGCATTGTGATTTATCATTCAAAGTCAACATTGACTGTAAGATGATTGAAGATTCAAGCTAAAGATGTGTTGTGTTGTTTGACAGTGGTGCTGCCTCCAGAAAAGGCGGAGGGCTGTGAGAGTTACCTGCAGTACCTCCGCTCAGCAGAGGGAGAGAGGGAGGTCCTTCTGCGGGACACCAACAAAGCTCCAGGGAAGAAACGCATCAGTCTGAATGTGAGTAACCACCATAGACTTAATGGTGACAACACACTGCATCCCTTAAACATACACATACTAATACTTTAATACTTTAATATTTTTTTTCAAATCCATCTGGAACAACTAATTAATTAACTTTACACTTTTATTTTTATTTTATTTGAGTTGCTCATTTATATATTCCTGGACATTCTTGCCTGTAGAGTTGGAAACGCTGTTGCTGTTGCACTGTTTCTTTAGCCTGAAGACGAACTGTTCTGTGAGAACTCCTACAGACACTTAGAAGACATTGTTGCTCAGAACTTGTTTTATAAATGGATAGGTGTTTTTAATTTAAAAGTATCAGCTTTGAATAAAATAACCTCAAACAAAAACCAAAGGACAGGAGAAGGATAAGGTGAAATCAAATGATAATCCAAATCTTGAATACGCTAACAGGATTTGGAATGTAAAGTGTCCCTTGAGGACAGCAACCGACAAGAGTGGTTCTTCAAACTCTATGACTTTGACAACAGTGGCAAAGTTACTAAAGAGGCATTCACAACAATCTCTAAATGTCTTTTTAGATTTTTTTTTATGTTGCTTAACAAAGCATCAACGACAGTTTTTTCATTCTCTACGGTGTGGATGCACGTAATTATTTCAAGCTATCAAACTCTATGGAAAGGCTTCTTTCTCTATTTTTTGTACTTCATGATCCACTTCACCATGCAGGACATGTCCAGCTTGATGCACACCATCTATGATGTGGTGGACGCCTCGTGCCAGAGCAAGAGCAAAACGCTACGTGTCAAACTGACCGTTTCTCCGGAAAATAGATCCCATAGAAGAGACAATGGGACAGGTGAGAAACCAGTGAAAGGACTCTTATTGAGGCATCCTGATGCTGCACGGCCTTTGAGGATTGAATGTGGATGGGGTGGATGACTACAATACTACAGGTCTGTTCATTCTAGTGTCTGCCCTCCTCAGACCGTGAGCAAGGTCGCTTTCACCAGGAAGAGAGTCGCTATGCAGACAAAAGACTCTCGGCTAACATCAGGTCAGTAGAGCACTAGTCCACACACACACACACACACACACACACACACACACACACACACACACACACACACACACACACACACACACACACACACACACACACACACACACACACACACACACACACACACACACACACACACACAAACAAACATTCTAAAAGGTTCCAACACAGTTGAGCAGGATCATTGGTGTGGTGGCAGTGGTAGTAATGTAGTGGTTCTGGGTTTAATCCAGGCATCTTGCGTAAGGGTTATGGTGGTCTGGTTGGTCTGCTAGATTACAAAAAAACCTGCATTGGAATAGTTACAATTGTGTTTGTTCTGTCCAATAAGAGCGCAGCAGAGTTTGGAGCCCCTGCCTCCTGATGGCCAGCACTACTGTGTTGATGAGAACACAGAGAGAAGGAACCACTACCTGGACCTGGCCGGGATAGAGAACTACACATCCCGCTTTGAAGGTCAGCCGAATCCCTTGGTTATGCAATAAAAATTTCCTTCTGTTTTTTTGGCATGAGATAACATAACATATTTGCAGTAGAAGCAGGTTTTCTTTTGCATCTGCCAGACTCTGAAAACAAAAACTGAAAAAAAAATTCCTCCCCTGTAATTTGACTTCTGAATTTGCCATTTAATGTGGGTTGAGCAAAAGGATATATAGCAAGAGTTGGGACTTTTGGACATGGGACATTCCCCCATTAAAACCACACAGGTTCCAATCAAAACAATCTACACACGTGGACAAAATTGTTGGTACCCCTCTGTTAATGAAAGAAAAACCCACAATGGTCACTGAAATAACTTGAAACTGACAAAAGTAATAATAAATAAAAATGTACTGAAAATTAACCAATGAAAATCAGACATTGCTTTTGAATTGTGGTTCAACAGAATCATTTTAAAAAACAAACTAATGAAACAGGCCTGGACAAAAATGATGGTACCCCTAGAAAAGATTGAAAATAATTTGACCATAGGGAAATGTTAACCTAAGGTGTGTCCTCTAAATAGCGTCACAGGTGTCTGCAAACTTGTAATCAGTCAGTCTGCCTATTTAAAGGGTGAAAAGTAGTCACTGTGCTCTTTGGTGACATGGTGTGTACCACACTGAACATGGACCACAGGAAGCGAAGGAGAGAGTTGTCTCAGGAGATTAGAAAGAAAATTATAGACAAGCATGTAAAAGGTAAAGGCTATAAGACCATCTCCAAGCAGCTTGATGTTCCTGTGACTACAGTTGACCTGTGACCACATATTATTCAAAAGTTTAAGGTCCATGGGACTGTAGCCAACCTCCCTGGACGTGGCCGCAGGAGGATAATTGATGACAAAATGAAGAGACAGATAATAAGAATGGTAACCAAAGAGCCCAGAACAACCTCCAAAGAAATTAAAGGTGAACTCCAAGGTCAAGGTACATCAGTGTCAGATCGCACCATCCGTCGTTGTTTGAGTCAAAGTGGAATTCATGGGAGACGACCAAGGAGGACACCACTGTTGAAAGCAAATCATAAAAAAGCGAGACTGGAATTTGCCGACATGAATATTGACAAGCCCCAAAGCTTCTGGGAGAATGTCCTATGGACAGATGAGACAAAACTGGAGCTTTTTGGCAAGGCACATCAACTCTATGTTCACAGACGCAAAAATGAAGCATACCAAAAAAAGAACACTGTCCTTACTGTGAAACATGGAGGAGGCTCAGTTATGTTCTGGGGCTGCTTTGCTGCATCTGGCACAGGGTGTCTTGAATCTGTGCAGGGTACAATGAAATCTCAAGACTATCAAGGCATTCTGGAGAGAAATGTGCTGCCTAGTGTCAGAAAGCTTGGTCTCAGTCGCAGGTCATGGGTCCTCCAACAAGATAATTACCCAAAACACACAGCTAAAAACACCCAAGAATGGCTAAGAGCAAGACATTGGACTATTCTGAAGTGGCCTTCTATGAGCCCTGATCTAAACCCTATTGAACATCTGTGGAAGGAGCTGAAACATGCCATCTGGAGAAGGCACCCTTCAAACCTGAGACAACTGGAGCAGTTTGCTAATGAAGAGTGGGCCAAAATACCTGTTGACAGGTGCAAAAGTCTCATTGACAGTTACAAAAATCGTTTGATTGCAGTGATTGCCTCAAAAGGTTGTGCAACAAAATATTAAGTTAAGGGTACCATCATTTTTGTCCAGGCCTGTTTAATTAGTTTGTTTTTTAAAATGATTCTGTTGAACCACAATTCAAAAGCAATGTCTGATTTTCATTGGTTAATTTTCAGTATTTTTTTATTTATTATTACTTTTGTCAGTTTCAAGTTATTTCAGTGACCATTGTGGGTTTTTCTTTCATTAACAGAGGGGTACCAACAATTTTGTCCACGTGTGTATTTGGATGGAGTGGTGGAACTTGCAGTTTCAGAAAGTAAAAGTTTATGCCGGTATTTTGAGTACAGGGTCTTGTTTAGCAAATTGACACAAGCCAAAGCTGCCTCTGAAAGATGTTCACACATTTTACTTCCTTAAAGCCTCTCCCCATGTGCTTATAGATTCATATTGGTCAGCGAGAGGTGAGCACCAGGTGAAACCAAAAACAAAGACTTTTACTTTCTAGAAACATGTTCCATGTGGTTGGATGTTCATATCCAGGATTAGACTATTGACCAGAGCCCATGCAGGCCTATGCACTCTATACCTAAAGCTGCCATTTAAGGCATTGTTTTCTTATTTTTTATAAATTCAAGGTACCTGACCTTTGATATTCAAGTTTGTTGAGTGTAAGCACCCTAATGCTCCAAAAATATATATAATAAATAATCCATAGAAATCTATAAATGTAATTATTAAGAGGCTGGAATGGAAAGGGAAGCTGTGTCTTGTGAGCAAATCAACCTCACCATTGTAGATTAACATTTAGGAAATGTTATAACTCGGTAAGTCCTGTACTTTTTCAGGAGTTTCTTCATGTTTTAGAGCCCCAGTGATTCCTCTTAATTATACATTTCTGTTAATTCAATTGCTGGGGTTAACTTGAGGTGTTTGATTTGATTTGCAACGTTTTTCAACGCAAACTCTATGCCGTGAAAGCTAAAACCATTTCCTCTTCATCCTTGTGTCCAGGCACCACCACCCCTCCCCCTCCACCCCAGAAGGCCCCGGTCCGCAGCCCCCAGTCCCATAGCCGCTCGCGCTCCCAAGAGCCTGTGGCGCACGCCGCCCACCACCGCCGCTCGCAGGTTATCGGCGACAGCTACAACCCAGCGGAGCCTCGGGGCAAGGGCGCACACCTCCTCAGGTGCCCCAAGGGGGCTTACAAGGGTGGGACGGGGGCGAACGGGAGCAGCAAACCAAGCAAGTGTCACGGCACGTACCCGTCCACGCTGCACGGGGGGCAGGATGTGTATCACCTCCCCCACCACAACAACATGGGCCACCACCACCAGCCACAGCACCCCCTGCAGTACAGCCACAGCAAACGCCTGAGGGCCAGGACAAGAGAAGCCCTCCCCAACAGCAGGACCCCTCTGTCCCCTCCATCCCAACCCCACCCCGAACAGACCCGGCACCAGCACCAGCATCACCCCCCTATGCCCTCAGTGCTGCCTGCCCTGGAGAGAGAGCACTTCTCCAGCCCCCCTGTAAGCCCCGGAGCGGTGGTGCCACTGGTCCAGAGGCACGAGCACCACCACCACCATGAACACCACCACCACCACCACTATCACCATTACCATCAGACATGAACTAAGCTAACATCAGCCCCAGGGACCAACCACCACACCCGACGTAAAGGAGTCCATCGCGCCACCAGAGATGTCTGCATTAATGGCAAACTGTCGCGTCGCGGCTGTAAACCTTGTTTGCAAGCTATCCAGTGAAATATGGAAATGAAACTTAGACCTATGAAGAGAATAGGGTGTAGTGTGGAGAATATTGGACTGTATGATATTTTTCTGTATGAAATTGTCTATTATAAAAGTTGTACGGCACAGTTCTGTATTCATTGTAGCTTGTGCTTTTCCGACTGCTCTGTTTGTGTACGATCTCATAAAGGGACAGAAATGGGCAGTGTTGAGGTATTTTGAAATATTAAGTGTATCCTTCTTGATGCTGTTGATATAAAGTGCTTGTCCTAAGAAGTTGTGCGTCACGTTAGAGATGTGTGACGAGACCTTCAGAAAACGTGGATCTCAGGTGTTCAGGTGCTGCTGCTCTTAAGCTCTTCAAAGTTGCTTTTCTCATCTTCTGGGTCTTCCTACTGGTCTTAAGGGACTCCCTCCGAAGAGAGGAATTAAATCACCACTGCCAATTTAAACACATTTTACTGTATAATTATTCAACTGTATATGCATACTGCATCGGTATAAATATGCATATAAGCATTTTGTCTTTTATATATTTTAATAAATATATATCATTAATCTTTGCCGTGGACATGGTGATTCCTGAGTGGCTGAGTTGAGAAGCCCCTGACTGCAGCCCGCAGACGGTGCTCAACGTTTGACTGCCCACATTAAGTCTGGGGGCTGCAATCAGGGGTACTTGGGCTGAGTTGGGTTAAGGGATTATCAGTCTACATCACTCTACGTCACTCCCCACTCTACGCGCATGTCGTTGGCAGAAAGAGACAAAAGCGACGAGCCGCAATCATGTCTTGTGCGGTTGGTTGCACAAACCCTTTTAATAAGACTGATTATCCCATTTATTCTGCTTCTTGCTTGCCAACATAATGAAACAATTCAAATACTTTAATAATTATGCTTTTTCTTATTCGTATTGCATGCTTATTAAATGTATACTCTGTTTGAGTTCATCTCCCTCAAAAAGTAGTCCCCCTTTAATTACGATCAATCAAACATGTTTTTGACACCTCGAAGGGCATTGTCCCGCTTATACCATGGTCACTTGCCAAGGAAAATAAATTAAGATCATTCATTTATATTTTCATGCATTTTACAATCCAAATATAAAGTTTTTCACATAAATAAGACAGACTGTAGCTAAAGTGTACATATTTATAATTTGAAATTTGTCCCAGCCTTTAGACCACAGATAGTCTAGGGCAGGGGTCTCCAACACGTCGATCGCGAGCTACCGGTAGCTCGCGGGCAGGTTTTCAGTAGCTCGCCTGATAGGTTGACCGACTGAGTTGTTAAAAAAAAATAATAATAATTATAATAAAAAAATTATATTCCGACAACAGTAAATGCACCTCATCTCACTTACATTCACATATATGTTACATTGGTGTCCCTCCCCCTCCAATTCAAAAAATAACAGGCCTATCAACTGCGAATAAAGAGCAAATGTAGCCAAGGTGTGTCTTGAGTGACGTTGTATGCTCACTAAGCTAAAGTGAGGAGTTTGGTGGTATTAGATAGAACTTTAGACAGACAACAAAGATGGAAAACCAAGGTGGCCAAGTCAAGAAAAAGCAGAAAACATACAATTTCCATGTGGAGTGGGAATGCGAGTTCTTCTTTACTAGCGTGAAGGACAAGTGTGTTTGTCTCATATGCGGGAGCAGTGTTTCGGTCGGCAAAAGAGGTAACGTGGAGCGCCACCACACTCAAGTCCATAGTAACTTTGCACGGGATTTTCCAGCAGGCAGCACTCAATGGACTGAGAAAGTGAACCAGCTTAAAGCAACCCTTAAAAAACAGCAATGTTTACTCATCGGACCGACGAAGAAAGCCAACGCAGCCACGGAGGCATCATTCAAAGTGGCGCACATTTTGACAAAGCACAAGAAGCCATACACCGATGGCGGGATGGTGAAGGAAGCAATGACAATGGTGGCCGACACATTATTCAAGGACCATAAAAGTAAGACTTAAATCATGTCCGCTATCGCTGATATACGGCTTGGTGCTAACACAGTGGCACGGCGAGTGTCTGTGCTCTCTGCCGTGCAGTGGGTCAGTTGGAGCAGGACATGATAAGGTGCAAATGGTTTTCCATTCAGTGTGACGAGTCGGTGGATAAGGCTGATATCGCTCAGATGGCTGTGTCTGACAGGACGCCACTCAGGATTTATTGCCCTGTGCAAGGCCGACCCGGACTTTCCTAAAATTGTGAACTATCACTGCATCATTCACCAGCAGGCTATATGCGCCAAAGTCATGAGATTTGATCATGTCATGACACCTGTCATTAAGATCATCAACTCCATTCGCGCAAAGGCTAAGCAGCACAGAAGCTTCAAACTGCTCCTCCAGGAACTGTCTGCTGAATTAGTGATCTTCTGCTCCACACTGAGGTGAGGTGGCTGAGCCGAGGAAAAATACTGCATCGCTTCTGCTCATTGCTGAACGAAATCAAGGCTTTCATGGAGTCAAGAGAGGAGGAAACTACACTTTTGTCTGATGCTGAGTGGCTGCTTGATCTTGCATTCCTGACAGACATGACAGAGAAACTCCATCAGCTCAACACCCAGTTAAAAGGTAAAGACCGAACAATTTCTGACATGATCAGTGCTGTTAAGAATTTTAAAGCAAAACTGTCATTCTACCTCCAGCAACTGAAAAACAAAAGACTGCAACACTTCCACACACTAGTTAAGATGTTAGATAGCCATGCAGGGGCTGACATTGTTTTGGATGTCAATAAATATTGTGACCTCATGTCAAAGCTAGGCCAGGAGTTTGACGATAGGTCCAAGGATTTTGATAAGCTGGAGCCATGTGTGGCATTCATTGTCAACCCATTTATGGAGGTAGACATCACAGAGATTTCAGAAAAGATGGCTGAACTGTTCACTGTCAATCCTGTGGAGATGGAGATGGAGGTTATAAATCCTGTGTACAATAAGATGCTTGTAAGATGGTGATAATGGACCTTGAACTTTGTGGCCTATAATAAGAGGTGTAAAATGGTAATGTTTCCTTTGACATTGATGTGAATTTTCAGTGATGTATATGAAAAAGTGTAATGTTTCCTTGGACCTTGATTTGAATTTTCAGTGATGTATTTGTGGCCCACAAGAAGAGTAAAGTAGTAATGTTTTCTTGGACCTAATGTGAATTGTCAGTGATGTATATGAAAAAGTTAAATGTTTTCTTGGACCTTTGATGTGGAATTATTTTTGATAAGCATTGGGTATTGCAATTTCACACGTGTACAAACAGAAGCTTAAGTCATGAATGATCTAAATAAATACAAGCGATGTGATGCAAGTAGCTCTTGGCCACTCAATTTTTTTCTAAGTAGCTCTCAGTTGAAAAAAGGTTGGAGACCCCTGGTCTAGGGTCTATAGCATATAACTGCATTGTCTGATTACAGTTTAATTAATTTTTCACAATTTAATACCTCTCGTTTTGAAGAATAATCACAGTTTCAATGGGAATTGTGACGGTCTATACTTTCAACATAAAGTGTACATATTGTAGCGACCCTGGGACTTTTAAAGAGTTTGTGTGTTATTTGTTGCATTGTTGTCCGTTATGCCAGTTGTTCTATTTGCATGCATTGGAATGACTATGTTGCCCTAGTGGGGGTGCTAAGCAGGCGTTTTGGACTGTGTGTTAAGCAGGGGCTAATGCGCTCAGAACTCTGTAATAGGCGCAGGAAGCCGGGGGAGACGCTGCGGGCCCTGGCCAACGATATTGAGAGCCTGTCTCAGCGAGCATACTGCCACATGCCGCCAGCCATGCAGAGTGAACTCGCTCGGGATCAGTTTCTCCAGGCCCTTTCCCCTACAGAACTACGCACGCAGACCCAGCTAGCGCACCCGCAGACTTTGCAAGAGGCCCTGGAGGTGGCCATAGAGAGGGAGCTGGTGTGGGCTGGAGCAATTGACAGTCATCCTGCTTCTCAGCCGTTGGTGAGATCGGCGAGGGAGAGGAGTGAGGACTCACAGAAGCCAGCCTGGGTGGACAAGCTCACTGAACTCGTCCGCGCTGTCTCTATGCAGGCGGACCGCCGCTCCCCGTCTCGTCGAGGGCAGAGGGTCTGCTGGGGCTGCAGACAGCCTGGCCACCTTGTCAGAGAGTGCCCTAAAGCTGTGAGAGCCCAGGGAAACGAGTCAGGGTCCGCGTAATTGGGGGGACGCGAGGCCCTGCCCCCGTACCCCCGCCATCATCGTCTGGAGGAGCCCACCATCGCAGCCAGGGGGGCGAGGCTCCACCCCCCCCGAAGCAGACGACAGCATCCTGGAGCCTGTTGTCGTGGTGGGGCAGACCTGGGTGGGGGACTTTTGTCATGTTCCTGTCACTGTTGAGGGGGTGGCCTGTTTGGCTTTAGTCGATACAGGGTCTACAGTGACCCTGGTGAGGCCAGACATTTTGCCAAACTTGACAGTACTCCAACCTACTACAGTGCAGCTCCGCACAGTTACGGGGGCGAGGGCTCCCATTAAAGGGAAGGGGTTTTTGTCCATCTGCGTGGGGGGAAAGACTGTCCTCCACCCAGTGTGGGTAGCAGCTGTGCAGGACCCCTGTATGCTAGGGCTGGACTTCCTGCGGTGCACAGGCTGCCAGCTGGACCTGGAGAGGGGGACGATTGGCTTCCAAAGAGGGCCATCAAACACCTCCTACATCCGGCCCCCACCGACAACAGCTCAGATGGACCAGTCCCACATCCCCGGCCCCCTTCACCCCCTTGCAAAGACCTTCCAACCACCCTGTCTTCCCGATCCCTGTCCATTGACCCAGTCCTCCTTCCGGAACCCTTCCCCCTCCCTCCCACCCCCTTGTGTCAATGTTTCGGCCCCTGCAGACTTCTCCCTTGCCACCCCGGCGCCCCACTCCATGAGCCTGGGCCCCTTCCCCTGCCCTGCCCAGCTTCCCCAGACAGGTGAGGAGACTGTGCTGTCTACTGTGTTGGCAATTTGGCAGGGGCACTGTGATGGACTAGACCCTCAACAGCAGGAGCAGCTGTGGCGACTACTGGCGGAGTTTAAGGACAGCTTTGCCTTGAATGAGAGCGATGTGGGTCAGACGCACCTGGTGCAGCATGAAATCGACACTTGGGATGCCAGGCCCATCAGAATGCGCCCGCGTCGCCTGCCCTTGGCCCGCCAGGAGGCTGCGGACCAGGCGCTGTGGGAGATGCAGCAGGCGGGCCTCATAGAGCCCTCAGATAGTCCCTGGGCAGCAGCCGTGGTGATGGTGCCTAAGAAGGGTGGTAAGTGGAGATTCTGTGTCGACTACAGGCCACTGAACGCAGTGACAAGGAAGGACTCCTACCCCATCCCGCGCATTGATGAAGCCTTAGATGTCGTAGCTGGGTCGTCCTGGTTCTCCTCACTCGATCTCCACTCTGGCTACTTCCAGTGCCCTGTTGCCCCTGATGCCAGACCCAAGACTGCATACTGCACTAGCAGAGGATTGTGGCAGTTTCGGGTCCTCCCTTTTGGCCTCTGCAATGCACCTGCGACCTTCGAGAGGCTGATGGACAGAGTGCTTGGGCATCCCCCAGCAGCAGTGTATTGTCTACCTGGACGATATACTGGCACACGGGGGCTCCTTCAAGACAGCACTTGCCTCGCTGCGTCAGGGTCTGGAGAGAGTAGCTGCGGCGCGCTTGAAGCTCCATCCTGATGTGCCATTTCCTGAGGAGAGAGGTAACTTTCCTTGGGCACAAGGTGGGGGAGGATGGCATTAGCACCACGGAGGACAAAGTGCAAGCTGTCCAGGACTGGCTCACCCCCACTGACACCAGGGAGCTGAAAAGCTTCCTCGGACTGGCGTCTTACTACAGACGCTTTGTGAGAGGCTTCTCCTGTGTGGCCGCTCCCCTGTTCCGCCTGCTAAAGGGTAGGGAGTTTGTGTGGGCAGAGGATTGCCAGTCTGCCTTCGAGACACTCAAGGGAGCTCTCACCAAAGCTCCGGTGCTCTCCCCTCCTGACCCTGCCCTGCCCTTCATCCTGGACACGGACGCTAGTAACGTTGGCAATGGCGCCGTGCTGGTACAGGAGGGGCCGGAAGGGGATCGGGTGGTGGGGTATTACAGCAGGACATTTAACAAAGCTGAACGCCGCTACTGTGTCACTCGTCGCGAGCTGCTGGCCATCGTTAGAGCTGTACGCCACTTCAAATATTACCTCTGTGGCCTGCACTTCACTGTAAGGACTGACCACTCCGCGCTCCAGTGGCTCATGTCTTTCAAGGAGCCAGAAGGGCAGGTCGCACGGTGGATCGAGGAGCTGCAGTCCTACAGCTTCAGTGTGGTGCACAGGGCAGGGGCACGCCATGCTAATGCAGACGCTCTCTCCCGACGCCCCTGCAGTCAGGATGGCTGCCACTACTGTGAAAGGAGGGAGAGCCGTGAGAAGAAGCTGTGCAGCCAGGAGGAGGGATGTTCTGCAGTGGAGGTTGCGTCCCCAGTCTGCTGTGAGCTCCGGGAGATCGACACTGCAGGATGGAGACGGCAGCAGGAGGAGGACGCAGACCTTCAACCAGTGCTCCAGTGGTTGGACCTACAGCGGCGGCCCCCATGGGAAGAAGTGGCCGTTCTCTCCCTGGTCATCAAGGGACTGTGGGCTGTGGGATGGCATGCTTCAGCGGGTCTGGAAGGAACCCGCCACCGGAGAGGTGAGAGGTGAGTTGGCAGGTGGTGGTGCCTCGCTCTCTGCGTGGGGAAGTGCTTCAAACCGTCCATGGTGCTGTGGGCTCGGGGCACTTTGGGGTGACAAAGACCCTGCATCGCCTCCGCCTTGGCTTCTACTGGGGGCAGCACAAGAGGGACGTTGAGGACTGCTGTCGCCGCTGTGATGGCTGCACAGCCCGCAAAGGCCCCACTGAAAGGTCCCATGCCCAGTTACAGCTGTTCCCTGTGGGGTTCCCTATGGAGAGGGTTGGGGTGGATGTGGTGGGCCCGCTACCCTGCACAGAGAGGGAGAACAAGTATGTCCTCACGGCCATGGACTATTTTACCACGTGGCCGAAGGCGTACGCTCTGCCTGACCAGGGGGCAGAGACCATAGCGGACGCTTTAGTCGAGGGGACGATTAGCCGTTTTGGGGCAGTGGAGTCCATCCACAGTGACCAGGGGAGAAATTTTGAATCCCGTGTCTTTGCCGCTTTATGTAGCAGGCTGGACATGCAGAAGACCCGTACTACCCCCCTGCACCCACAGAGTGACGGCTTGGTGGAGCGATTTCATCGCTGTATGGAGCAGCAGCTGGCCATTGTCTCGGCTGAGCATCAGCGGGACTGGGACACTCATCTGCCTCTGGTGCTCGTGGCATACAGGTCAGCTATCCAGGAGTTAACGTCCTGCACACCTGCTCTGCTGATGTTGGGCAGGGAGCTTCGCACACCAGCTGACCTGGCGTTTGGCCGGCCGCCCGATTCTCCCCCTGTTCCTCCCAGCCCAGACTATGCCAGGAGACTCCAGGACCGCCTGGAGACGGCTCACTCCTTCACCAGGGGAAAGCTGCTGAATGCAGGGGTGAGGCAGAAAAGGAACTATGATGTGTGTTATGTCTGAAAACATGCAGTTTGTCTTCATAATGTGTCCTGTTGGACTCTGTAGGTTATGCACTGCTATTGACAGGTTACTGTGTCTTTAAGGTTTTCAGCAGTGTTATACGGCAAGGTCGTAAAATGTAAGTTGTGCGTCAGTTCAGTAAACGCAATGAACGAAGCAACACGTTGTGGTCATTGACTCCTACACGAACACAATATTTGGCGAACGAGGATGGCTGAACTCGCCTTGCCGCCTCCTCCACCTTTCCTACCGGTTCCCGGCGACCCTGCTGTTCCCTGGGATCGGTGGCTGCGGTCATTTGAGGATTATCTGCTGGCGTTGGGACACAGGGACCTAGCGGAGGCCCGGAAGTGTGCGCTATTGCTACGCCATTGTCTCGGGCAGGAGGGACAGCGAGTCTTCGCCACGCTCACCTTATTGGACGATAAGTACACCACAGCTACGGCCGCTTTGAAGGCGCACTTCAGCTCCGGGAGAAGCCGGCGGATGTACCGTTTCGAGTTTCGTCAGAGGACCCAAAAGCCGGGTGAGACCGTTGCCCACTTCGTGTCAGCTTTACGTGAGCTGGCTAGGCTTTGTGACTTTGGGGCTTTGGAGGATGGACTTGTAGTTGACCAGTTAATAGAGAAAACGTCATGCAACCAACTGAGCGAGAGACTTTTATTAGAGCCAGACTCCATGACACTAGCAGATGCTGTAGTGATTGGAAAACAGTTGGAAACGGCCCTAGCGGAGGCGCGCAAGTTCGGCCACGCAGTGCACGACCCGATGACGTCATCACCGCCGTCAGTTCATCATACAGAGACTGCAGGGCCAAACGACGGGGTGAGTGACAGTTTGGATGTACAGAGAGTGGACAGGGGGCCCAGGGAGAGTGGGGCTTAGAGCTGTAGCAACTGTGGCTCTTCTCAACATGCTGCCAGAAATCAATCATGCCCTGCTCGGGGAAAACGTTGCCGCAACTGCAGCAGATTGAACCATTTTGCACGCTGCTGTCGCTCTTCCCCTGCTTCCCATGATACTGCTGCTGTCCCCATAAACACTGTTCAGACCTCACAGCCTGCCTTCAAACATTGCACATGCCGTGTGGGCACAGCTCTAATCCCGCTCCTCGTGGACACAGGAGCCAAAGTGTCAATCCTGAACGAATGCACATATGACCGCTTCTTCAGTCAGGTGCCTCTGGAAGCAGCAGTTAAACCCCTGTTGGGCTACGGCCATTCTCCCATCTGCACTCTGGGCGTGGCTTGCCTTCCCGTCAGATATGAGCAACAATGTGCGCCTAACGCCAAGTTCTGCATCACCCGGAGGGGAGCCAACATTATGGGCCTAGACTTGTTCCTTGCCCTGGGTTTTGCTGTGCGTGATGCTAGAGGCAAGCATGTCCTGCAGGTCGCCACCTCCTGGCCTGACCGCTACCCACAACTGTTCAACGGGCTGGGCCGCATGACAGGATTTGTACACCAGCCTACGGTTGACCAGTCAGTCCGCCCTGTCATCCAGCCTCTACGGCGCATTCCTCTGGCTCTCCGTGACGCAGTGGAGGCCGAGCTGCAGCGCCTGGTGGGGGCAGACGTCGTCGAGCCTGTTGACGCCTCGTCATGGGTGTCAAACCTGGTGATAGCTAAGAAAAAGGAGGGCGGACTGCGACTCTGTGTGGACCTCACAGACATGAACAAAGCCATCATCCCCGACAAGTACCCCCTGCCTACGGCTGAGGAACTCACTAGCCATTTCTACGGCTCCACTGTCTTCAGTAAGATGGACCTACGAAATGGCTACCTGCAGGTTCCTCTGGCACGACCCAGCATGGACCTTACAGCGTTTGTCATGCACATGGGGGTCTTCAGATTCAAACGCATGGCATTTGGACTCTCATCAGCCCCGAGCTGCTTTCAGAAGATAATGTCACTCATACTGGCCGGTATCCAGGGTGTCTCCATCTACCTGGATGACGTGGTCGTGCATGCACCCTCCACCACACTGCATGATGCTCACCTGGTGCAAGTCTTTCAGCGTTTCGAACAGCATGGGGTCACACTGAACGCTGAAAAGTGCATGTTCGGGGTTGAGGAAGTTGAGTTCCTGGGCTTCAGGCTCTCGAAGGAGGGCATCACCCCGATTATGTCCCACACTGAAGCCATTCTGTCCCTCCCAGACCCGCAGTCACCATCCCAGCTGTCTTCCTTCCTGGGGATGGCCGCCTACTATCTCAGGTTCATGCCACACTTCTCTGATTCAACAGCTCCCTTGCGCCGGCTGCTCAGGAAGGAGGCTGCGTGGGACTGGACCCCGGCCTGCCATGAAGCCGTGCGCGTCATCAAACAGCGGCTCACGTCCCCGCCCACACTGACCCATTTCAGCCTGACTGCGCCCACCTTGGTCACCTGTGACGCATCCGGGGTGGCGCTGGGCGATGTCCTCTCCCAGACTCAAGACGGGGTGGAACGCCCGGTAGCTTTCGCCTCACGAGCACTTACTCCAGCGGAGCAGAAGTATTCGGTGGGGGAGAGGGAGGCTCTGGCCTGCCTGTGGGCTTGCGAACGCTGGCATGTTTATTTATACGGGAGGGCTTTCACCATTCGCACAGACCACCAAGCGCTGACGGCACTGCTGGCGACCCAAGGCTCGGGGCACAGGCCTATGAGACTGCTAAGGTGGGCTGACAGGCTGAACCAGTACAACTTCAGCCTGGAGTTTGTGCCTGGGCGGGCCAACACGGTGGCCGACCTCCTGTCCAGGGCTGTGTCGGTGACGAAGGAGATGGGTGGGGTGTCATCAGACCCAGAGAGCGATGAAGACTGGGTCCACATCCTGCACGGG
The DNA here is from genome assembly GCF_949987615.1 of Pollachius pollachius. Taxonomy (NCBI): domain Eukaryota; kingdom Metazoa; phylum Chordata; class Actinopteri; order Gadiformes; family Gadidae; genus Pollachius; species Pollachius pollachius. Next base: position 28,380,060 of record NC_136934.1, on the reverse strand, counting down.
CCCCTCAGCTCAGCAGTCACCCTGGCGGAACTGCAGCAGGCCTCAGCTGCTGATGAGGCCCTCACGACTCTCCGCACCTACGTCCGGGACGGCTGGCCTGCCAAAGTGGATGATAGGCTGCTTCCCTACTACCGCTTCCGCAACGAGCTCTCCTGCTGGGGGGCTGTGTGCCTAGCTCGCGGTCACCGTGCGGTCATTCCAGAGACTCTCAGGTCCGGAGTACTACACATGGCGCATGAGGGGCACCTTGGGGTGGTCAAGGTAAAGCAGCGCTGCCGGGATACAGTTTGGTGGCCCCACATAGACTCTGACGTTGAGGAGCTGGTGCGTAACTGCGCCTGCTGCCTTCTGAGTGACAAAACAGGCCAGCCCGCCACAGCCCCTCTCACCTGCTCATGCCCGTTACCTGCTGGTGGTGCACGATCTTCATTCGAAATGGCCAGAGGTTTTCCAGTTGAGCTCCATCACCGTGCACCCCATCGTCGACCGCCTGGACAACCTGTTTGGGTGCTGGGGCCTCCTGGGTGTGGTCACAACATATAACGGGCCCCAATTCCCATCAGCAGAGTTCGCAGAGTTTCTCACGCTGCGGTCCATCAAGCACATCAGGACGGCAGTGTATCACCCAGAGAGTAATGGAGGGGTGGAAAGACTGAATAGGACTCTCAAAAATGTTATCCGAGCCTGTCTGGAGGAAGGGAAGACCTTCAGCGACGCTCTCAACCAAACTCTCCTGACCATCCGGGCATCCAAACATTCCACCACTGGAGTGTCACCTGCATTGCTAATGATTGGACGTGAACTAAAGCAACCACTGGACTGCTTGAGAGCTGAGCCACCTCCTGCACGTGGGAGCCCAGGGCTCCAGAAAGCCAGAACTCAGGTGAAACATTCGCAGGCTCGGATGAAAGAGAAGTACGATGCCACACGTAGGGTGCAGACCCCCTCACTTTCAGCAGGGGATTGGGTCAGGATCAAACGCCTCCACCGCCAAAATAAGCTGCAGTCATACTGGTCAGAGCCTCTGCGGGTGACTAAGCAGCTGGGGCCGGCCACTTACAGACTGGAGAACTGGACTCGTTGGCACTCAAACCGCCTGCACAGAGTTGCAAGCCCCACTGTACCGGCCTCACCTCTGTCGCCGGCAGCTCTAGGTTGGCAGCCCCGGCCAGGAGCTAATCGGGTGGCAGGGGCCAGCGCCACACGACGCAGCTTCAGGGCCAGCACGCCCTCAGAGAATGAGGGCCCCGCCTGTCTGGCATGGGGACTATGTGACAGGGTGACATTGACATTGGGGGGGGGTGCGAGGTGAATGTTATGTTTCTGTTCCCTGGGGGGTGGGGGGAAAATGTTATGTCTGAAAACATGCAGTTTGTCTTCATAATGTGTCCTGTTGGACTCTGTAGGTCAGTGGTCGGCAAATAGGGGCCCGCGGGCCAATTTTGGCCCGCCATCTATTCTGTCTGGCCCACGAGATGACGTTAATTTGATGTAAAAAAAAAAATAAAATAAAAAATTAATTTGAAAAAAATTATTTTCAACCCCATATTTAAAAAAAAAAAAAAAAAAGGCATACAGCAATCCCATCAATTTCGAAACATTTATTGAGGTATAGATGATAGTCCTAAAGTGACAAAACAACAGGTGGAACATCTGTGCAGTTATCCATGACGCACAGGTTGGAACGGTATTGGCACGCGAGTGCGCGTAATCTTGTGCAAAAAAAACCCAAAAGTGTCCCGTCTCCCTCCTCCAGTGGGCAAGGTAAAAAATTGTGTACGTTTCGTTAAATTAACAACATAACAAGGTCTGCTCAAATGTGAAATGGCCCAATTAAAATAAAACTTAAAGAAAGTGAAAGATGAATGCACATTGTCCGCGTGGGAGAAGGATCTGCGCTGCTCCTGAATAAAGACAGAAAAAAGGGAATTTACAATTTAAATAAGATCAAACAATATAACTGGGCATTTTTTTTAGGCCTACTATTTAAAAAGGCCAGTAGGCTACTCACTTAATGGGAAAAGTGGCTCCTCCCTTCGGTCACAATTTTGTGGATGTCGGACGACAGGGATGTCACTTTTATTCTCAAGCAGTTCTCCAAGCTTGCATTGGTCAGACGGTTCCTCTCGTGTGTCTTGATTGCATTCATTGACGAAAAGCTGGACTCACACGTGTAGGTAGATGGAAACATCGTCAGCACATAAAGGGCAAGTTTCTTGATACCCATGTACTCTTCTGAGCATCCGATCCAGAAATCCTCCACGGAATGCGCACTAAACGCATCACGGACGAGGGAGCTTGACTGGAAATCGATGAGCTCCAACTGAAGCGTTGCCTCGCCCAACGAGCTCATGGTTGTTTTGGCCAGTGAGGAGAATTCCTCGCTTCGCGTGGACAATGGGTCGCGGACAAAGCCAACAATTTCCCTTGGGACACAGTAGTCTCGGAACCGTGACTGTAAGTTGTCCCGTAGCTTGTCAAGGAATTCAGTCATAATTCCTGTCACTCGCCCCCCTGCCTGTGATTTTAATGTTGCAAAGTGCAAGAGCCTTCCACTTGCTAGATCAGACTGGAACAACTCCAGCTTCCTTGTAAACGAATCCATCTTCTCGATCAGGTCGACAATGGTTTTCCCTCTCGCTTGTAGTTGCAGGTTCAGCTGGTTAAGATGGCCAAAAATATCAGTTAAAAACGCGATGTTTGAGATGGACATTTCACCTTCTAGAAAGGCCAGGTGATCGTCTGAAGCACGCATCTTGCTCATTCGCAGGAAAGTTTTCACTTGATCTAGTAGCGCACAGAAGCGCTCCAGTGCCTTTCCTTTACTTAACCAGCGCACGTCATTGTGAAGTAGCAGATCTTCGTAGCAGGCCTCTGACTCAGCAACAAGTTGGCGAAAAAGACGGTGCTGTGTGCTTGATGCACCCCGGACAAAATTAATGACTCTCATCACTTTATCCATGACACTCTTCAGCTCGCCACTGAGTCTGGCGCACAGGACACTCTGGTGAATTAGGCAATGTAGTGCGTGCATTTGTGGTGCTATCGACCTTCAATCGGGCCACCAGACCTCTGTGGCAACCAACCATGGCAGGTGCACCGTCTGTCACGATGAGGTTTATTTTCTCAAATGGTAGTGCATGTTGTTTAATCAATTCCTCCACTTTGGCAAACATAACATCCCCAATGGTGTTCCCTTCTAATGGAATTAGAGCCAACAACTCCTCCCTGAACTCCTTCCCATCAAAATACCGCACGTATATGCACATCTGACTGATATCAGTGTTGTCTGTACTCTTGTCAATGGCAACGGAAAAGTAGTTGGCCTGACTCAGGCCACTCATAATTGATCCGCGCACATCGTCAGATAGGCTCTCTATGCGTCGGGAAGCTGACCTCGCTGAGAGCGGCATTTGTTTCACTGAGGCAATCACTCCATCCATTGACTTATCTGTAGCCAGCTCCTCCAAAACAGCCACCATCACTTCCTTAAAAACCTCTGCGTCCGTAAATGGTTTGTTGTGACGGGTAAGAACCCATGCTGCTTTAAGGGACGCACTTGTAACCCTCTCCTGCTCGGTGAATGACCTGACAAGTATTTTGTTGCTGTGTGCATATCCAGCCTCCAATGCTTTAATTTTATTCGTTCGCACCTCTGTCCCAGGAGGATATGCGTTTTTGAACTGGCCATGTTTTGTCTCATGGTGTCTTCTGATGTTATATTCTTTGCAAACGGCAACAGCCTCGTTGCAAATGAGACATGTAGGCTTGGCATTAATAAATGCAGGCAGGATAAACGCATACCTCTGCTTCCATTCTTCTTTGTAGGTCCTGCATTCTGAATCAATTTTTCTTTTCAAGGCTTTCAACAACGACATTTTGCATCGATAACTAGCATAGCAATGTTCAGCTAATCATTTTTACACGTCATCTAAAAGAATATTTGTATACGGCAGGTTGCTAGGCAATCGCCTGTTTCATTTATGAAACAGGCGACGACACGAGATGCTGCAGGCGGCATAAAAACACAAAAACATAAGCAAATAAAGTTTTTTAATGGAATTAAATTAAATGCGTTTTAAAAGTTAGATGATGTTTATTTTATTTTAATATAATAAAATAAATACTAATTTAAATAGTAGACCCCCCCCCCCCCCCCCAAAAAAAAAAAAAGCTATGGCCCGCGATGCCATTGTCTGAAAAAAAATTGGCCCGCGTCCAAACGTAATTGCCGACCCCTGGTCTATAGCGTATAACCGCGTTTTCTGATTACAGTTTGATGTAACAGTAAGCTGACAAAATCGCTTATTAACACCGCAACTGCAAATTAACCACACGGAGATAACCATGGCAACCGGTCAAACAAATTTTCTTTTTGCCATCTTTCTGCGCGCGCATCCGCCGTGCTGATAAACAAACAATCCCCCTATACTGAGTAACCCGCTGAGTGGGGTTATACTGCTATCGTGTGGCCTTGGGAGGAACAGACCAACCTCAACAAGTCGAGACGGTTTTAATTGAAAAATAGTGGATCGACAAGAACTAATGTAACATAACTGAAAAATGCGGGAAATCTGTTTATTTTGATACTGGGAAGCCAGCTATATTCATGGCAACGAATTCAACGAAATAGCCTACTTGTCGACTAAACGAAACCTTTGGGTTATTATTATTTATGATGCATTAGTAGCTTGACAATAATATTGGCCTGCAGTGTGGGTGTTGTGCTCCGTGTGAGCGGTGTGGCATGGGGACATTCCCTGGTCCGCAGTAAAGAATTTACGCAAGGGCTAAATCAGAGCTCCAACTGAGAGAGCAACAATGGCAGCTCTGAAAGGCGAGGGGAGGGGAGGCTTAATGCAAATACCCCTCTGGTAGCCTGCTCTGGTAGCCTGCTCCAACCTCCTCCAACCTGCTCCAGCCTCCTCAAACACTGATCATCTGCAAGTTATAACCTGCGTTTGTGTCTTGGAAGTTTGCTATATTAAATAGCATCACACGTTTTACCTTTATGCGTCTGGTTTCAGATAGTAAATTCTATGGATGGATGTCATAAAGTTGGACCACTTTTTTCGGATCATTCCTGTTGTGACAGTAAGTAGTGCCAAGTGTCCCCGGAGTGAGGAGCCTCATCCTCCCCGAGCAACGGCACCTGCTGCAGGACAAAGAGGTGAGGAGACCTGGGGTGCAAGGGGAAAGTTGGGTGCACTTTATGTGCAATCTGTGCAGTTTATCGGAACCACTCGCAGTCTCCTTATTACAGTTCTTAATCATCATAACCCTCGACAAGTGGACTGGGTGTGTTTGTTTTGTGATTAAATACTTAAACTTCGATTCTCCAACCACCTGTTTGACATCCCGCCCTAATATAGATTTGTTTTTGAGTCCCCTTTTCGTGCAGCTTTATTTAGTTTGGCTGGTGGCCTCTGCTGTCCTCGAGGAAAATGATTATCCTCCGAGCCATTGACACGCTGGCTTTGCTGCAAAACATGCATGAGAATGTCTGCAACACAATGGGTCAGTGGGGCTTGTGTGGAGCATGCGACTAACAGGAGAATCCCTCTTGAATGCTGATATTGTAAAAGGGAGTTGTGGAAAGTTTTGTTGGAGTTTTGTTCACAAGATTGAATGGCAGGCAATTAGAAAATATATTGACCACATTTGGGTTGCACTCAATTGGGCCCACGGACATTTCATATGCTAGCTTGAAAAGAAGAAGTAAAACCACACAGATAGACTGGTCAAATGTAGCCTACTGCAGACTAATTTATCCAATTTAGTTATTATTCATTGCCATATTTTCTAACAAGCATGATCTCTAGGTTTTCAATGATAGGCTCCTTTCAAATCTGTGGCATATAACTAACTCAGAGATACATCAAAGCACCCTGTAGAGGCCTTTAGTTTGCTTCTAACAATTGGCCTAAAGCTTCCACCCTGACCACTGCCATCCCCACACCCCTTTTTCTAATTTCCACCTGATTAAAGCTTTGGACCGGAATCTTTAAAGAAAGTGGTTCACTAATTCTAAAGCACACAAGAAACTAAGTTTAGTATAGTTACCCAACAAAGTCAAGGTTTTTTCTTCATGAAAATTTATTTTCTTTTAGAATAGATAATGTCTTGAACCAAACAAAACTACATAATTTCTATTTTCTTATAATTTCTTTCTAAATGTTCTTCATTTAGTGTGTGAAATATTAAAGACCTATAGGGTAATATTTAAAAGCTGAGTCCATCTGAACAGCATTAACAGCCTTTGGAAACGTATATTGGGTCAACAAGGAAGTACAGATACCTGGTAGGGGCCAATCTAGCCCTATTGGTCGAGAACCTGACACAGTTGTTGTAGGCTTTGTGTAAATTTCCCAAATATGATACGATACTACTTTATTTGTCAGTAGGATGCTGAAATTCATTTCAATGTGGTTTATGAGGTTAGCAACGCAGCACTAAGCCTACACAGACTGCCATTTTGAAATATGCAAAGTTTGTTTTCTGTAACGATCCCTGTTGATTCAAATATTTACCAATGGTTTACATTATGTTTACCCTCATACTTATTTGAAGGCCCTTCCGTCCTTCGGAGGAGACGTAAAACCGAGGTCCTGACTCAGTGAGGTCATAAAAGATCCCAGGCACTTATCGCAAAGAGTAGGGGTTTCCCCGGTGTCCTGGTCCAACCAGGCTCATTCAATCGGGCCCCCTAATCATCCTCCTGTATAATTGTCTGACTCATTAATTCCCTCACTCTCCACCACAAGCTGGTGTGTGGCGAGCGTTCTGGCGCAGACTGGCTGCCGTGCATCACCCAAGTGGGTGCTACACACTGGTGGTGGTTAGTGAGGTCCCCCCTTCACTGTAAAGCGTCTTTGAGTGTCTAGAAAAGCGCTATATAAATTCAATCCATTATTATTGTAAGTAAGTGACACAAGTGTGGATAAAAGAAGGATGCAGACCCAAGGAACAAAGCCACTGTAGGCCACTGTACACATTCTGGGGCTCATCATGTGGTTGCTAGGCGATGGGGTTGATCAGGACTATAGCTGGCTGATGCCTTCCCCTTCCAACCCCCCACCTCACATTGCTTCTTACTTTTCCGCATAATAAAAATACCTAAAGGCTGATTGTAAACAGTTTGAACCAAACGTTCAAACTGATTATTGATGTTTTGTGGTTCAGGCTCTACTGGCCAAAGGATGCAGGCTGTTTTGGACCGGGTACATGTGTTGTTATTTATCTTTTGAAGCTTTTTTTTGTGTGGTTGGTGTTGTTTTTCCAAGTTCACAATTGGTTCACAGTTCGTCAAACCGATCGCCACCAGATCTCTAGTTCACCACCAGAGGGCGCTCTCCTGACTACTCGTTCTGATCCTAGAAATAGGCCTATAAAAAACGAGATTTGTCTTTCAAAGGCTTTTAGAAACTATATCTTATCTCGAACAACTGGAAGCAAACATAACTTTACCTCTAAAACCATTTTGTTTATGTTACTTTATAGAGCTTCATAGATGTTTTCTTGCAAGCAGTGCTGACTTGTGAGCAATGAGTTGTGTCATGGATTAAGTGAACCTTAATATAAGATAATATATATGTATCTATTCCTCTCAGGTGATCCCATAGGTATCTGGATACATTGTCTATGATACGATACAAAACTATAACTCTATTTTGCCCACGGCTGTTTTGTTCTCAATTGCAGCTTTTGTGTTATCCAAAGTTTTGTGGCTTGTGCATGGCACATTGTGTCAGATATTTAGTACAGGTGTGTTACCCTGGGAACTGGCTGGGCCTAAGGGCAGACGGGGGGGGGGGGGGGGGGGGGGGGGGGGGTCGGGTCGTTAATGATATGATGATTTAACAAGAGAGGGTTGTGTGTCACATTCACTCACACACACAGACACACCCTTGAGCTACAGGAACAGAGACTACTTGAACAAAAACATTGATAATTGACGGTCTTGTTGATCTCACAAAATTCGGTTTGTAGGGTATGTTTTCATAATCATTCAGCCGTATCTCTGACTCTTGTATATATATAAGTTCCAAACGTATCAGGTAGGAGTGTAACGGTACACAAAAGTCACAGTTTGGTATGTACCTCAGTTTTGAAGTCATGGTACGGTACAGGACGGTACGGTTCATAGTTAAGGGGAATTTTTTAAAAGACTGCTTGTTTGTCAACAGAGAATTGCCGTAGATAAGCAGCAATGAAAACACCAATAAACTTGGTTATTGCATTTGCATTACTGAATTCCCAGACAGGGGTTGTTGAAATAGTGTCCTGAGCTGGGTTTGCACAGCTCGTTTTTTTTTCACAGCAACGGTGATAGTAACACCTGGATGGTGCCTTTGTGCATGTTAAAGTGCTGTACGTAGACACAGAGAGCCCTCTCCGTAGCCGGAGAGCCTGTCAGAGACCCTCTCCGTAGCTTATGTGCGCATCCAATATTTTTAAACTATCCGTCGACGCCATGGATCTATAGGGGGATTATTTGTTTATCAACACGGCGGATGCGCGCGCAGAATGATGCAAAAAGAAAATTTGTTTGACCGGTTGCCATGGTTATCTCCGTGTGGTTAATTTGCAGTTGCGGTGTTAATTACAATGTTGTCAGCTCACTGTTACATTCAACTGTAATCAGTTAACGCAGTTATATGATATAGACCCTATAGTATCTGTGGTATAAAGGTTGGGACGAATTGCAATTTATAAATATGTACACTATGTTGAAAGTATAGACCGTCGCGATTCCCATTGAAACGAATGTCGCGGTGATTATTCTTCAAAACGTGAGCTGGTAAATTGTGAAAAATGAATTAAACTGTTATCAGACAACGCAGTTAAATGCTATAGACCCTAGAGCAGGGGTCAGCAACCTTTTCAACATGCAGTGCCAGTTTGACATTTTCTCGTTAATGAGTGTGCCTTAAGAAACAATATATTAAAAATTAAGCTGAATTATGACACAGCGACCAAAAACATTTCCAGAAGACCTGGAATTGTACTATTTCCATATAGTCCACAATCATGCATCAACATTTTAAATGTTTTTTGGGTTGTTATATTTGCAACATGGGCTTACAAATTATAATTACATATCAGAAACATTCAGAAACTCATTCAAAAACATATTTGCACTGTGAGAAATGTAAAAAACGAGAATATATGAGAATGTTGGAACCATCCACATCAATATCTTTAAGACATGTACAGCTTTGCAAAACCATGTGAAGGCAATGCATACAGGCCACTTGCAACAATATTTTAAATATTTTCTTCTCTATTGCTCACAACATAGGTTACAAACTGTTAATTGATCCCATTTCAGAAAACTGCTTTCTGTAACTGATTTAGACATATTTGCACTGGGAGGAAATGGCCAAAACAGAATAAAGTGCAAAAAAAAAAATGGAAGCAATGATTATGCTGCCGCATTGTGCTGTGAATTTTTTAAATAATAATAATAAAATAAAAAAAGTTTTTTTTTTTTCAAATTGTGCCAATGTTTATGCTGCCTCGTGCCAGTGGTGGGACGCATACCTAGGGTTGCCGACCCCTGCCCTAGAGTATCTGTGGTATAAAGGCTGGGACGAATTTCAAATATAAATATGTACAATCCATAACGTTAGCTCTCTGGCTCATAGCTCAGCGGACTAGAATACCTCCCGTTGCCAAGTCGTAGCTAAGGTCCGTCCTTTTTACTGGAGGAGTGAACAACGTTTCCGTTGCATAAGAACCTTACGGGAGGGTAATGATTGTTCCAGGTATTATTGTTCCAGGTACTAACCCTCAGGCGTTACCAGGGAAACTAAATGATGGCATGTGAAAAACTTTATATTTGGATTGTAAAACGAACGAAAATATAAATAAATTATCTTATTATAAATTATCTTAAATTATCTAAATTTATTTTCTTTGGCAAGTGACCATGGTGTCAAGCGATGCAATTAAAGGGGATTATTTTTTGAGGGAGATGAACTTAAACAGAGTATACATTTAATTAGCATGAAATACAAATAAGAAAAAGCATAATTATTAAAGTATTTGAATTGTTTTATTATGTTGGCCAGCATAAAGTAGAATAAATCGGATAATCAGTCTTATTAAAACGGTTTGTGCAACCAACCGCACAATGAGACATGATTGCGGCTCTTGCCGCTCTCGTCTCTTTCTGCATATGACATACGCGTAGAGCGGGGGGTGACATAGACTGATAATCTCTATTGGTCGACTCAACGGAGACGGCAAGGGCTGTGATTGGTCCTCTAACAAAATCATTTCCGGAATCACTTCTCCGATTTGACTTTGCACCTTAATTACTTTGTACATTGTTTACTTTGCACCTTAAGGACCAATAAAACACCATTAAGATTTGAAAAGCTTTGGAAGTTTATTTACAACACTGCTTACATGGTTTGTAGTCAACAAATAAGATCGATCGGGCAGCGAATTGCATTGCGTATCCGACATCCCGACGGAGAGCTGCTGAGGGGTCTCCATAGTTACAGAGTCGGATTACGGAGTCGGAGTATTATACTTTGGCTAAACGGTCCGGGGGGAACTCAAGTTTTAAATTCCGCATCGCAAAACAAGCCTTTACATTCGCCATATTAACGCTATGTACGCCACATTTACGCACCGCGTTCCACCTCTGTAACCACACCTAAGTGCCTGTTGCGTGACGGTTCGGTACAAATACGTGTGTCGTTAAGTTCCTGGTATCAGGGAATCTTTGCATCCCCTATATTCAATAAATATATAATATTGCTTTATGCTGTAATATTCTTCAGTTTTTGGTCATTTCTTTGTTGATGCTTCCGTTATTTGAGGTAGCTGTACGTTTACAGCGAGTCTTTCAATTGTGGATACATTGGTTTATCCACTATCGTGGATAAAAATATCTTCGTAATGACAAGATCTAAATGTGACCCAGTGACCCAACAAGCCCCCAATGTCTTGGGGGGGGGGGGGCGGAATACTACAAATCACCTCAACGCAGTCCATATCGGCGTCACATTTAGATCTTGTGGTGGCGTCCCCCTCTCTGTAACGATCTGTTACAGAGAGAGGGAGAGATTGTTTAGAGCCTTGTTTGTAGCTATTCACTTCCTGTGTCGAAGTGACTGGAGACATTTTAACTCTCCAATCCTTAATGTTTCCCTACTGGCAAATAAAGGCCCTCCCCTTCTCATGTCTTGATTAGGTACTTGATTAAGTTTGTAGAGGAATACACTTCCCAGAGGCAGATATACCTAGTTGGTAATATGACTTTCTGTGAACATGTGTGTGGACTGTAACTTTTAATAGCCTCACACATGAGGCTATTATAAGTTAGTAACTGGAATTGAATATATGAATATGGTTTTGTGGTTAAGAAGGTGATCTTTGATGGCCTTTAGAACACTTTGGCGATACACTCCATCCTCAGGGAGAGGGGTTTAATTAGAGCCATGAAAACAGGAAGTACCTCGCCTTTCCTATCTGCCTTCCTAAATACTGACCTCCCCCCACTTTACCTCCAGCTCTCTCTCTCTGCCTCAACCTCGACTGTACGCTTTAGCCCTTTATCTCTCCCTCCCCCTCCTTTGATCTATCTCCAGATGTGCAATCATTTGTAGTGTGCAATACAACAGGGTCAAGTGCATGGGAGCATGTCCTTAATAGGCCCCAGGCTGCTCTGGGGGCCTCTCCTGGGTCATGTGGTTTACTTGAAATTAGAAAGGTCCCTCATTATACCCTAATGAATCTATCTGTAATTGCCTGTTTACATGGTCACTAGCTGAGTGTGAATGGAATTATTGTAACTGAACAATTTCCATCTAGATGCCTATATATTTTTGCACCTGCAATAGCTCTGTATAACAGCCGTTGGTTGTAAGTTAGCCTTCACCTGCCTCTGAGTCACCGACCAGGAGGAACCTACAGGAAGGAGCTGGTATTTCTGCTCCTTCCTCCTGGGCAGATTAAAGAGCCAGGTGCGACTAGTTGTACAGCTCAGAGCAAAGGTCAGGCTGTCAGCCTTAGCCCCTTCATCTCAGATCCTGTAAATTACTTCCTTACCCATGGCTCTACATGTAAAGCCCGTTCAGAGTGGGTACCTTCTCTCTACAGAGGGTGCGTGTCTCATCATACACCATCACAAAGCACTGGTGCCCTTCTGAGCCTCCTCTCTTTGTTAAGGAATGCAAGATTGGAAGGCAGGAGACCAAGACTAAAGTCAGCGTTTTATTGATTCAGAGGAGGGGCTCACCTTGCCCCTTCCCCTTGTGGAATGCGCACCTGGAGGTGTTTGCCAAGTGGCTCAAGTAATCCACATAACAATGAGGCCAACATCTAATAATAATAATAATAATTGATCAGTTTTTTATAGCACTTTTCTTAATACTCAAAGACGCTTTACAAATAAGAAAGGAATACATACAGACAGTACAGACAATCAAACAAAAGGGAAAAAATAAACAACACCACAACAATAGGCAACACATTAAGACAGCGGGAGAGAGTGGAAGATGGCGGAGGATGATTTGTCAAATGTTGTAGGTGGTCCTGAAGAGATAGGTTTTAAGTTGACTTTTGAATGAACCGAGTGTATCAGAGTTTCGGATGGCCAGAGGGAGGGAGTTCCAGAGGGTAGGGGTGGCGATGGTGAAGGCTCTGTCCCCCAGGGTGCGATACTTGGTCTTGGTGATGGAGGTGAGAAGGTTGGCATCAGCGGAGCGTAGGCGGCGAGTGGGGGAGTGGCGATGGAGGAGATCTGTTATGTACGAGGGTGCAAAGTTGTTTAGCGCTTTTAGGTGGTGAGGAGGATCTTGAAATCTGAGCCTATCACCAGGACCCGGGGCGCTTTGCATTTTGATTTTTTTTTTCATTTTGCTGTGCTTTATTTCCTCTGATGTTACTGAAGTCTTTATGCCGATGTTCGACTAACACTCCTGTTGGTATTTTAACCCTGACACTTCTGTGGTTACAATTCAACAGCAATTCATTTGGAAATCTGAAATTTCCCTTACATTTTTTGTGTCCAGAGCAGGGAAAAGGTTCCTCTGTTTGATACTGCAACTGTGTGTGTGTGTGTATGTGTGCGTGCGTACATGCGTGTGCGTATGTGTGTGTGTATGTGCATGTGTGTGTGTGTGTGCTTGTGTGTTCATGTGTGTGTACGTGTGTGTGTGTGTGTGTGTGTGCACGTGCACGCATGTGTGTGTGTGTACACACATGCATGCACACATGTGTGCACGCACACATGCTTGCCCAGCAGGGCCACAGCACAGCCTGACAGTGTACACAGCGCAGAAGATGGGTGCTAGATAAGAGAGCTAGGCTACGCCCCGCCGAGGAATTGGGATGCCTGCAGGGGCCAGCAACCCTGTAGCCTGTCTGCTGCGGAACAACGTTGGTTTCTCCTCAGTCAACAGAGCCGTGAGTCTGATGAAACATGTCAGGCCTCTCTCTGGTCCTCTCTGGTTAGACAGCTGCTGTCAGGGGGACCGGAGAGCTCGCGGCTCCCCACAGTGGGTTGTTTTAAGGCGGGAACTCCGAGGCTCCTGAGCACAAGAGGGTAAGCGGTGATTGGTTTTGCTTTGTTTTTCACAGTTTGAACTATTTGAGCCTCATTTCGTTAACTTAGTATTGGAGTCGTTCTGATTGGCCGCTACATATAATTCTTCATATCATATTTCTGAGGCATGTTGATTCAGGCTGTGGTCAAGTAGGAGAAGAGAGGGGTTAGTAATATTTAATTAAGTAAAGTTAGTAATGTTTAATGACAGAGTAGAACTGTGTGTGCATCGTCCAATTCCAGAATCTATATCATGTCATTGGAGAAAGTTTTCACCGCTTGTTGAGACGTATTCCGTCAGGCTGTAAACCCGAGGCAAGTCTGTGCAGACCTGTCTAATGACACAGAGGTGGGTTTAATATAAAGCAGCATGCTGCCCTGCATCACAGCGGAGGTGTTATTGGACCAGATGAGTTGAGGTCAGGGTTAAATGTTGCTGCAGGAGTCATAATAGCGGGGCAGCAGTGTGTGCCAGCACCCCTCATTAAAACAACCGCACCGCCGACATCACAGAGCTGTAACAGCGGTCCTGCATGCACCCTGCTGGTGTTGGATCATTTGTGTACATTATACCTATCAAGCCTTAGTGGGCCGGTGAGGATCCTTTGCATGGCTATCCCGTGTTGTGTGTTTGTGTTAGGGGCTGCGTGTGTGTGGAGGTTGGACCGAGCTGTGGGAGCCGGGTGTGTAACCTGACCTTGTTCTCCTCCAGCCACCTGTGCTTGCACGTTGTTTGGGAAGACAGTGGCTTTGTGTGGGACCAAGACGTCCACACAGCAGGGGGACCTAGGTACATGGCGGGGGGGGGGGGTCTGACAGGTGGCACACTCTTCCCCCTTTTGCTGAGTGCGTGGCTGTGACGTGGCTGTCCTTGCTGCAGCTGTCTCCTGCCCTCGGAGGGAAGCCATGGTGCCTGGTGTGGGGTGGAGCCTTCTGTTGCCTTTCAAGACCACGGAGGAGGTGGAAAGAGATGTGTGTTTTATAATTGTTGGCTCAAAATTGGCTTATTAAATTGTCAATCTTCCGAAACATTTGAAAAAAATTTGCAGGGGTATGTTTGTATGTCTGTGTGTGTGTTTGTGCATGTGTGTGTGTGCGCACATGTATGTGTGTTATGTGTGTGTGCTCATGTTGTGTGTTTGTGTACTTGCGTGGTGAGTTGGTGTGTGAGTGTATGTGTTGTGTTTGTATAGCTGTGTCCTCGTCATCAGCGTTCTCTAAGCGTACTCCAGGGCCAAGAGGGACGGGGCCGGCACTGTGATCCACTAAGTGGCGTGGGGGGGCGGCGGAGTGACCAGAGGAGTCCAGACGGCAGTGTGATCCACTGGGTGGAGTGGGGGGACGGCGGGGTGACCAGAGGAGCCCAGACGGCAGTGTGATCCACTTGGTGGAGTGGGGGTGGGGTTGGCGGGTTGACCAGAGGAGCTCAGTCACTACAGGATTATTACGGGGCCGTTGTGCGTCAGTGCTGGGTGTGTGCGAGGTGTGTTCTCCTGACCACGTGAAGCCAGTGGGAGCGCCGTGATTACTCACTCTCTCATTGTTTTGTTGTGTTGCAGTTTGGCTTCTCTATCATGTGGATTTAACACATAGCACCGGCCTCGTGAGTACATCTCATGCTATTAATTTTGTATATGTATACCTTCTGGTGTGCGTCAAACAGCCTCAAGCCTGAGAAGTTAGACAGTTAGTTTTGAGCTGATCTATTCAATGTACTGAAAGACGTGGTTCATTTAACTACTACCGAAAAGTGAAATGGTAATGATATGGCACTATCAGAATATGAGGTCTCCCTAACAATTAACATATCGTTATCGTATTGATATAACCAGATACGAGATATCTTAGACCAGTTATTTTCTACATATTAGTCAATATACTTATACTGTATGTTATATTAATTGTATTTTCTAAATTTCTGTATTTTGAGAAGTAGTTCAAACTTGTAGCTTTGAGAAATCTTTCGTATTGTACCACACAATATGAATTTTAGGGTCATGCCTGAAGATGGTTGCTGGGTAGAATCAGCTGGCCGGAGGTCTGTAGGAGGTCTGAGGAGCAGGTCAGCTGGCCACAGGGCACTGGGAGGGTGGCACTGGCTGAGGTGAGACCAAGGTGTCACATTCCACAGTTTGGTGAGCAGCCTGTTGTCTGAGTATCTGTTGGTTCAGGACTGACCACCCTGTACTGTGGACTGCACTGTGGCCTATTTGGACAGGCTCAAAATGCTGATAAGGCAACTTCTGCTCCATTGAAATGCACACTTTTTACACATCAGCACCACACTGTTTAATTTGGTTGTCCAAGATATAATAGTAAGTGTGTGTGTGTGTGTGTGTGAATGGGTTCTGTATATGCAAGTCCATGATTGAGTGCCTGCAGCTCTGTGTGTGTAGATCTGTGGGATGTTTCCATGTGGTCAGTAAGTGTAATTGATGGTTATGATAAAATGATGAACTGCGGAGCTCATGCCATCAGGGTTGTTTATGCCCTGGGTAATGTTATCAGAGGGCAGGCTTCCTCTGGGATCCCCTATCTGCAGGGGCGTAGCCACATGGGGTCAAGGGGGGGCCACGGCCCCCCCTGGTCAGAGGTTGGCCACCCCGCTGGCCCCCCCGAGTCTGAAAAAAAAAAAAAAAAAAATCCTGACAAAAAACGGTGTAAAGAAAGCTGAAATATATGCACTATTAGTTTGATCTAACTTTGACTGACAATCAAGTGCCACCCCAAATATAAGACCGGCCCGAGCTGGCCACCACAGTTATAATGTCCTGGCTACGCCCCTGCCTATCTGCCCTCTCACATCACATAAATATTGTTTACCAGAAGCCTGCGTAAATGGGGGGCTATTTAAAACCATGGCCCACTCATGGAAAATCAACAGGAAAGGTTTAATATGTGTACAAAATGACAGTTTGTAGAAAGTTGCATTGCCATTTATTCATTCAAAACACCTAGTATTTTATAAAATTATGAACTGTTTAAATTGTGAAATTTATTCTTGTGTATTGGATCAGTGCTCAGAACTATGGCAGTCTGAGCTGATCTCTGGTCAGTAGAGGTAGAAACACTCAAGCAATCAGCCTTAAGTCATTCCTCCTAAATGTATCGTTAAAGACATGAGAATGCTGAGAGGAAATAATGCAGAGTTATTTTTACTTTGTTTTTACTTTATCCTTCACAAATAATGGCAAGGCTCTTGCCACAGGCTCAAAACAGGATGACAGGAGGAAGGTCGTCACAACTACATCCCACCCTACTCAATCGCCCAAAGGAATTGAAAGGAACAAAAATAAACTAGAAAATGCATTTCCTGCAGAAAATGCGGTGAGTGCTGTAGTAGGCCTACAAGGTGAGGTTAAAAATATTTTTGAATAAAGCCACAAAGATTAAGACATAAAGAAACGTTAAATGGCTTAAATCAAGTGAAGGGATTTGAACAAAAGTTTAAAAATCTAAATGGAGTAAACAATGTAAACATGCACACCATTAAAAAAAAATTGTAAATGCTTGGAAACAAATAAAGTGACAGCTGAATGAAAAGTGCAAAGCATTGCTAAAAATGCAGAAATGTAAAATTAATTGAACGGAATGAATTGAAAGGTCAAATGTATTGCACTGCTGGTGTGTGTGTGTGTGTGTGTGTGTGTCTTTAAGAGAAAAGCGAGCCAGTGCGTGATTAAAGGCGTGTTCACTCTCCTGTTGATAACGAAACTGGCTCGCCAGTGATGACGCCCACGCTTACGCGTGTTCCCGACAGCGACCGTTTATGTGCACTTGGGAAACAGCCGGTTGGGAATCTAAAAGTTCTTCACAGCAGAGTTTTTTTATCCGATAAAAAACAGTCAGAACTTAACAGAACTTAGTAGAATCAGTTTCAAGTTTGCATGCCTTTATTTCCTTGATGCCTATCACCTACTATACTTTGCTTTTATTTATGAGAAGCACATACAGTATAGCCACTGTATGGAAGGCAACACTAACCCTTATCTAGAGCTGGTTTACCAGTACACAAAGTTTAAAACTGAGCAAAGTAATGTCAACAGACGTTACAACGTCAATCAATAGTAAAGTATGTGATACGATGGTTGATTCTTTTATATTGAGTAAGAAGATCATGTTTCTCCATGTTCATGCGTGTCACTAGTAAACCATACGTCAGCAACTGGGCAACTCTGTTCACAACATTTGGCCCGAATTGCCGAACGGAATTAGAATCATAACAGCGTCATGAGGTGGCGTTCACGCGATGGTGATGCAATGTTTTTCCCATAATTTCCAGCGATGTGAACGCACCTTTAAAGTAGCCCAATCGAGCAGGAAAAACAACCCAATCTGGCAACACTGCCTGAACGTCCTCCAAAAGTAGCCCAATCTGGCGGGGAAAACTGCCCAATCTGGCAACACTGCTGAACGTCCTCACGCTCCAGCGTCAACTTAAATCAATGAGACCAACTGAAAACGAAGCCGGTATGAAACTAAAACTGTGATTCTGAACAAAGTTTAAATGATATCGACATTCTGTTTGGATATAATTGAAGATACAAGTGTGTATATTTGTTAAATGGTTTGAACAAAGGTAAATGGTTGAAAAAATATAGTATTTTAAAAGTAGAATATCTTATAAAGTATAAATTATTTTTAAAAAATCTGAAAAGAAGCGCGCGATTCCAAGCTAATCTGAACATGTTCAAATTTGAATGGTGTCTCTAGGTGAAAAATTGAGGAAGGAGATAGGTCCCAAAGTTTTTAGAGAATAATAAAGAGGAAAGAAAGAAAGACAAAACCTTATGAAGAGCAATAGTTGAGCGCTGCATGCAGCACAGGCTGGTTCAGACTACACGATTTCAGCCCGGTTTTGCCCCGATTCGTTCAACGCAGATACAATTGCGAGTCGTACACGATTTTGAAAGGTTGGCGACGAGACGAGTTCTTGTAATGTGACATGCTTGCGATCTGCGTTGTTTTCGTCTGCGACGTTCGACGAAAAGTTTGGCATGTCAGAATTTTTTGGGGAATCGCATGACTTATCCATTGTTGACATGAGGGAACCCCGCCCCAGTTGCGTGAGGGAACCCCACGAACAGCTGGAGCTCACGCGCAGTGTTTACCAACTGACTTCACTGCACTACTTGAGTACACAGTAACTACTAAAATGAATACGATCAATAGCAAGAAGAAGAATGCTAATGTAACCGGCCTCATTCAAGCAGCCTCCATTATGTGACGACGGAGAATTAGGACACAGGATTGATCTCCACACGAGCACTTTTATTTTCTCAGTGACCCACCTGTGTCACACAGAAACAGTAGGGGGCGCAACCGCCGTCAGATTCACTTGTGGAAACCAATTATCCGGTTGACATCAGACCACCGGACGCATTTATAATATAAACGTTTACAAAATCTCAATAAAAAACACAGCAATAAAACATACAAAGAAACCTCTAATGGGAAATGTACATACAGTGACCCACCTGTGTCACACAGAAACAGTAGGGGGCGCAACCGCCGTCAGATTCACTTGTGGAAACCTGAACACAACGTGGTCGGATGAGATATATCAACGGGCATCCCACACATCAGCCGACACTACCCCCCACCCTCGCAATGTACATTGTCATCCATCGTATAAAACACATTTCAATGACAGTATGGCGGCAATATATACAATTAAACAGAATAATATCAACATATGACACAGGAGCCACGAGGAGCGCGACTCACCAATTATCCGGTTGACATCAGACCGGACGTTGCGTCAACCGGCGTTACAGACACAGCGCGAACTTCCAAGACTTTTCAAAATAAAAACACAAACACCACAACGGGTAATACAGTAAAACTAAACCAATATATGAATTGGGGCGGAATCTATAATACAACATACAACACTTTTAAAGAAAACGAGAGAAAATGGAACAACATAATGGAGACAACTTTGGTTGAAATGTGGCAGCAACGTCCCTGTATCCACAAAGGACTTCCACGACAGGGTGAAGGGTTACAGCCCTGCGAGAAATAGCCGACGCTGTTGACCTACCTGGTAAGTTTGGAGCCAACAGCTGTTGACGTGCTAATAGCTATCATAAACCTCAAACCGCCAGCATAATGCCTAGTGCTCGGGATCCATTGTTGACGCTCTGTTGCTAGGCTACGTTATTGCTGCGGGTACTTTGTATCGCTCATGTCACGCGCAATTTAACTACTGTGAGGATTTGCTGCATTGAGCAACATAAAAACTACTGGAACTTTTATGACAAAAATGTAAAAATTATTTATGTCAGTTCTAAACCTTAGGGTAGAGGTGTTGCTGCAGAGAAAGTGAAAATACGAGCTGCTAATCATGTGAGAGTAGATGATGCAGTCGCCTTAAACAAAGACGTTGAAAGATGGTGCGATCTACGAGAGAGACGCAAAGGAACTGTCCGGAGGCTTTTGTCGGGATTAAAAAGCAAGTGGTCAGCAAAATAAAGAATATGTTTGCGTTTTTGCACTTGCAAATAGTTAATCGCGTTTGTAGCCTACACCCAGACGTGAACTCATTCTTGCATAAGGGGGTCTTCATTCATGAAAAAAATTAAAACATTCGGGAGTATTCAAATTATTCTAAAGAGGTCTAGACTCCGTGTGCAACCCGCCTTCTCCAATGAACCAAGAAATCCTGCGCCGTAACGAACGGGGGATTTTAGCCCCTCGGTTTTATACAGGAAACTTGAGATAAGACGGTGAAATCGCCGGGCGTGCCAAGCCGCGACCGAACCGGCTTGGCAATGTAAAAAGGCCTAATGAAAAGGAGAAGACGGCGAGTTAGAAAGTGTTGGGAAAAACGGTCTGTCTAGTTACTGGACCAGATGAAATGAGACGGAGAGGTAATAAAGTCTATCGGCACGAGGACCTTGGATTTATTAAGTAAAGTGGCAACGGTTATACAGAGTCATAAGCGTGAGAAATCGAATATGTCTAAGTCCCTAATCAGCGCTGATGGTTCGTCCGGAGCTTCGCCTCCGTGGAAGGTCTGCTTCAGAAGAAGGTGAAGAGTCCCAGAGTGATACAGTCTTATGCTGTATCTCCTCGTGATGAGGTGTGTGCGTTTGAGATGTGTGTGGTTCTGTGTGTTTTTACTTGACCTTGGTTCCCAGGCACTAGTGTATGCATGTATATCTTCTTGTGTTCCTCCTTACGGGGGAGAGCTTCAGAGCATCACCCGTTGTGGTCCTCCCATCCTTGAGGATGACTGGTGCATTGTCTGAGTGTCTACCATCTGCCGGGAGGAGATATGGGGCCCTGGCTCTGGCCCTGACCTGACTATATTCTCATGTATGTGTTATGTGTTAAAAGTTGACTATATTATAAGGTGACTGCCATGTGATGTGCTCATTAAGCTAGGGTAGGAGTTAGCTATATTTATAATGTACATGTGATGTGCTCAGCAGGTTATTTTGCCCCAACATATCCCCCTCAAGTCGTCGCAAGACGACTTTTACTCATTAGGGGTACGAGGGATAGGACTCCAGCGCGGGACTACCATCATAACATTATTAAACAATAACAATATAAATGCAACAATCACACAAATACACTAACGATCACAGGAAAGAAATGTAACCACGAAACGTGTCCCTAAATAATAGCGAAGATATGAGGCAGATAGCGAATGGCAATCCCCCTCAACCCATCCCCAGAGGACCACACACTAAGGATGTGAGGAGGAGTTGACTGGTCGTGTTACAACAAGCAATCACACGCATGGGGCATCCAGGGTAGGCCCGGGGCACGGGAACAACTGAAACCATGGAATAGTCCTGAGCGTCATCATGGGCAGGTGGTCGCAACGCGCCACCTGAGCATTAGACCCTTTTATTCAACTGCGCTCAGGACCTCGTCTGATAAACGGGCAATCAAGGCCCCTGGAATCTCGCCCGTGTGAATCCCCGAGCTCCATCTAGTGGGACAGCGATATAAACAACAACATTTACGTTCCCGGCGTCGGTTGCGTAGACGCGGGCATAGATATGGGAGCGGCTAAAAACAGTGAAGCGTACAGAAGCGAATACAGCCAGGGGTGCCCTCAAGCCTTAAGGGAGCGGGCCGCAGCCCCTGGTCCCGGAACGCAGATCCCTGGTCCGGGCGTCGTGGGTGCTTCAGGTGGGAGGGGGGTGATGCCGTTGGCGGGGACGGGAATGGGGCAGCCCACCTGGAGAGGTTACTAGCACGTCACAGGCGGGGGGGGGGGGAAGAGGGAAGGGGTGTTGCGGTGGGGTGTCAGCCGACGGTGATGGAAACAGGACGCCGGGGCCGTGCATCTGGAGAGGCCACTCGCACTCACGGGTAGATGTCCGGCCCGGTGGGGACACAGTCGTCGGCGGGGGCTGGGAGTGTCTCTTCGGAGGCGTAGGTTGGGAGTGTGTAGGGGAGCTCGTCCTCAAAGTCAGAGGCTGCAGGGCGAGGGAGGGTCCCTTGGAGGTCTGGTCGTGCTCGGAGTTCCGACAGGATGCGAGGCGCGCAGTTGTGGGGGGTGCCGTCTGTGTCTGCGGGATACTCTCCGGTCATATTTACTCCTTTTGTTGAGTAGCTCACCGAGGGATCTGTCAGGGCCTCGGTCAACCGGATCTGGGTAATGGCAGCCGACAGGGTGAAGAGTGAGCTCTCCACTGCAGCCTTGACTCCGTGAGTGGTGTGCACTACCGTGGGGTTGTTCATGGTGAGGAACTGTGTCTTCCGTAGGGCGATGGCGATGGCCATGAGATGTCTGGCACAGTGAGGGAGTCCTAGGCCCGGAGTGGGTAGGGCCGAGCTGTGATAGTGGAGGATCCTTCGGGTGCCGGGCTTTGCCTGCCAGAGGGTGGCCGCTACATTTCCGTTTCTCTGTGTGACGTCCAGATGGAAGGGGGCCGTATAGTCGGGGGCTTTGAGGGCGGCGGCTGAGTGGAGGGCCTGTTTCAGCTGATGGAAGGCGGTGTCTTTTCCTGAGTCCCACTCCAGCGGGGCCCGTAGGTTTCGGGGGCCTGGGCTTGGCTGTAGCTGGAGGAGGGGGGTGTCCAGTTCTCGGTGCTGGATGGTTCTTGCCCCAATGGCCCGGTCCTTCCTGGTATCATCGGGCATGGGGAGGGAGCTGTTGTCAGCTTCGGGCTTTCCTTGCTTTGTGGGTGGTTTGTCCTTGTGAAGTGGACCCCTTCTTTGGCTCGTTCCGGTTCCGGGGGGGGGGGGTCTTTGCCAGGTCACCGTGACCGGGGACTGAGATGTGGCGTGGGTTATTTCGATAACTGGGCACATGAGATGGGGGGGACCCGGGAACCTGGAAGTCGGTCGGGGCATAGGGGAGGGAGTGGTTGTACGGAGGTGGGCGGGCCTGCTCATCGGCCTTCGGTAGGGAGGGATAAGGTGAAGCTGTCAGGCTCGGTTGGGTAGGGGTTACTTGGTCCGTTAGGAAGGGATTCCTGGAGGAGGGGGCTGGTTTTAGGGTGTGGGGCGGGAGGCAAGAGGCCAATGCTTTTAATACTAAGATTCTCTTTTGTCTTTTCCGGTCTTGGGTTTCGAGTGCATCCGTTCGTCCCGTCATGGCTCCGGTGTTGTCGCGACGGACCTTTGCCCGCTCATACTGGCTGCCAATGTACGCGTGTATGGCGGCCCGGCCGGTGTGGTCGAGGGGTCCCATTCGAATCACGCCCTCTTTCTGCCAGGTTTTAATGTAGACATCACATCGGTTCTCCCATTTCTTCCGGTCTTGGCCTTTCAATATTTTTCCCGGTTCAGCGTTGAGGCACAACCAGCCCACCGCTCTGGTCCGTTGCTCGTCCGACATGGTGGGTGTGTTCGCCGTTCCTTAGCAGCCTGGTGTGGGGGTGGTCGGGGTCGTGGACGCCTTTGCACTGGAGGCCGGGTGCGGGGAGGTTTGTCTTTTTATCTTTATTATTCACCGGGATAATTCTTCTAGCAGGGGGTGATCGAGAGTCGGGGTTGGATTGGTATTGATGTTGTCCAGTGGGGGGCGCTGTGGCTTGGGAAGGGTAAGGTTGGAGTTGTCCAGTGGGGGGTGCTGTGGTTGGGGAAGGGTAAGAGTTGGAGTGGTCCAGCAGGGGGCAGTCTAGTTGGGGAAGGGCAAGGTTGGAGTTGTCCAGTGGGGGGCGCTGTGGCTTGGGAAGGGTAAGGTTGGAGTGGTCCAGCAGGGGGCAGTCTAGTTGGGGAAGGGCAAGGTTGGAGTGGTCCGGTGGGGGGCGCTGTGGTTGGGGAAGGGTAAGAGTTGGAGTGGTCCAGCAGGGGGCAGTCTAGTTGGGGAAGGGCAAGGTTGGAGTTGTCCAGTGGGGGGCGCTGTGGTTGGGGAAGGGTAAGGTTGGGGTGGTCCAGCAGGGGGCAGTCTAGTTGGGGAAGGGTAAGGTTGGAGTGGTCCAGTAGGGGGCAGTCTAGTTGGGGAAGGGTAAGGTTTGAGTGGTCCAGTAGGGGGCAGTCTAGTTGGGGAAGGGTAAGGTTGGAGTTGTCCAGTAGGGGGCAGTCTAGTTGGGGAAGGGTAAGGTTGGAGTGGCTAAACTTTTGGCGGAGGGGGAGGTGTGGCTTCGGACTGAGCGAGAGAACTCAAAAAATGGCGGCCCTGATGCTATAACTCTGTGTGGCCTGTCTAACACACAAGAGCGGATGAGAGACTAGGGGGTAACTTTTGTCACTCTTGGAGGAGGAGAACGAGAAAAAGGAGGAAAAAACAGGGGGGAGGGAAGCAAAAAACAACAACAGGGCCTATAGACGTTATTCAATACATCCAGATATTCTTTATAGCCAATAATCGTTATCTATCTTTATTGATTAATCTGCGTCAATCAGACTAAACCGTCAACCAACGCGGCAAAGAGATGTTGTTTAGTATTGTGGTTTATCTATGCGACAGGTCCGGCAGTAATTCAAAGAAACACAGTAAAAGAGATATCATTTATCCTTGTCAACTTGTCTAGGTCTAGTTTTAACGGTTCAAACAGTAAATTGAAGCGACACAGTAAAAAAGGTTATTTATCATTGTCAATTTATCTATTTCCGCTGGTTACGCCATAGAGCAACGCAATACGTCAGAGAGACATTTATTCATTATTATCAATCTATCTATTCCTACATTTACCCGTTTTAACGGACAAAGATAGAGCGGATCACGCATACACACCCACTGATTCACTCACAGATTATCACGCATACACACCCACTGATTCACTCACAGATTCCCTCTTTCTCGCAGACGCACCCACAAACATATCGACAGACTTCTCATTCTGTGTCCCGCACCCACAATCATCAGACACAGCAGAATAGCGTTAAGCATAGCAAAGCAAGCAAGCGTTGCACACATATTTCCATATTTTAGCCGGCCCAAAAATACGCTCGCTCTCTTTCTTTCTCTCTCTCTGGGCCTCTTACACACACACACACACACACAGCCACTCCGTCTCTCTCTCTCTTATTCTCGCGCATACACACACTGCCTCTCGTTCACTCGCGCATACACACGCTGTTTCCTTTGCAAAGGGACTTTAACCCTGATAAAGGACTCTAAACTTCTCACCACATAGAATTATTTAATACACAGATTATTCCATCTGGGTTCCGAACCCGGCCCAGGCATCCCTCTGAGTCCACTCAATGGCTCAGGCATATATTCCATCTGGGTTCCGAACCCGGCCCAGGCATCCCTCTGAGTCCACTCAATGGCTCAGGCATATATTCCATCTGGGTTCCGAACCCGGCCCAGGCATCCCTCTGAGTCCACTCAATGGCTCAGGCATATATTATTCTGGCCATCGGTAGTCTTGTATCACTGACCGATTCTTATAGGCCCTATGGTCTCGAGGGTATTCTTTCACCATGCAACGAGCCGATATTCGATGTGTCACGCATTCGGGGTCAATCGGGTTTTACGGGGAAATGCTGGGGTGCAGTCCTATTAGTCCCCACGAGATATCCCGTAGCGAACCGTTCTCACAGTCTCATCTCCTAATGTGGTTCCTATATAACTATGCAGGGTTTGGATTTTATCAACAGGTTCTGCCTACCTTTTGTTGGGCGATCGCGAGGTGAGACTGCAGGAATCGGTCCGGTTCTCCGGGGTCCCGAGGCCGTGCCGCTCTCCGTCTCTCGTTTCCCAGTTGCGGTCCAATTCAGAAAAAATCACGTCGGGGTCACCAATTGTTGGGAAAAACGGTCTGTCTAGTTACTGGACCAGATGAAATGAGACGGAGAGGTAATAAAGTCTATCGGCACGAGGACCTTGGATTTATTAAGTAAAGTGGCAACGGTTATACAGAGTCATAAGCGTGAGAAATCGAATATGTCTAAGTCCCTAATCAGCGCTGATGGTTCGTCCGGAGCTTCGCCTCCGTGGAAGGTCTGCTTCAGAAGAAGGTGAAGAGTCCCAGAGTGATACAGTCTTATGCTGTATCTCCTCGTGATGAGGTGTGTGCGTTTGAGATGTGTGTGGTTCTGTGTGTTTTTACTTGACCTTGGTTCCCAGGCACTAGTGTATGCATGTATATCTTCTTGTGTTCCTCCTTACGGGGGAGAGCTTCAGAGCATCACCCGTTGTGGTCCTCCCATCCTTGAGGATGACTGGTGCATTGTCTGAGTGTCTACCATCTGCCGGGAGGAGATATGGGGCCCTGGCTCTGGCCCTGACCTGACTATATTCTCATGTATGTGTTATGTGTTAAAAGTTGACTATATTATAAGGTGACTGCCATGTGATGTGCTCATTAAGCTAGGGTAGGAGTTAGCTATATTTATAATGTACATGTGATGTGCTCAGCAGGTTATTTTGCCCCAACAAAAGCCGAGAATATGGAGCCGCAGTTGGGTATGCCTACTTCAGCGGCAGAAACAGGGTGCCTACGCCAATCTTTGTAGAGATTTCTATGGGCAAAAACTGTTGGTTTATTTTTATTGATCCCCTTCGAAAATTTGTGTAAAGTGGTTGGTGTGTAGGCTATATTCTCGCCTTTCTCCTTTGTAAAGCGCATTGTATGCCTATTGCTTTTGGGCCGATATAGCCTACTGCTTCCATTCCTTGATTCGTTCTGTCGCAGCACTCCAAACAATTAATTTCGTTCCAATGTTCGTCCAATCCACTCCAATAATGGTCCTGCATTGAGTTTAAATCCAACTCTAAAGAATAAATGGTCCAGTTTTAAGTTTCATCGAATATTTATACATTCCCAGGGTATGTTTAATGAGTGCATGCCCCGCCACTCGTAACACACTTGTAAAATGCAGTCGTCAATTGATGGAATGGGTTATTTCATACATCATCACAACCACAATTTGCAATTAATCAAACAAATTACAGATAAATAATACTGAAATGGCTACTTTTTGGTTGAACACATTTGAACGAAATATTTATGATCCCCCAATGTTGACCTGAAGTTGGCGTCACTGATTGGTGAAATGGTGGTAGGCCTACTAAAAAATGGGGGCATGTTGGAATGGCCGCATGTAACCATAACAACGGTTAGCTAACGTGTGGCGTACGGGACCGGGACGGAGTAAGACCGTGACGTACAAGTTGTTCTGTGCTGTGTCCTGATTGGCTGAAGAGAAATAGCTACGTCTTTGTGTTCTAAAACTGGACCTGGCGATTTGACATGTTGAGTTTCTGGCGACTCCTTGCGACTCCTTGCAACTGCATCAGACGCGCTGCAACGACCAGTTCACACTGCTGCATCTTTTCCCCTGCGACGTTCCAAAACAGTCTCGTTGCAGGTCGTTGCGAGGCGAATCTTTGGTCTGAACTGGGCGCTTTCAGCAGTTAAACAAGGATTCTATGGACATGCTACAGATCGATTCCGAGCAAGGATTAGAGCTCTTTAAAGGGGACATATCATACCACCAGGTGTGAGTGTGATTAGCCATTACAAGCCGTTTTCAAAATGTGCAGCATTGTGACATCACAGGTGGGCGTGTCCATCTAGATGTGTGACGGATAGATGGACACGCCAACCTGTGATGTCACAATGCTGCACATTTTCAAACCTGCTTGTAATGGCTAATCACACTCACACCTGGTGGTATGATATGTCCCCTTTAAGATCTAGCATGAGGCTAATACCCGGGAGGACCCCTCTTATGTGTAGTGGCCACTACTGTAACGGCAGTGGGCCATCTGAGACCCGTGGCCTATGAGAAGAATCCAGTGCCTCTCTCTAAATCAGGGGTCGGCAACCCTAGGCAAGGGTGCTACCACTGGCACGGGGCAGCATAATCATTTGCACACTTGGAAAAAAACACAAAAACAAAAAACTTTTTTTTTTTCCCTTTTTATTATTATTATTATTATTATTAATTAAAAATTCACAGCACAATGCGGCAGCATAATCATTGCTACCATTTTTTTTTGCACTTTATTCTGTTTTGGGCATTTCCTCCCAGTGCAAATATATTTAAATCAGTTACAGAAAGCAGTGTTCTGAAATGGGATCAATTAATAGTTTTTAAACCTATGTTATGAGTAATAGAGAAGAAAATATTTAAAATATTGTTGCACGTGGCCTGTATGCATTGCCTTCACAAGGTTTTGCAAAGCTGTACATGTCTTAAAGATATTGATGTGGATGGTTCCAACATTCTCATATATCTCGTTTTTTACATTTCTCACAGTGCAAATATGTTTTTGAATGAGTTTCTGAATGTTTCTGATATGTAAATATAATTTGTAAGCCCATGTTGCAAATATAACAACCCAAAAAACATTTAAAATGTTGATGCATGATTGTGGACTATATAGAAATAGTACAATTCCAGGTCTTCTGGAAATGTTTTTGGTTGCTGTGTCATAATTCAGCTTAATTTTTTATATATTGTTGCTTAAGTCACACTCATTAACGAGAAAATGTCAAACTGGCACTGCATGTTGAAAAGGTTGCTGACCCCTGCTCTAAATATACCACACCTAATTACCTAGTCGCACTACTTTCTTCTTCTACACCCCAAGCCTAAAATATGCCAGCTCTCACTTTCTTTTGTGTGTGTGTGTGTGTGTGTGTGTGTGTGTGTGTGTGTGTGTGTGTGTGTGTGTGTGTGTGTGTGTGTGTGTGTGTGTGTGTGTGTGTGTGTGTGTGTGTGTGTGTGTGTGTGGATGTGTGTGTGATGCTGATAAAGAATGCACAATAAACCTCTGAAATCCATTGATGTGGTTGTCAAGGAATGTAGGCAATCCTGCTGAATTATGTTTAGATATTATTTATTTGTTCAGAATAGCTTGGAATCGTGCGCTTCTTTTCAGATTTTTTATATATTATATATATTGACAAACCCAGAAAGGACCTGGTTGAACCACTGGATGAAGTCAATGATGTCTTACTTAAAAATACAGACATGCAATCAATATATGGGCCTTTTATCCCCACTTGTATCACTATCTTCTGGAACAACAAGATGTCCTGCATGTGTTAATGCAGTGTGAGGGTCTGCCCAGGGATTGGCTGTTCCCCTGACACTCTCCCAGAACACACATTGTAGTTAAGTAACCTGAAGCACCAACCCTATGCTGATGTCTTCTTTTGCCTTTTCCAAAGCATCAGAATAAGCTAAAACCCCAGTCCATTTGTGTTGTGAGGACAAAGAGAGACCGCTGAGGGATGAGGAGCGGGCCAGCGGGGGTGGAGGCTGCAGTGGGGGAGGGGGATGCGGGGGTCGTGGGGGTAGGGGTGGGTTGTTTGGGGTGTGGTGTTTGGTCAGCGCCCTTTAACCCTTGCTGGGTCCATTAGCGGGGGGGGGGGGGGGGGGGGGGGGGGGGGGGTGGTGATTGTGGGTTGGCAGGTCAGGTAGTGTGTTTTTTCTGAATGGTGAGGGAAGTTGCATCAGTATGCGTTTTCCAGCTGGATGAGGCGTCAGGAGCATCCGAGCGGGGGAAGGTTGCGTTGTTTGGTGGGAGAGTGTGAGAGTGTGTGTGTGTGTGAGTGTGTGTGGAGGGGAGGGGAGTGACCAGGAACCAAGTGCACTGCCTCTCTCACGCTTCCAGCAGCCGTTTAGTCGGTTCAGGCATGACGGAGTAGGAAAAAGAGAGAAAGAGAGGAATAGCTTGGGCCGGCAGCACAGTAATGACCAGCAGCACATACAGTGTGGACCTCATGTCTCGGGGGGATGCCGCTGTCCTCGTACTTATTCAAGTTTAGTACCTTTCTTTTGGAACTTGATGCTCTAGCTGGACAGAATGCACTCCAGAGCCAAGTCCCGGAGTGTCGACAACTACCTGAGCATTAAGGTAAGTTCATCAGTACAAAACAACTCGGGAATAGATTTGTCAACCACCAAATGGTTCAGGCCATTTCAAACAATAGCCTACTTATTCTATGGAGTTTGTTTGTGTGTATGTGTTTCTTGAGGCATCTAAGGAGCTGTCTTCTTTTTTGTTGTTGTTTCTACAGTGTGATGTCACAGTATTCGCAGTCCACAACTGTCCAGATACTCTCCCTGATATTATGTCGGGCTCTAAAGCCTAAAGCAGATCTTCTGACGCTAAAGCAGATCTTCTGAAGCTAAAGCAGATCTTCTGAAGCTAACATAAGAGTTTCATTGTAGCTAGGAGCATAAAGTGTATTAGCAATGCTGTGAATAATCAGATCAATGATTGATTGTCTTATTTGTTTGTTATTATAACTTGTGTATTGATATTCTTTTTGGTTTAGTTCCCACCTGGTTTTGTCTGATCCTTGATATTTGCAGTGTTCTGTGTATTTCTGTGTTAGTTTTGAAGGCAATGGATAATGGGTTAATTCATTGCAAATGAATACCTGCTCTTGCAATTGATCAAAGAGACGAAGATTTACAATAAGCTAACACCCAAAAAGCACACATATTCCTGTCTCATCTCCTCTGGTGTTATGATGCAGGCCGACCGTATATTTACCCTGTAGACTTTTCCATTGACACCCTCCTTCTTTACTGCTGGCATTGTTGTGTCCCTCCCACTGATCAGGTGAACTATACTCTGTACAACCTTTACACATTTGTACATCCAATAGGATTGGGTCATTGTGTGTTCATGTCACACACACACTACATCACAGGGTTTGAAGTTCTCTCACTGGTCACTCAAAAACATTATCTTATCAGACAGTGTTTACATCCTGTATAACATACTACATTTTCTAGAGATGGAAGGAGTTCAATGATTCTTATAGCTCACATGGGAATTTAACCTCTATGTAGTTCATATTTCTTGCCACCATGGTCATTGAATGTCTTATATTTTTGCTATTTAGTTCAATCGTTGGTGGTTTAACTATCTTGATAATTCCTATATGATGATAACCATTTGACAACATAAGACATTTATATTGAACGAAGAGTAAACTGTCTCTCTACGTTTGGGATGGGTTTTCATCACGTTCGTCATGTTTATGATTGGTGACAATCTCGCTTCATTGAAATGTCTTAAATCTGTGTACCTGTTGAGGTAACATTGATTAAAGTGTATTTAAAAGACCCGCGTCATGCTGCTAGCCGTTCAGAGGTGAGATAGGGATTTGTTTTATTGGTATTGTAAATTACTAACTGCAACTGATTTATTTTGTACTCACTGACTGCAGCAAAGTTTTGCTTTTCAGTTTTTCAACTTTACCATTTAGGTGCCATCATTATAAAGACCAAACACATTTATCTTTACCACAGCTGCCTCTCCCAGGCTGTCTCACTCCACTCACAGCTCTTTTCTTTCAACTCCTGTCCTGCTACGCTGAGATCCAGTTGTACTGCTTTATATTCAGCCACCACCATCCCAGATCAGAGAGGCCTTCACAGCAGCCTCTGATTGGAGGCCTCGCTGGGCTTCACCTGGGGCGCCTGGCCACAGGACAACCTGCCCTGGCGTTTGTCAACCTGTGGCCATGTTGTGTTGGAGGGCACTGGGCAGCGGGCTGGTTAGTGAGCTGCCTGTAAAGGGGCTCCAGCTCTCCTGTTACACTCCCCTGGTGGCTTCATGCTCCACTGGAAGCCAGGCAGCCAGCTCCTTTTGTGTCCCTGACCCACTAAATGTCTCTCTGACCATCTCTCTCTCTCTCTCTCTCTCTCTCTCTCTCTCTCTCTCTCTCTCTCTCTCTCTCTCTCTCTCTCTCTCTCTCTCTCTCTCTCTCTCTCTCTCTCTCTCTCTCTCTCTCTCTTTGCCTCTTTGTCCCTCCATCTTTTTCTTTGCTCCTCAGTGCCCCCCCCCCCCCTCTTTCTTTCTCCCACTTCTTTCTTCCCCACCATGCCCTCTGACAATTATTGGCAGAATTTCAAGCATAATTGTGCAACATTTTGCATAAATCTATTTGGATGTATCCATATTACCAACATAGCTGAATCAATGAAACAATTGGAAAGGAGAGATTGTAATGCATTTGTGTGGTTCAGATTCCACATTAAATCTGATGTGAGGAAATGCAGAAGTGCAGGATCAAAATTCAGTTTTACTTCTCATTACCAATGCATCTAATTCAGTTTCTCCAAGTCCAAGACGACGGCTGGCTTTCCTCTTCTCTCAGCGTCCAAACAACAGTGTCTCTTTGTTGATGTGAGGAATGGCATGTTAGACATTCAGCCATACGTACTAAATAAGCCATCAAACAATCAGACCATGAGCAAAGCAATTCTTCACATAATTTTAAATAATTTTAATGTAAATCAAATGAAGTATGACACAAACGGTGTCACACAATTCTCCTGGCTTCTTGAAACACATTCCTAGACCCCAAAGCTCATAAGATGGTGCGACAGCTGTTTCCTCTGTGATCAGAACAGACTTCCACCCGGATCTCAAAAGCCATTATTTAGAGCCTAGTCCTCAAACCTCACCTAACGCATCCTGCCGGTTTTAAATACCTGCCATCAGGTGGAACGTTCTGTGTGCTGTTGTCCTGCTGAGGGGCGGAGGCTAAACACAGGCCAGACCATGATGCATCCTTCCAGGTTTACAGTGGATTGGAGCGCACATGTAGTCTCAAATGTCTGCCTGTGACCTGTGACACATAAACATACAGCAGGGACTGTATATTACAATCTCTGTCCCCCTGGAATTAATCCTATAACATAGAACAAATGGTTGCATAAAATATATCAAATCATCGCAACCTGGATTCCCCCCTTTTCCCTAGCCTTCATAATAAACCACTGCAGACATTGCAAAATGTCAATCTAATTTAGGCTCCGCCCCCCTAAAGGTACGACTCTAAAGCTGCTGCTGACCTACAGGATCCAGCCAGTCCACCAGCATGTGTTAAATGAGGGCTCGTTTTCAAGTCTTCTTGTGCTTATTGAGAGTTTCTCTTTCAAACTGAGCTGTTGTGACGACCACTCTGACTCTGGAAACCTGAGAAACAACTCTCCGGGCCTTCCTAAAACCACAAACTGATGGCTTTCCTCCTATTGTTAGCTTTCCTCCAATAAAATCCCCTGTTATTCTTTGCCTCCCCGGTGCAACAGTGACTAAAGCCCGGGGACATTCTTGCCTCGCTAAGAGGCTGACTGTTAATGGTGGGAGTTTTGTTTCAAGGCTCCAAAAGTGTACAGTACATAGCATTTAGAGAGGTGGGGGCACAATGGCTGCCTTATAGTAGAGGCTGTAGTAGTCCAGGACACTCCAGTCCGTCTCTCTAGTTGACGGGGCTGAATGTTGTTGGAAAACAACATTTTACAGTGTCCCAAACATTCATCACAATCGATTACAGCAGCAGCCCACAGCTGGAGGAAATCATTGTCAGTCATTCCTTCTTTAGGTTCACATTGTACGGAGCACTGTTTACGGTTTTGTCTTGGGCCTTGTTTTAGATAAAACAGTCAAATATCAGTAGTTTGACTATTAACCTTCTCTGGTTAAACCCAGAATCAAACCAAAACGTAGTTTTCATCGGCTTCCCGATAACAGATTAACCAAGAAGGATCAACAGCTAGTTCTTTGTCCTATTTTCCTTGCTCTTCTTTTGGTAGGGAAAGTATTTTAGAATTACTAAATATTTGAAATTAAGGCAAAATATTGGAAGTCCGCAAAAGTGAAAAACAAAGGGTTGTCTGTCAGCAGTCTCCCTCCACTAGTTGGCATGTTATCTCAGTGTGGGAATGTCCCTGGCAGGCCTATCCGTTTGTATGCTTATCACTGGAGGCAGATGCCTCTATTCCAGTGTTGTTATGTTCCACAGACGCTTAGCATTGTAAATAGTAGGGAAGGGAATCTCTTGGCACCTCATGATTCGATTCCGATTCAGAGGTCAACGATTCGATTCTAAAATGATTATCGATGCATCTCGATTAATGTACATTTCCATTCGAGATTTTCAAAAAATATATATACATCAGAATTTGCTACTCAGAGTTTGCTAATCACTTCCTACTTTTGTGATGATCATTAAAGACATCAACAGATGAATTACCTTATCTAATATTTTATAAGAGAAAAAGCTTTTGTCACAAATATGACTTTCTATGAACAATGCAATAATTCTTTCTAATTTTTATTTTCCATGTCATTAAAGAAAAAGCTGCTCTTAGTCAATTATAAGAACAAGAACTTGTTCATCGTTGTTGTGTCTGGCAGTCAGTTTGCATGCATGCTATGTGCAGGCTGAATCGCAATCACGTCAAAACAAATCAGATTGGCCAATACACATTGAAGATAAATTAAATCAAAATTTAAAATTACTGAAATTATCCCTCTCTGGCGAACAGAATGTTGCAGCAGGCGAACAAATTTAATTTAAAAAAGTCTTTAAGATAACTTTCAGATAATTTACTTATCTGAATTGAGACGGAATCGTTCTAGATAGAATCGCGATGCATCGAAGACTCGATTCTTTTTCCCACCCCTAGTAAATAGCTTAGCATATAGGAAAATTACAGCCTGCATTGTATATAGATGTCCAGCCGAAATTGGTTGTTCCTAACACAGGGTCACTTTCCCCCTGTAGCATCCTGTTTGAGTCTCTCACACACAGGGCAGCTCATCTTTCTGTCTGGTACAGTGCTGTGGTCTCCCGCGGTCATGATAAGGTCGGTGGTGAATACACTGTGTGTTTTATAGAGGGTGGGGCGCCAACCTCCCATCAATGGGCCGACTCTGGACTTTCCACTTGGTGTGTCTGACCGACCAGGTGTTTCCCTCCGTTCCAATGGAAAGGCTTTCATGGCCAACATTTCCTGTCACATTCAACACCGTCAGTTGGGGAGAACTTTGTTATTGTGCAGGCTAGTCTGCC
The DNA here is from genome assembly GCF_949987615.1 of Pollachius pollachius. NCBI lineage: Eukaryota > Metazoa > Chordata > Actinopteri > Gadiformes > Gadidae > Pollachius > Pollachius pollachius. Next base: position 28,345,305 of record NC_136934.1, on the reverse strand, counting down.
TTCACTTGTCATTCTCATGCTGTATTTGTCATCCTTGTTATCGGCGATGGTACCAGACCTTAGCGTGACACCACATCCCAACACCACGTGGTGGTAACGGATGTTGACAGAATGGTTACCATTGTGCATCTGTAAACCTTAATGTATTGTATTTGCACCTTGAACCTGACATTAATATAATAAGCAGAGCTTATTTTAACCTTTACTAGTGTCTAGTGCGAGTCCTGCCCCTCATGTTCCCCCATCCTTATGTTGTGTTCCGTTTCTCCCTGTAGGACTCTGAGTCGCTGGACAGCTGCATCCAGAGCACCCTGTCTGCGCTCTACCCCCCCTTCAGCGCCAGCGCGCCCACTGTGCTGTGGCAGCTCTTCAGTGTGGTGGAGCGGCAGTACCGCGGAGACGGCTTGCGCTGCCTCCTTGACTTCCTGCTCCCTGCCAAGAGGATCCTGCAAACCATCCAGCAAGACACGTGTGTAAGTGTCTGAACGGCGGGCAGTGCAGCTGGGGGCTATATCACAGCCTGTCTCTGGACAACTCCCTTGTGGCTTTTCAAAACGGTGGCTGACTGCTTCTGGCCTCACTGATTACCTTGGTTAATGCTGTCCTACTCAGTGTACACTGGGTATTATGACATCCACATAACCCTCAGGGCAGGAGCAGACTGGGACAAAAAATCGGCCCAGAGATTTTGGACCAGACCGGCCCAACACATTCGATAACGCACACCTTTTCGGTCTTTTCGGTCTCTTGAATGTGTATACAAACTGTGCAACTCTTTAAAACCACATACCTTAACCCATTCAGACCGGATCACACATCTGTGTGTGTTTACCTTTAATGGTAAACATGCATTGATGCGCAATCCGGTCTTAAGCCATGCAATGAGTTAACGGGAATGAGTAAGAGTGGACTCAAGGCCCCCCCTCCCCGCCCATCACACACACACACGCACACACACACACACACACACACATACACACACACACACACTGCGTGTCTGCGGCCTATGCCAGTGAGAAGAGTGGAGTGCAACACTGTAGGCCTACATTAAATTCATCATCAGTAATCTTTCTCACTTTCAGGTACACATAGGCTATTCTCATTACTAGAGTTTACTTCCTGATGCCAACCCTCCCCATTAATCCAGGCTTGGGACCGGCACCTAGTTGAGCTGGCTTGCCCCTTTAAGTGGCTGTGTTAGGCTAAACCATAAACATATATTACAATGATTCCAACTAAATAAAGCCAAATACACACTACAGAACCACATCTGAAATATAGGCCTATAGCAGGCTAGTCCAACAAAAATATTTAACAAATTAGTTTTAAGAGATCTGAAGTTCGTATGGATCGTATGAGCGTATGGATATGGATATGTTATAAACAAACAGATTAGATGGCCTGGCTGGGGCATAATATAATAACCCTTAAACTGTTTTATTTTATTTATTTATTTATTTTTTCCTTTTATTATCTATTCTCTAGCCTATATATTTTGTGTTCAAAATGTTCATCGTGATTTTATTGAAAAGGCATTCGATACGCCTTGCGTTCAGCTTAGTCATTGACAATGTGCGTGTGCTCGGTCACTCTCAATTGACAACATGGCCAATGATTGGCCATATCGTCAATTGAGAGTGAGCGAGCAGTCTGTTGGTTAAGATTGATGTCAGATGACGTTCAAGAAGCAGCTATGGTACCCATCATGCATTTGGGTACCATATCATTAATTGATTTGATTAAATACAAAAAACAAGAACATAGATCAACAAAAAATGTCACAAATGTAATACTTTTCAAGATTCTTTTAGGGATTTCATCTCACAGATTTTCTTTTTCTAAATTTTGACTCCCACCATTATCAAATAGTATACCTAAAATCACGGGTATATAATCATAGAAATACAAAGCATGTCGACTTCAACATTATCTTTAGAGTTGGTTATGCCTAGTGGTTCGAGAAAACCAATGTACGCAGACTAGAGTGTGTCGGGGCTGATGCCCAATGATTAGGAAACCCTTGCGTTGATTGTGATTGGGATCTTGCAAATGGTCGCTCTCATGGTCTGATAATGCTGATAATATGGTCGCCATTGGAAATAAAATGAGTAAGAGGTGAAGTTGGACCTTTACCTACATAGATCCTTTTATGGAATAACATCATGATAGCTCATGACTGAATGATCAAATACAGAAAACTATACCAAAGCACCTTGTGAATGAGGTCCAATATTGTTTCCTGTTTTGGAACAAGAACGACTTCTCTATTGTCCTGTTCATTGGAAAGCCCCTATAGCAGGGGTCAGCAACCTTTTCAACATGCAGTGCCAGTTTGACATTTTCTCATTAATGAGTGTGCCTTAAGCAACAATATATTAAAAATTAAGCTGAATCATGACACAGCGACCAAAAGCATTTCCAGAAGACCTGGAATTGTACTATTTCCATAAACTAATTTTTTTTTTGGTTGTTATATTTGCAACATGGGCTTACAAATTATAATTACATATGTCTCATCTTAAAACACCATTTTCAGAAACTCATTCAAAAACATACTTGCACTGTGAGAAATGTAAAAAACGAGAATATATGAGAATGTTGGAACCATCCACATCAATATCTTTAAGACATGTACAGCTTTGCAAAACCATGTGAAGGCGATGCATACAGGCCACTTGCATCAATATTTTAAATAATTTCTTCTCTATTAGGCTTCTCACAACATAGGTTTAAAAACTATTAATTGATCCCATTTCAGAACACTGCTTTCTGTAACTAATTTAAACATATTTGCAGTGGGAGGAAATGCCCAAAACAGAATAAAGTGCAAAAAAAAATCTGTAGTAATGATTATGCTGCCGCATTGTGCTGTTAATTTTTTTAATAATAAAATTAAAATAAAAAGTTTTTTTTTTTTAAAGTGTGCCAATGATTATGCTGCCCTGTGCCAGTGGTGGCACGCGTGCCGAGGGTTGCCGACCCCTGCCCTATAGCGTCTCAGAGAGGTTTAAATGAGCTTGCTCAGCCAACCTGAAACCCAGCACTCCCTCCCAAAAACTCCAGAATATAGGTAAGGATTCCCTGTTGGAAACAGTGAAGCAGTTTAATCTGCTTTCATCTGTGATGTCTTTACAATGAGGCTGGCAGTACGGCAGTAGTTTCAACTAAGCCAAGCCCCTGTCCGTTGGAGTCTTTGTTTCACCAGAACTATGAGGCACCTCCTAGGAAAAAACGACCTGGCCTCATTTTCATTAGATATACTGTAGATCAGACAGGTCTCCTGCAAAATTATACTTATATTATATAAGTACGGCAGTGAGTGATAACCCTGGTGGGGTTGCGTGGAAAAGTGTCTCTTCTTCAAAGTTAAACATGTGTTTGAGCGTGTAGTTGCGTAGTGAAATGACGTAAGGCGCTCAACAAGCTTAAAGATAACACCGGCTAGTGTCTTTACGTTGTTGTGTTTTCTGACTGCGGTCTCTGTGTGTGTTTTGCTTTGTAGCTCCGGTTTCGAGGCCTGCTGCTCTACCACGAGGGCTGGCCACTTTGTATCCATGAGAAGGTGGTCCTGCAGCTCGCTCCGCTTCACAAGGTGCGCTTAAAGCAAGGAGACTTCTACCTACAGGTCGTCCCCTTAGGCCGCAAGACCGCCAAGCTGGTGATAAAATGCCTGTCTGGCAGCGGACAGGCCATTGCAGAGATCCCCATCGCAGAGAGCATGTATGGCAATGTCTTTTCTGCTGAGTTCTTGCAGAATGTAACACAGGGCCGGAGCCTGCAGCCCCTACAGAACTGTCTGCTCACCACCGGCAACAGCGTCTACCGGACGGCCTGGAACAACGTGGTCAACCCTCTGTTCGTCAGCAGCACAGCCGACGCCGTCTCACAGGCCCGCCGCGGCAGAGGGGGCCTCCGGGGCCAGCTCAGCACGTGCAGCACCAGCGGCTCCACGGGCACCCTGGACAGCCACCGCAGCTCCAGGGAGTCCCTGCACTCTCAGGGAGCCGACTCCATCTTCACATCCGAGCCCACCACCCCAAACAGGACACGTATGGAGCCCGGCAGAGACCACCCACCTCAGTTGGAGAGCCTTCGCCTCAGTGCGGCACAAACCTTCACGCACAGCAGCGAGACAGAGGGGCTGGTTCTGGAGAACGGCAGGGGACACCACAAGGAGGGCAGCAGAGAGAGAGGACCCGGGTCCAGGACTCTCTCCTTCAGCACGGACCTGAGCAACCCTGGCCCTCGCAGCCGTCTGCCAAGGGACTCGGTCACGTTTGAGAGCCGACGGCTGTTCAGGAATTCTTACATGGAGGCCCTGCAGAACCCCATGAGTATTGGCTCTAGCTCGGAGTCCATCCTCGAGGAGGGCCTGGAGCACGGCGTGGGCCCCGGCAACAGGGCCGGGACCCCGGGCAGCAGCCCCGACGCCCGCGCCACGCTACGGGAGCACCTGACCCGGCGGCTGGGCTCCAGAAGCTGGCTGAGCGGGGAGGACTCCAGGCCCAGCACCCCCCTCCTCTACCTGCAGAGGGGGCTGCGAAGCGCAGAGAGACGTGCCGACCGGCGGTCCAAGTCGCTGGAGAGGACTAACAAAGCTGTCCAGGTCAAAGGTCACCGGGAGCGCTCTTCCTCTGGTGGCTCAGCCAGCATTTCCTCCAAAAAGCTGATGAATGGTTATGCCCTGCGCTTTGGGAAGCTGGACCTGGAGGCGGCTTTCCCTGGCTCCGAGAGGAGGAGCAGCAGAGAGGAGACTGGTATGTATTTGTTCTTGCAATATGAAATATAGTCACAGAATGAAGTCATTTCCTTAGTCAGACGGTCACTGAGTGTTTCATTCTCCAATTATGTCTTATTCATAACAGCCAGAGGCTTTTTATCTTAATCTAAACCTCTGGGCCTAGACTCCAGGTCTTGTCTGAACATTTAATTTGTATCATCCTTCAGTTGTAAGATATAGCCAGCAGCCAGGAAAGTATGGACTGAAGTATACTCAAAATGTAAGTTATTCTCTACCACTGATCACTCCAATCTGTCACTATTGGCAGATTGCTTTTTAAAAGGTAGTGTATTCTTGTCCTTGGCATGTTCTGGTTACAGGTATTGCCCAACCCTGAAAACCGTACCTAGAATCAAGGCCAGGCGTGGTTTACAGCTTTCTTTTCAGCAGCAGCAGCAGCAGCAAAGTCTTAGTCAGGAAATCATAATTTTGTGAGGCACAACCTTTTCCTGCTATTGAAATGTGATGTTGAAAAGAATTGAGTTAACATCCCTCCAACATTTCCTCAGAGACTAGGCCAGCCAGCAGTATACAGAGAGTAACATACTAATCATACAATTACAAACAGTTATCAACATGTCAGAATGAGAATTCCCCTGAGAATACAATAAAGAGAGCGCTTCTAGATGACCAGTTGAAAGCAGTACAGTATTGGGTCACACCGTGTTGATGGGCTCTGTGCGATTACCTCAGCAGGGATGGGGTTACAGTAGTGGCCCGGCAGGATTCCCACCCTGAAAAGAGAGAGTCGTTTAGAGAGTGTTCACACAAGAGCCTGTGACCGACTGAGGGGAGCGTCCCACGGAGAGATGGCCATCCACTGATTGGCTCGGGGGTGATGGGGGGTCTGCAGGTCTCAAACGGACAGCCTACATTTACAAAAGGTTCCTTTGTGAGCCTTGTCAGCCATTGGGGAGTCGGACAGAGTTTTATCTCTTTCAATGCAGGGTCTACCTCAGAGACAGGCCTAACCTGCACTGACTCACAGCCTGGGAAAAAAAACAGTCAGCTTTTAAGAAGGATTACATAACTGACGATAGAAGCCCGTCCACAGCATTCTATCAAAACACCTCCCCTGGGGAATAAGGATTACCTTGTTTACTTTTCATCAATTAATCCCGCTCACAACAATCACAAACCTATTGGGCCGGCGGCCTGTCATTCAGAAAGGTGTCAAACCCGGGACACTAAAGAGGGCTTTTTTCTCAAAACACGATGCAGAAAAGGCTTTGCTCTCCATTTGTCACTTCCTCTGAAAACAAAGAATACAGAAGCATGTGGAGACCGCAAGCACGACCACGCAGTTGCACAGGAAACGACTGTTGAAAAACAAAAGGGCTGAGCGGGGATACCATCGTCTGAGGACAGTCCACAGCCAGCTACAGGGGGGCGCTTCAAAACAACACTTCACTAAAGCCTGCCTTAATCTGTCCTAAATGAACCTAAACGCTCATAACGCACACAACAAACACTTGTTTAATCCTCACCAACTGTATTTTTTAGGTGAGCACATTGTATCATATTATCTATGGATGAATGTGGCCTCTGCATTCAACACAGCCATAGACCTTCACTGTACGTCACTGTTTACTTTCTTTACTGTACATGGCACCCTATCACGGCAAAAAGTAGGACGGTTTCTTTCGGTTTGTTGAGGTAATACCAACCCCATTTGTCACCATCAGGGACTTTTATTTAAATGCCTGGGGTTGCAGTTAGTTAGAGAGGGGAGCTGAGGGATATGACAGTGGTAGCGTTGCAGACACGCTACCAGACGGACAACACCTGGTCTCTGTGGTGACTCACAGCAGCTCACCGCTGTAACACGCCTAGCTTACTGCTAATGAGCGCTGGTTGGGCCAGTCATGTTTCTATGAGGCAAGAGACGGGAACATTAAGGTGAAAGCTCATGTCCACGGTCTGCCGAGCGTAATGTATTCACAGGCTGCTGCCGTGCGGTGCTCGACAGACACCTGCCCTGGTGGGTTTGAGACACCTTCACTCTCTGTAATTGCTACTTCCACAGGAACGCGTGATGATGGGGCCGGCAGCGACTGCATCACGCTGCACAGCCAAGTGGAAGGCAGAGCTGCGAGTCCCGGGTCGTCTGCGGGGCGGGGCCCGGGGGGCACCCTGTCAGATGGCTCCACCCCCCTACCCAGCCTCCTGTCAGAGGTCAACCAGGAGCTCCTGGAGTCTGGGGCCCTCATTTTACCTGGTAAGTGTAGGGTGCTTCACACACACACACTAACATACCTGTCATTAGCTGTTGTCCTGTACGGGAAGGTTTGAACACCCTGGCCTGATGGTTATCTACCCTTTGATCGGCCGTATTCCACTTGATAGACAACCCTTTGTTTTTCTTTGAAACTTTTCTAATATTTTCTATTTGTAACTCAACTCTAAATTAACATGGCTGACCAACCAAATCAAAACACATTGAGAAACAATTCCTATGAAACAAGTCATTTATTTTTATTGCTTTATTGCTATATACGTTTGTGGTTGAAGGTAGTTCTAAGTCACCAGAAGTGTGTTGACTTCCCTCTCTTGTTCATCTCTCGAACGAATAGGAAGTAGAGACCGTAGTGGGCGGGTGGTGTTGCAGGTGTGCACCAGAGGCCGTGTGTGGGCCGGGGACAGCGCCACGGCTAAAGACCTCACCTGTCTGCTATGCTACTACTATTCCACACTGCGGTGAGTAACAACTTGTCAGCAGTGACACTCAAACTAGTGGAAACTTAGAATATGTTATCTAGGTAAATAGGGGAGACCTGTTGAACTATACTTCATACTTTTAAAGACATAACCTACCATCCACCTATTGCTATTAAAATTTTCTTACATCAGTTTAAGTCTTTGTCCATTCCCTTTGTTGTGGTGGCTATGTGGTGGTTGGTATATTTAAAATCTCTTGTTATTGTTCTGCTAGAGCCCTGTCTGTCATGGTCGCACATGGTTAAGTGTGAGCCTTTCTGGTTTTAGGAGGGAGCGACGCGAGCAGGGCCTGACGGTGCTGGTAGACAGCAGGAGGCAGCCGCCCCCCCCTGCTCTGCTGTTCTCGCTGTCTGAGCTCCAGGTGAGGACCCAGGGGTTGGGGACAGAATGGCCTCAGGGCCCGGTATGAGGGACCAGTGCTCACGGGTCTGTAACCACACCATCTGATTGGCTGCAGCTATCTTACGAGAGACGAGTGTCATCATGATAGGATGATGAGATACTAGATACGAGTGATCTAAGAATTAGACTGATGTGAAGCACAACCAGATTTTACCCAACTGAAATCCCACATTAAAAACAGTTGACCTTGTTCATGCTTATAGTCCCTTTGGGTAAGACTCTTTTCTCTTTGGCAGGCGTTGTTACCAAATGCAGTTGACTCTGTTCTGTTCCTGGTGGACAAGGAGGCAGCGGCTCGGTCTGAGAGGGACCTTCACATACAGGTAACGATCCCAGCCGAATGTCTGCAGCCTACCTTTAGACATCCTTGAGTGAGTGTGTAACCCCACCAACCCCAACACATCCCACCTTCTGTATCGGAATGCACTGTAAACCACTTCCATCAAGGATGAGTGTCAATTATTGACATTGTCAAGTTGAGAGGTAAATCAACTAGGATTTTTGTTCTACTCTCCCCCTGTCGGGGTGTACGTGCTTTCTTAAATCGGGCAGTTGGTGAGCCATTGACAACCATTTTACTCCCAAATAATTAGCGGCTCCCATAGCTGTGTCTTTGTTTTCTTCAACGTAAGTTAGCGCCTAAGGATTGCCAACAGTGTTTTCTCCAGTGCACACAAACTAACAAAAAGGTCTCAATTCGGTGTGCACGCCACTGTGCATGCGCCCGGACTAAGAGACTGTCAGTTACAATTCTGAGCAAAGAAAGGGGCTGTAGGCTGCTGACGGAACGCTTTATTAGGAATTCAGCAACTCCCTCAGTTCTGAATGTCTGACCAGGTCCCAACACTGACCAGTTTTGGTGGACCCATTCCATCAGACTTGTACAAATTATGAACCTCAGTACTCTGCAGAGGAAATTGAAATCAGACGATTAGAGATGGAAGGATTGAGAATGCAACGTGACAGAAGCAACATTTCTTCAAAGGGTCAGCCAAGAAATATGTCATGTTGAAATGTTGCTCTGCACATTCTGAATTATAACATTGCATAAAACGGAAACTTGACAAATCCTTTAAAAGCATCTGCTATATTACTATTTGCTACATTTACTACTTGAAAAACTTAAAATTCTTTCATTTGAGGGCTCAGGTATCCAACATGCCATAAATCTGCCCCTGCTTTCATAGCCAGCATGCTGTGGTAGAACCTTGCATTCAATCATCTGCTTTCGGAACATCTGATTTTCAGGCCATTCCAGTTTAGTACAATCTGAGTAAATAAAATGATGAAAATATAAGGCAGAATATTTTAACAAACCATTGATATATCCTGCTTGTTGTAAGAGATTAATTATTTTCAACTCTTAATGATACAAAAGTAATCCCATTTATTTTCACCTTGTATAAGCCAATATTTGAATACGCTCCTGTACTGTCAATTTGGATGTTAAGAGGCGCCAAGCTTTGAGTTCAAGAGACATCTTGTATGCTCGTATCTGCATGACAAAAACATTGTGACTTCACACCTCACACCTTAGCAGGAAGTGACCCGTACATCATGTCATTGTATGGTTTTAAGGTGTGCTTGTGTTTGTTTGGCCACAGAACGAGCTGGTGACGTCTCTCAAGTCCCTGCTGAAGCACATAGACAACACCCAGCTCACAGCAGACCTGGAAGGCAGCTTCCACTACGACCACAAGCACTGGCTCACCTTCAGACAGGTGGGCGGCCTGATCGCTGATGAAAGAACATCAGTAAAGAACGTGATATATATTCTTACATCATATACATGTAGAGGCTACAGTCAGGCATCTTGGTCTACCTTAATTGTCTCTTCATTCTATCTCACTTTGGGCCCTATTTTAACGGTCTGAAACGCAAGTGAGAAGCGCAAAGCACCAGTATCTTTGTGGGCGGTTCTATGGCGATGTTCCTATTTTGCCGGCGCAAATATTTCTCTTGCGCCCGCCGCAAATCTAAAAAGGGTTGGTCTGAAGTAGCCAACCCTTGGCTACTTCAGAGCCAAGGGTTGGCTACTTGGGGATGGGAGCTGGCACGCTCATTGGTTTATTGCACGTTCAATGTGCAATAAACCAATGAGCGTGCCAGCTCCCATCCCCTTTAAGAGCCATGAGCGCATTTGAATTTGACGAGTTGATATTTTGACAGCGCGTCTGCAGTCTCCGATGAGACAGATGCACATGAATTTCAAACTTCAAATGGCTCAGTTTATGGCCAAATAATATGGCCTAATTCACACGTGGAATAATGTTTTCTTCCACAACTTCAATTTGAGTCCTCAAATAAATTTCGGCAAAGAAAACTTTACACAAATATGATATGCGGTAACTGTGGTTCTATTTAATGATATACGCAATATATTATAAACATCGTTTCTTATCAGTATTGTATGCATTATCGTTATCGACTTGTGTTCCTAATATGCATGTGTCCCCCCGTTAATATACATTGCTATGGACTGTTATTATGCGTTACGTGTTTAGTTTGCGTGTGTTTAAACAGATGGACGCACAAACGCGCGCCCACATTCATTAATTATTTTACACATACACACACGGGCGCCTGCATTCATTCATTCTTTTTAACACTCACTCGAGGTAAAACAATTTTTTCTCACGATCAAATACTCTTCAATCCTAAAAGTAATGGGCATATACACGATGTCTGTGTCAAGAAAATATGTGTTTGCTGTAACAGCTGTTCTTTCCCAAATAATTTACCAAGAATGTGTGGCTAGGTAGATGAGAGAAGCAAAGTGTATGTGCAAGGTACACAAGCAACATTATGCATGCGCCCTTAAACATCTGAACAACGGGCCACTGACTTTAAACCAGGTATTTCCTGGTTTGTGGCGCAAGTGATTTCTGAAACTGCAAAATAGCACCGAAATAGCACCCTTTGTCTTTATTCTGTCTCCCTCCCTCCATCTCTCTCTTCCTGTCTCACTCTCTTTATTTTCTCTCCCCCTTTTTATCTCATAATATCAATTCAGTGGGCGTCTACACACCATGCACTGTATATGGAACATAAACACTTCATGTTGGGAAAACAAATTTTGAACATTACAGTACATTAATGATTGATCAACATTCAAAATATGAATTCTCTCAGAAAATCGAGCCCTTCGCCCGGAGCTGCAGCGCGGCCATTCGGTCTCTGCAGGAGTCCATCGACAGGCTGAAGACCTGGGTCAGCCCCGAGACCTCCCAGGTCAGCCCCCCCGCCTGACCCTCTGATCGGTGCATGCTCCCTGGCTGGTTCCTCCGCCTGACCCTCTAGTCGGTGCACGGCCCAAGGCTGGGTCCCCTGCTTGCAGGGACCAGGGGTCTGGAGGAGATGTGTACCTAAAATTCCTAAACACACACTTACAAAATGAATAGCTGATATGAGTTATGTCTAGTTTTATTGATTTCTCTTTCTCTCTGTATATTTTGAAGAGGCACAATAGTCTAGTGGTTAGCGTGTATGACTCCAAGCCAAACGGTTCAAACCCCACTGTGTGCACTCTTATCTGTGGACACCAACTCCTACTGATAACTAGTTCCTAAATTAACTTGTTGCATTAGATGAAGGAATATGTGTTGATGTGTGTGTGCTGGCCCAGGGTGTGTCTGAAAGTATGGAGCAGCAGAGACACCTGATGAAGAGCGTCCTGGACGACGCGCGGCTCAACAGCCTGCGTCTTGAAGGGGGTACGGTCCTGGCCCGCATCAGGAAGGAGGAGGCCTGCCAGAAAGTCAACTACAGGTTCTGTCACTATTATGAGCTACCATTGATACCAATAATAATGAACAGAACCAACGTGATGGTGGTTAACCAGGTTCAGATTCAAAAGGACAAAACAATGACTAAAAATAATGATTTATTTTATCTTAATGCTGGCTCTAGATTTTTGCTCATATTTTCTGCATCTTCTTCCATCTGTTTCTTTTTTCCAATCTTCCTTCCTCTGTGTTTCCAGGGACGCTATAGACATGGTGAATGCGCTGTACAACCAGGTGGACGAGGAGGTGCATGAGCTGGTGATCCTCTCCAACGACTCCCAGAAACATTTGGAAAACCTTCTGGAGGTCTGCAAGTTTGAGGAGCAGACACAACAGGTGGGCTCACATGTTTAGAATACCAGTGTGACACATAGCTATAGTGTTAGATAGCTCCTATCACTCGGGCCTTCCACATGAGTTGTGCATGATCCAAATTGATTCCCATATTTGAACTAGAATCCCATTCTCCCCTTTCTGCTCGGCAGGTCAAACTGTGGTTCAGCGTGGAAGGAGAGAAGCAGCTCGCACCGCTGGACTCACAAACGCTCTCTCTCACCTCCGTCAAGGAGATGAGGCAGAGTTTGGACAACTTTCTCGCAGAGTCTCTGGTAAAAGTGGATTAAATGCTAGGGTTATATATATTAATATATATATTTGTATATAAATAAATAAATATATATATGTATATTATAAGCAGTGATGCTTTATAGTAGCAAGACTGTATTATACTACTACACACAGCCAGCCAGCCACAGTGAATAAGGAAGATAATGGGGGAGAGAATGGAGGAGAGAGTGATCAGTCCCAAAGCGTAACTCAAGTCTGGGAACAATAGGATTCCGTGTGGACGAATGCAAAGCCAATAAAGCTGCTCCAACGCGCTTCATTATGCTAGCGGGTGCGCGTCATGTCGCAACGTTTAAGGCGACGACACCCAGATGTAGCATCTCTCACTCTTTAGCTCAAACTAAGCAACAATTAACAACCTACTCTCCTTACAGCCTACAGCCAAAACCTTTCAACCAAAGGCGCCCAATACAGGAGATGACTACAGGCTTGGTGTGTTTTTAGAGGTCACAACCAGACTCTGCAGCTGAAGATTCAGAATTACAATCCATAGGTCAACTAAAGTAAAGATACACAGGAATAAAGTTTCAAAATAAAGAGATACAAACGTAGCCTATGAATATAGTACCAAAGATACTGTTATAAACTAGTATGAGCTGGACACAGATTGAAGGTAAAACAAAACAGATTTCTTTGTTTGTTCGCTCCACATTGAGACTGTAGCGTCTGAATGGGACAACTAACTCACACATATGTTAGGGCAGACATTCATGTTAGAGTACGGACAAGGCACATGTGTGGCCTTGTTGAGCCCAGCCTTGGTTTATAAAGGTAGGAAAATTGTAAATATTACCGAACTGAACCTAACATGGGTTAATAAAGAAGATGTAGTCCAGGCTGGGCTCATGTCCCCAGTCTGTCCTCATGTCCCCAGTATGTCCTCCCCAGTATGTCTGTGTCTCGTGTGTTGCTCTGTGTCTCCTGTGTTGCTCTGACACCAGTCTGTCCTTATGTCTCTGTGTCTCCTGTGTTGCTCTGTGTCTCCTGTGTTGCTCTGTGTCTCCTGTGTTGCTCTGACACCAGTCTTTCCTCATGTCTCTGTGTCTCCTGTGTTGCTCTGACACCAGTCTGTCCTCATGTCTCTGTGTCTCTTGTGTTGCTCTGACACCAATCTGCCCTTATGTCGCTGTGTCTCCTGTGTTGCTCTGACACCAGTCTGTCCTCATGTCTCTGTGTCTCCTGCTTTTCTCTGACACCAGTCTGTTCTCATGTCTCTGTGTTGCTCTGTGTCTCCTGTGTTGCTCTGTGTCTCCTGTGTTGCTCTGACACCAGTCTGTCCTTATGTCTCTGTGTCTCCTGTGTTGCTCTGGGTCTCCTGTGTTGCTCTGTGTCTCCTGTGTTGCTCTGATACCAGTCTGTCCTCATGTCTCTGTGTCTCCTGTGTTGCTCTGACACCAGTGGGTCCTCATGTCCCTGTGGTGCTCTGTGTCTCCTGTGTTGCTCAGCACCAGCAGAGGCTGGGGCTGATGGTGGTGAGGGCGTCTCCCGGGCGTCTCCCCGGGGCGGCCCTCCTCCTCTTTAAGGAGCACCTGGGCTCGGTCCTGACCCGGGTGGAGGGGAGGAAGACCCAGCTGGACACGCTCACCACCCTGTACGAGTTCTACGACTCGGTAAGCCTTCCATACCAGCACGCAGGAGACATATCCTCGTGGTCAGGGGTGTTCCCAGTCGAGCGGCTCTGAATGTCCTCAGTCCAGTGTAAATCGTTTGCACAAAATGCTAAATGAAAATAAAGACATTTTTTGACTTTTTTTGAAATATATAGAGGCTTTAGGGACAACAAAAGGAAACTGTAAGTGTAACCGTAAGGACCAGTAGAAGTCCAACAATCGGCAGGATACAATACAGAACGCTCTGACATCTATCTTTACTCAACACGCAGTTCCAATGCTGTCCAGTAGAGCAGCACAGTTCAACTCTCTGTCTGCCTCTCCCTACAGGCTAACAGGTGGATGGAGCACTGCCAGGACTACTCACACCAGCTCAGCATGGAGAGCCATGGGGTGAGCCTGCCGCCCGCCGTGCTCCAGATCCTCCGCGACTACCACGCCGAGGCCAGCAAGTTCTCTCCACAAAACTTTGGCCCCCTCAATCAGATGGTGCTCTCCCTGGACAGCCCGGGGCAGCTGCAGCGCTGGAACGCCCTGTGGAACCAGTGCCAGCAGACCAAGCAGCAGCTGGAGGAGACGCTGGCTAACGCCGTGAGCAGCGCCGCCGCCGCCGCCACAGCCTCCACGGCCTCCACTATAGCCTCCACCACCTCCACCACCTCTCCACCTCTCCAGTCCCCGCCGGCAGCCGTCCATGTCTCGGGTTTTGACGCCACAGGAAACACACGGCAGGAACCTACCGCAGGTCTGCACGGGCGGAAGGGAAGCCTGCCTCTCCCCACAGGACCCCCCTTCTCCAACTCTAGCTCTGACCCCGGGGCCAGGCTGGCTCTGGGGGGCGACCGGGATGCCAAGCAGCCCCATTCGCCAGGACCCCACTTGGCGGGGCCCCTCTCCAAGAGCCCCAGCAACTCACTGTCCTCCTCCTCCCACTTCCCCTTCTTCCCCGGCGAGGGGGAGGGCCCGCTGCGCCACAGCCCGTCGCCGTTCGACGACATGGACAGTGACTGCACCATGGACTCCTCGTCCGTCTCCTGCTGCTCGGAGCTGACCTACCCGGCGGCGGCAGCGGCAGCCAGGCACCGCAAGCAGCAGCCGCTGAAGAAGATCATGAAGAAGACCCTGAGCTATGAGCTGACCCCCTCCAGGGAGGGCGGCCACAGCCACGGCGACACCAGCCACCTGCACGGCTACACAGGTGTGTACATCCGCGGCCTGGAGGTCACCAACAGCGTGTCTGCCGAGAAGAAGCTGCAGCGGCCGGACTTGACCAGCCCGGTGCCGGGCAACGGCCTCTCCTCCGCCTCGCCGGCCTCGCGGCCCAACAGCAGACACGAGACACTAGGGGACGGGAAGAAGCAGAGCAGGTGAGGCCATAATCCCCTCCGCTATTCATAAGAGCATTGACATTCAATGTTTCTCTGAGTGTGATCATCATTCTATTTATTCTACACAGTATTGATATACTATCCATCAGTTTTTATTAAAGGTAACATTTTATTATGTTTTCCCAACAAGTAAACATAGTATATGAGTTCCAGAAAACGTGATTTTGAAGCTGTTTGCTGAAGATAAAAAAAAAAAAAAAAAAAAACATCTCGTCTACCGCTATTCCCCTCTGTTTCAGTCCCTTCAGAATGCGCTGTTTCTGGTGTCTGTAGCTTTAAATGCAAATGAGCTGCCCCCCCCCACAGATGAGCTGTCAGAGTGAACCGCAGCATGGAGGAGAAGTGATTTTTGCCGTTTGCAGACTCTCTGAGCTCTATATCTATCTAATATATAATATATAATATTATATAATAATAATATTATTATTAATATTATATATAATATTATAAAATATATAGGTATTGATATAATATAATCAGTCCCTCCAGAAAAACGTGATTATGCGATCGCATAATTCAACGCATAATCAGCCAAAGTCTGCATAATCATGTGGGGGTCGCATTTTTTCAAATATGCCGCACTTTTACTGCATAAATTGCCGATTCCCGCGCAAAATATGCGGGGCTTGCATAATTTCATAATCCCCGCATTTTCGTTGCTAAAAAATCACATATATCTTAGCAGAAAGTTGAAAAATGTTGCGTTTACTTCACACAAGAGCAGCCATTTCCCCCTGTTGCCATGGAAATGTTATGAAGTGAAGTAATTACGCGATGTGAACGTCATCAAAAAGCTGCATTTTCCGCAAGTTCCCGCAATTTTTGCAAGTTCCCGCAATATCATCGCATAAAATTGCATAAATATGCCGCATATTTCATCGCATTTTTTAAGAAAACATGCCGCATAATCAAGGATTTTTGGCCGCAACAATCACAAAAAAACGCAGCGTTTTTTTGGAGGGACTGTATAATATCTCATTTCACGGCGAAAAGCTATGTGCGCCTCCGGATGATATTCTGAATCATAGACGTCTCTGGTACTTCCACAACTAGTAAAGAGTCGTAGTTGGGGTTATATCGGCCATGGTTGAGAAGAATTGGGGGAAAGGAACTTTGACTTTTACTCTCTGAAGTCCAGATTGAACCACAACATGGAGGAGAAAGGGATTTTACTCCCGGAGCTCCGGCGGGGGACTCCCTGCTCTGCTGCCGTAGCAGGGAGCAGGGGAGCAGGGGGTCTGCCAGGCAGACACATGGCAAACTGACAAATTAGAAAAAAAAAATGTACGGAATATCCCTGCTTCTGAAATGCGCGAAAATCTCCACCCAGCGCTCGTCCGCTGGTCCACAAAATCATATTTATGCTCTGATTGGAGGGGGATGGGGAAGTGGGTGGTAATATTCAAATGTGCCGTCTTCCTACTTAAGAGTCCGCGCCGAAACTGACTCGCACATCTGGAAACTGTAGGCGGGGTACTTTCAGAAATGCATAAGCATGTACAGATTTATTTCAAAGTTTGTATGCGTGTGGCACCAGAGACCCAAAACAACACCCCAAATCCCAGGAAAAGTGTTGTTTTCATAATATGTCACCAGTAATATTTTTATTCAAAATAATATTCTAAACAAATGAATGTTTATTATGTAGTTACTATAATGGTATGGTCGTATTGGACACGTTTTCAAACAGTAACTCTATCCCGATTCCTTCAATAACCCCCTCAATAAAGATCCCGTCAGGGCATAGCTTTATACGACTTAACTGGTTGTTAATATCTACATTTCAGGATGATGACGATAAGTGACCAGAAGGAATAAGACTGTATCCCTGCCCAGCCTTGTTATCCCTGGAATAAAAAGTATAGTCATGAGTAACAAAGCATCCCTTAACGGTCATTAAAGCATCTGATCTTCTCCTCCCTCCCTCCACATGGCCTCTGCAGCAAGGCCCAGCACATCATGGACGAGATGATGGCCACCGAGCAGGACTACGTGCGCTCGCTCCACTACGTAATCAAGCACTACTTCCCGGAGATGGAGCGGCCCGACCTGCCCCAGGACCTGCGGGGCAAGCGCAGCACGGTGTTCGGCAACGTGGAGAAGCTGAGCGACTTCCACAGCCAGTACTTCCTGAAGGAGCTGGAGTCCTGCAGCCATGCGCCCCTTTCCGTCAGCAGCTGCTTCCTCCGACACGTGAGTCCTCCTGACCTCCTGCAGGCACACACTTGTAGCCGGAGCAGTCTGCACCCATGGGCGACACGCTGACAGCCTAAACACCGACCCCCTCATCTTCTAAAGCCAGAGGAATGACATACTGCTCTACAGACGCCTGAGTGATTCACAAGGGGTGAATCCACGGCCGTTGACTTTCTCTCCGAAAATGCTGAACGAAAGTTGTGATCTCAGTGTAATGCATGGCTTCACTAGTCCTCAGATCATCTCAGTGTAAAGCATGGCTTCACTAGTCCTCAGATCATCTCAGTGTAAAGCATTGCTTCACTAGTCCTCAGGTCATCATGGCTTCACTAGTCCTCAGATCATCTCAGTGTAAAGCATGGCTTCACTAGTCCTCAGATCATCTCAGTGTAAAGCATGGCTTCACTATTCCCCAGATCATCTCAGTTTAAAATATGGCTTCACTAGTCCTCAGATCATCTCAGTTTTAAACATGGCTTCACTAGTCCTCCAGATTATCTCAGTGTAAAGCATGGCTTCTCTAGTGCTCAGATCATAATGGCTTCACTAGTCCCCAGATCATCTCAGTGTAAAGCATGGCTTCAATAGTCCTCAGATCATCTCAGTGTAAAGCATGGCTTCACTAGTCCTCAGGTCATCTCAGTATAAAGCATAGCTTCACTAGTCCTCAGATCATCGTGGCTTCAATAGTCCTCAGGGCCCGGTTTCCCGATAACGTTCTCTCTTAGCTTGCATTGGCGCAAAATCCGTGGCCGCATCACGGAAATTCCTGTTTCATGTGAGATCAGGTTGCCTACGTCTAGACTTATCAAAGTTGTTTACCTCTACAGGCGTGGAATGGTCTCTTAGGAGTCTTCTTAGGGAACACTCCTTACGTTGTTAGTAAACGGCGCTTTTCAGAAAGAACGTGCTGAAATCGATTGCTCCGAGATCGAGTTTCCATTTCATGCGCGTGAAAATAAATATTGCATCCTTTGCGAATAAAACATTGTTCGAAATCCTTCTACTAGGCCTAGACATTTATTTAACCATGGGCGAACATAGCATAGCCTACACTGATAAAAAGAATATATACAAAATAGACATTTTGAAATGAAAACTAAATTTTTAATAGTTTATTTAGCTTATTATATAATACTGTTTATGCTTAGACTGCTTTGCTTTTTGTTACCTGTAGGGGTCTGTGTGCGGGCTTTGCGCACCGCCCGCCCAGTGTGTGTTTGTCAGGTGAAAACTAAATGTCAAGGGAAAGAGGTGGTGGTTGATAAAAGTCTTTCGACCACTTATTACGTTCACTCGTTTCTTATAATGGTTTATTTGTTTCCTAAAATAATTTCCTTAATTTAGAAGGAAATTTTATTTTTGATTTGCAAAATAAATACAATATTTTTTTGAAGTTGGAAGGTTTTTAACCCTTGCTGAACCCATGGCCCAAACAAAGAATAGCCGAGACAACATCCTTAATTCAAACATGCCATTTCATTTGGATCACGGTTAGCAGACCATGACAGTACCCCCCCGTCAAGGGTCGACTCCCAGGCGACCCATGACATGCAAAAAAAAGAAAGTCAAACCCAAATAGGGTGGGTGGAGGAGAGCCAGGAGGAGGGAACCAAAAAGAAATGGACTGGGGCAGAGCACGGGGTGACCGGCTGGCCAGGGAACTGGAGTGGGGCAGAGCACGGGGTGACCGGCTGGCCAGGAAACTGGAGGGGGCAGTGCACAGGGTGACCGGCTGGCCAGGGAACAGGACTGGGGCAGAACGGAGGGGTGTCTGGCGGGCGGCCGGAAAAATTTACCAGGGCAGGGCAGGGAGCTTCAGGCGGACGGCCTGGGGGGCAAGCAGAGGCCTGCAGTGACGAAGACGAAGAAACCCCTCTGAAGACCGGCAGCGGCGAAGGTGAAGACCCACAGGTGGCCGGCATCGGCAAAGACGAAGGCGAGACCGGCAGCGTCGAAGACGAAGGCGAGGTAGAGGGCGGGTCCCTTCTGGAGGAAGGCGAGGTAGAGGGCGGGCCCCTTCTGGAAGGTCTGAAGGTTTGGAAGGCGGGACCCCTCTGGAAGGCAAGGTAGAGGGCGGCCCCCCTTCTGGAAGGTCTGGAAGGTTTAGAAGGCGGGACCCCTCTGGAAGGCAAGTTAGAGGGCGGGCCCCTCTAACTTGTATATATGGCATTTACAAAAGTGGTAAGCGTACGTCCGTATGTCTCTCATGCACAACCGTTGTGTGGGTCTGGACTTATATGATATATGTAAGGGATAATGTTGTAGGACGCCGGTCATTATCGGGAAAATAAGCCCCGACAGGGCGAACCGGACCCGGATGCGAAGCGGAGGTGTCTTGCTTCGCCCTGAAGGGTATTATTTTCGCTAATGACCGGCGACGTTCTATTCATTATCCCGCTTATTACACGGCTCCTTGCCAAAATGAAACAATATCTTCACACAGTGTGTCTTTTTACAATTCTCTTACAGGTCTCTTCAAAAAAATATAGTATTTATTATACAAATCAAAAATGAACAAAACTGTCTTCTAAATTAAGGAAATTATACTGGGAAACGAATCAACCATAACAAAAAACGAGTGAATGTAATAAGTGATCGAAAGACTTTTTTCAACCACCTCCCTTTCCTTCTTTTTGACATTTAGTTTTCACCTGACAAACACACAGTGGCCGGGTGGTGTGCAAAGCCCGCACACAGACCCCTACAGGTAACAAAAATCAAAGCAGTCTCAGCATAAACAGTATTATATAATAAGCTAAATAAACTTAAAAAAATGTAGCTTTCATTTCAAAATGTATATTTTCCTAAATAATCAACAAGTCAGACACCTTTGTAAACAGAAAATCAATATCCTTATTTGAACGGCCTCAATCTCCTCCGCTATTTTCTATATTTTCTATATATTTTTTTAAATCAGTGTAGGCTATGCTATGTTCGCCCATGGTTAAATAATTGTTAAGGGCTACTAGAAGGATATCGGGCAATGTTTAATTCGCAAAGACTGCAATATTTTTTAGAACGATGTCATGCGCATGAAATGGAAACTCGATCTCTGAGCAATCGATTTCAGCATGTTCTTTCTGGACAGCGCCATTTACGAACAACGTAAGGAGTGTTTCCTAAGAAGACTCCTAAGAGACCGTTCGGGAACCACGCCTTGTAGAGGTAAACAACTTTGATAAGTCTAAACATAGGCAACCTGATCTCACATGAAACAGGAATTTCTGTGATGCGGCCACTGATTTGGTGCCAATGCAAGTTAATGACGCTGCTGATCCGTGAATATATATATATATATATATATATATTTATTTATTTATTATACACGGAGACCACCAGACCTCCTCAAAGCAACTAAATAAATAAATAAATTAATTAAATAACTATAAATATGATCTGCTGCAAAACTTGGAGTATCTATAATACAAAGCATTGACCCTTTTTTGCATTTGTGGTTTTGACATATAAATAAATAGGGTGCACTGTAGCCTACTATCTGCACACACCCCTGCTGAAGCGCTCTTTCTCTCTTTCTCTCTCTCTCTCGCTCTCTCGCTCTCGTTTCGTTCTGTAGAGCAGGAAAAAGTTTGAGAAACGCTCCCATTCCCGTATTGTGTGTATATATAGCCTATATTATTCACGGATTCCTTAGACCAGGTGTGGACGTTATCGGGAAACCGGGCGGGTCTATCCTGCTGTTACACCTTTCCTGCTGTCGGCTCCCAGGCCGTAGTCGAGGAGCACAGGGGAGACGTTTCCTCCAGGGGCGATGTTTTCTCGGGGGTACCACCCTTCACTTTGACCGGCAGTTGCTCTGCTGCTTATAGGTCGGAATATGGTCGGAATGAAGCGGCCACCGATTCTTGACACTAGGCTGACACAGGCTACCGCTCGCTCTCCTCGCTCATACACTCACTTGCTGACGTCACTCACACACGCACTGCCATTCTCGCACACACACATACGCTACTCTCGTTACACTGCTATCCTGCATGTCTATATTTTATTTTGTGCTTGTGTGTTTCCAGCAATTATTTTCTTCATGAATGACTTAAACCCATTGGTGAAACACAACACTGCATATGTGGCAGTTCCATGCGCAACAGGGATTTCTAAAGGTACAGTGGTGGCGACTAGCGTCAGAAGCTGAACCATCACTATGGTAGAGCTAAGAAGGTTCTACGAGCGCTTCAGATCAATCTTACCAACGAACGACGTACGTAAGAGATTCGTAGCAAAGAACGCTTCGGGAAACATGCGAGATGTTAAGGTAGAACTTAAAGTAGAGGTTACGAATGACGTAGCATTAAGAAGGCTTTTAAAAGGTTTCGGGAAACCGGGCCCAGATAATCTCAGTGTAAAGCACGGCTTCACTAGTCCTCAGATCATCATGGCTTCACTAGTCCTGCTCCAGATCATCTCAGTGTAAAGCATGGCTTCACTATTCCTCAGATCACCTCAGTGTAAAGCATGGCTTCACTAGTCCTCAGATCATCTCAGTTTAAAACATGGCTTCACTAGTCCTCAGATCATCTCAGTGTAATAAGCATGGCTTCTCTAGCCCTCAGATCATCTCAGTGCAAAGCATGGCTTCAGTAGTCCTCAGATCATCATGGCTTTACTAGTCCTGCTCCAGATCATCTCAGTGTAAAGCATGGCTTCACTAGCCCTGGCTCCAGATCCAGCCGTGTTAATTACCACTGAACTTACATGCCATGCCACATTGTAATGTGTCCAAATGTCTGACAGCATGTCACCAGCATAGAACAGGTGACTTTAACGCATTAATCTCAGTGTAAGTGCTACAGCATTCTCAAATGTGTGTGTGTTTGTGTGTTTGTGTGTACCTATTTCTGACCCCACTCTTACTTCTTCTGTGCAGGAAGATCAGTTTGGAATGTATGCCCTATACAGCAAGAATAAGCCCCAGTCGGACACCCTACTGTTCAGCCATGGAAACTATTTCTTTAAAGTCAGTACTGGACCAGGGGGATATCTAAAAGTCAATGTTGGACCTCTGAGACTCCTCCATCACAATAATGTCATACATTTTGCATTTAATATCTTGTGCTCATCATAACATTTTTGCAATTCATATCCAATTACAATGGCCTTCTTTGATTGTATTATTATGGTAAAGTTGGTAAACCTGTCAATACCCTGATCCCCTCCTTCAACGATAACATCCTACTGACCTCTCCCAGAACAAGCAGCTGGAACTTGGGGACAAGATGGACCTGGCCTCCTACCTGCTGAAGCCCATCCAGAGGATGAGCAAGTACGCCCTGCTGCTCAAGGACCTGATCAAGGAGTGCAGCGCGTCTGAGGAGCAGGAGCTCAGCGATCTGCGCACCGCCGAGGAGATGGTCAAGTTCCAGCTCCGCCATGGCAACGACCTCTTGGCTATGGACGCCATCCAGGGCTGCGATGTAGGCCTCAATGCGTTTCCTTTTTATTAATATAAAAAAAAGAGCAAATGATAATTTAATTTATATATAAAATATGAACATCAATCCAGCTTATCTGATTTGATCTTATTTAATGTAACATTATGTTGAACATTTACATTTGTTTGGCGTTAATGCCTGTAAACGTGTTTTCGGTTGGGTTCTTAATAATGCAGAGTTGTAGACTTTTTCTCCTGTCAATCAAACCCGGTCAGGATCCCAGCAGCATAGAGCCATTGTTTAGTATGACGCATGTGGGTTACCCGGCTTCCTGTGCAGGTGAACCTGAAGGAGCAGGGCCAGCTCCGGTGCCAGGATGAGTTCATTGTCTGGTGTGGACGCAGGAAATACCTCCGCCACGTCTTCTTGTTTGAGGACCTTATCCTTTTCAGCAAGACCAGGAAGATCGAGGGCGGATACGACCTCTACATCTACAAACAGTCCTTCAAGGTCACATTCTGCCTGGTTTCAAAGCGTATTAAACAGAAACAAAGGTTATATGTTGTTCTGGATCTATCTCCGACCTGTTCAAGTGTGTTAAGGTCCGTTTGATGTTTGTTTGGTGGTGCTCAGACAGCGGAGATCGGCCTGACGGAGAGCGTGGGCGACCGCGGCCTGCGCTTCGAGATCTGGTTCCGCAGGAGGAAGTCCCAGGACACATACGTCCTCCAGGCCGGCTCGCTGGAGGTCAAGGCCGTGTGGACCACCATCATCGGCAAGATCCTATGGAGGCAGGCGCTTAGAAACCGGGGTCAGAACTAACGTCCAATCAATGCCTTTCACCACTGCTGCATATAAATTGGTGTAATGACTAATATGACATCCTTTGCCGAGCCATGTCTATCTAAAGAGGGATTGATTCAAATTGCAGAGCTACGCATGCAGGAGATGGTGTCCATGGGCATTGGCAGCAAACCTTTCATGGACATCAAGCCCAGCGATGCGGCCATCAGCGACAGAGCGATTGACTATATCATGAAGGGATCAGGTAAACTTGGTTTTGTACTGTATATTAATCAACTTTTTCCTCTGTTTCACTCTCTCACTCACATTTCTTTGTATTATGTGTTCTATGAAACTAGTACATTATGAATATAGCAGTGAATAAATAGAAAATACAAGAGAAAACAACTAAACCAAAACATACAAACTAGTACATTAGACCTCTGGCCATCTCTCTCTCTCTCTCTCTCTCTCTCTTCAACCACAGAATGTAGAACGCGGGCCTCCATCGCAGTGTCATCCTTCGACCACTCCTTCTCCTTCAAGAGGCCCCACTCCACCATCTCCAACAGCAGCACGTCCTCCTCCAGCAGCCAGTCCTCCTCCTCCCTGCTGGGCTCCCTCAACCTCCACCTGTACTCCTCGCCTGTCCAGCACCCCCAGCCCTACCCCTACCCCCTGGGCAGCGTGCCCTTGTTCGGCCAGTGGCCCTACAACTGCATTGAGGAGGACGAGCAGGAGCAGGACGCAGGCCTGCAGTCCTCTATGAGTGAGTGGCCCGCTTCGGGATCCACATGTAACGCCCCTCGGAGGACAGGGGGGCTACACAGGGTTTAGGTTAAAAATAACATCTACAAATTGATTGTAGCAAAGCTGATTTTCGTAACTCGGTAGCTTCCACACTCATCTAGTTGGCTTTACTGGGCTCCTCCAGACACAGGCGGCATGGTGGTGGTGTTGAAGCCGGTTTACTGTTAGGTTTGCTGATAATGATAAATGGCCTGGTGCTCCATGTTGACATGCATGAGTCCTCTTCCTGAGTGTGTGTGGTGATGGCTGGTTTAGCCTGTGCTCATGGATCAGTCCATGCCCAACAAGTGTGCAGCTCACCAGCCCTGCTTGGGTTGCTAACACCAGCCATCATCCACATACATTCCCACAGTGAAACTGTGCTGATAACGGAGCCTCTTTGGCTTGATTATTATTAGATTCTTCAGCTAATATATTCAGGTTCTCTATTTCGTTCTTTGGACGTGAGATAACACGATGGACAGCCAATAGGTGCAAACATCTGCACTGTTCAATAAAAGCATCAGAGCTCCAGCCGTCCTTCAGTTATCCATGTTACGGCTTTTCCATCAGGTCTCAGGCCAGGACACAGCACTGCGACTATTCATGGTGACAACGGCCTCCTGATGCCTGCCCAAACAGGTTCCTCCAGATCCTCCTGGGTTTAAGAGCTGCCTTCAACACGGTCGACCCCACTCTCCTCCATCGCCTTCAGGGCTCCGTTGGCCCCACAAGCACCGCTCTTACATGGCTCCAGTCCTACCTTACTGTCCGAGTTGTCGTTGTCACTATAGGTGACTGTGGGTCTTGAGCCCACCAGCTCACGGGTGCTGTCCCTCAAATCTCAGTCCTTGGTCCCATTCTCTTCCTCCAGTTGCTGGGCCATATCATCGTTCCACACCTACTCAGATGATACCCAGTATTTCCTAAAGCCACCCCCAACCTACCCGCTGCCTCCACACGCCTCAATGCCTCAGGAGACCAAAGCTTGGATGACAGACAACTCTCTCCTATTGGACAGCAGCAAAAGAGGAATCCTCCTGTTCGGCACTCCTAAACAAGTGAAGGCTTTGGTAACACCACGCTTTGGTAACACCAAAGCCTTCACTCACAACCACTGCCATCCCTAACTCCATCATCATGTTACCATAGTAACACCACACCCTTCACTCACAACCACTGCCATCCCTATCTCCATCACCATGTTACCATGGTAACACCACACCCTTCACTCACAACCACTACCATCCTTATCTCCATCATCATGTTACCATGGTAACACCACAACCACTGCCATTCCTATCACCATCATCATGTTCCTTGGTACACCACGCCCTTCACCCACAACCACTGCTGTCCCTATCAACATCATCATGTTACCATGGTAACACCACAACCACTGCCTTCCCTATCACCATTTTCCTGTTATCAAACCTGGGTATACAGTTTGATACCTCTCTGACCATCGAGAACCACATCAAGAACTCGGCCTTCACCACCGGGCTGAGGCTGCACCATGCTCATTAGAGCATCCACCTCCTCAAGGTTGGAACCCTGCATTGCTCTCTTGGCCTTCTGAACAAATCACTCCAGAAACTGCAATACAGATCCTGAAGAGGGTCTGGAAGAGACCGGGTGACCCACATCACGTTGGCTACAAAATGGCACTGCTCAACCTCGCGACTGTTTTCCAAGATACCAAACCCTGGCTCCAGACATGGTCAAGCTCCACTATTCCCTATTCTGAGAGAGAAGAATAGTCCTGACGGGGGGGGGTCAGATTAATCGCATAGTTTTTTCTGAGTTAAATATAATTTTGGCCAGTTGTTTTTCAGTACAGTATATCATACTAAACTTTGGTAAAACGGTCGCCAATCGCCTTCCCTGTGCCAAAACTACCGCTACTTCGGGTTTTCCTTTGATAGGCGTGTTGAGAGGAGGAGCGGGCGAATCTGCTGTTAATAAGTCTACCCGCGCACCACTGGCATTAATGCGCGCTTGTCTCTGCGTGTGTGTATGCGTTGTGGCATCCCGCCGCTGAACCTCGGACCGGGCGGGTCCGAGGATACGCAGTAGACGGGGTATACCGTCGCAACCCTCCAGCCGGCGACAGAGAGCACCACGTCTCTCCCCACAATCAGCGTGATAGGGGGACACCTGGCCGGAGGGAGGGAAAGGACCAGGAGCCGGCATAAGAGGAGCACGAGACCGGGCGAACAGGGCAAGCGACACGGAGGGATTCCGCACCGCGCCGGGCGAGTGACACGGGGAGCGAGTGACACGGGCGAAGCGACACGGAGGGATTCCGCACCACGCCGGCGATCTAGAGGCTCACGGAGACCCTAGCACAAGGATACGGACTGTTGATTCTTGTGAAATAAACGCCGACTGCGGCTTTAACCCTTGCTTATCGTGTGATTCCTACCGGGGACCTGACACTTGGGGAGACGGGCTGCCACAGCGTGTGTGAACGAGAATGTTAGGGAGAAAGAGTGCTATGAGGAGATGAATGAACGGAAGGATATTTATATTTAACAATCGCAAAAAAAAAGAAACAGAATCAATTTGTGGCACTCGGTATTGATTCTGTGGCGCTTCGCCACACATTGGGCTATGTATGGGAAACACTGGGTTGGCTCAAAGCTGAACACCAATCAACCCATTTTCCTGCTCTATAAATAGGGACCATATCTTTTTGGATGGAAGATATCATCTTTGATCGCTGCCACTGCGGCACTTTCTGGTCATGAGAATTGACTGCCAAGGTTACCTGCTTCTGTGCAGGCGCTTTGAGTCTTGAGTTGGCATCTGCATCTGTTTGGGCTGCACACACCTGCAATTCCACAGCATTTCTCTGTGGCAGGTGCTGGAATAAATTGGTTGTGTTCCCCATAAAAGTAGCAATGTGTCTCATATGATTGTCAACACAGTCATAGTCTCCCCAAAACACTATGTAAACGTTCCACTCTGCTTCAAAAGCAGGTTACGGTATTTTGTGTGGGCAGAGGTTGATGTCTGCATCTGAGTGATGGTTAAGCTTCTCAGTATAATGCCACAGTGTAGCTCCATCTACAACTGGAGCAAGGTCCATGCTTCACGTCACCTGGGTGCCACACTCATACTAGGTGACTTCTATCTGGCTCCTCCAGACACAGGACACAGGATGGTGGTGTTGAAGCCGGTTTATTGTAAGGTTTGCTGATCTTGATAAATGACTGGTGCTCCATATTGCCATACAGGAGACCTCTTCCTGAGCTTGTGTGGTGATGGCTGGTTTAGCCTGTGCACACTGAATACTCAATGCCAAACAGGTGTGCAGCCTCACCCAATCAGTCTGAGAGAGAGAGACCAATCAGTCTGACTCAGGCCTGCATATATGTATATCAGTGGCTGCTGGTTGTTTTTAAAGTGAGGGAGGAAGGACTGCGTGAATGGTTGGCATCGACCTGCTTGCACTGTTAGTGGCGCATAGTGGCATAAGTATGTGAGACTCAAGTTGTTTCAGGGTGTTTTGGTGAACTACAAAATAGTAGGGAGGGATAATTATGTGAATAAAATGTATACAAATCCATCAGTGGCAGCATTGTACCTTGAAAGCTGGTGGGCAGCATGTCTTAGACTACAAGGCCAGAAGGAAAGGATGCAAAGCCAATTAGTCAAATCAGGCGTACTCTTGATTTGGCGGTGGTGCCTCGCCGCGGCGGGCAGCGGGGCTCCGGTGGGAGACAATCGCGGGCAACAATCCCTTTCTCCTCCATGTCGCTATTCATGTTCTTCAGGGAGTCAAAGCCAAAGTTCCTTTCCCCCCAATTCCTTCTCAACCATGGCTGAGATAACTCCCACTACGAGTATCGTTGTGGAAATACCAGAGACGTCATGCAACCCGACGTGTTATGCTCCATAACACCAACAGCAGAATGGTTATCCAAATAACAAAGAAGTGTACAACACTTGCGTTACAGTCCTGGAGATCTATATCTAAATAGTATCATATTATACATAGATATCTATATCATATAATACATATTATAATGGCAAAAAGCTGTATGCGCCTCCAGACGATATTATGAATCTCAAACGACTGTGCCGGGTTCTCTGACATCTCTGGTTCTTCCACTTCCACATTAATCTGAAGTAGAATGAACCATGACATGGGCAAATCAGGCCTACTCTTGATTTGTAAAACTAAATTAAAAAATCTGGGCCTATCATTGGGCCTAAATTTGCCCTCATTGACTGAAGCTATTTGTTGTATTTTGGCTATGTTTTTGTTCAGCTACAATTGTTGTAAAGGTCCCATGGCATGCTACTTTATGGATGCTTTAATATATGTTTTAGTTGGCCCCTTACACAGTATTTGAAAACGTTCCCGAAATTCAGCCGCGGTGCAGAATTACAGCCACTACGAGCCAGTCGCACATTGAGCTTTCCCAAAACGCGCCGTTTCGGTGTCTGTAGCTTTAATGCAAATGAGGAGAAGAGAGGCGGGTAAAGGAGGAGAGTGGGGGTGTGGCCCTGAGCAGCTTGCGGCCACAGTCCAATGCGCTCTGTTTACAGTGGATGTATCGCAATGGCGAAGCGCACACAGCCTTTGGTCGTGTTCTGTAAATATTCTAGAACAATCCGGGTGCTCTGGCGGGAGTCCTGGAGCTCTATATTTAAATAATATGATATCATACATAGATATCTATATCATATAATATATATTATCATGGCCAAAACCTGTGTGCGCCTCCAGACGATATTATGAATCTTAAACGACTGCGTTTCTGGTTCTTCCACTTCCACATCAATCTGAAGTAGACTGAACCGCGACATGCAGAAAAAAAGGGATTGTTGCCCACGATTGTCTCCCGCTGGAGCCCCACTGCCCGCTGACAAGGCACTACCGCCTCGGAAGCGGCCAGCGTGCCTCGCGGCGGTGGTGCCTTGTGGCGCAGGGCAGCAGGCAGCGGGGCTCCGGCGGGAGACAATCACGGGCAACAATCCCTTTCTCCTCCATGTCGTGGTTCATGTTCTTCAGGGAGTCAAAGCCAAAGTTCCTTTCCCCCCAATTCCTTCTCAACCATGGCTGAGATAACCCCCACTTGTTGCCCGCTATTGTCTACCGCTGGAGCCCCGCTGCCGAGGCACGACCATCTCGGAAGCAGGCGGCGCCGAGACGGGCAGCGCTGAGGTGGATGTGCCTCGCGGCAGCGGGCAGCAGGGCTGCCCGCTGCCCTGCTGACATTTGCGGCAACAATCCCTTTCTCCTCAATGTCGTGGTTCATGTACTTCAGGGAGTCAAAGCCACAGTTCCTTTCCCCCAATTCCTTCTCCACCATGGCTGAGATAACCCGCACTACGAGTCTCGTTGTGGAAATACCAGAGATGTCAGAGAACCAGACGTGTTATGCGCCATAACACCATAACAGCAGAACAGCAGTTATCCAAATAACAAAGAAGTGTACAACAGTCGTAGCTCATTGTCTCATTGGCAAATGTGGATGTTAATGTGGCTGTTTCAGAATGTTGGCCATGGTGTAAAGCCAATTAAGATTGAGGGACTTCATTTATAGATCAAGAAAATCCTCCTCGCTGTTTGTGTTCCAAAGATATCAGTGACCTGGCCATACCAAACGCGATATTTTTAAAGTGATTTCAGAATAATGGCGTGTGTAGCTACACGTTTTTGTCACCCTTTCAGACGGCTTGGTAGCCCAGCGGAGTTACCAAGTGGAGTGTCGAAAAATAGGTAGACTCAGCGTGTTTATTTCGGGACCTTGGCCAACTTTTGGCGGTGGAAACGCCAATATAAGTGAACCGAGCCGCACCGAACCGCACCGCTCGGTGGAAACGCCAATATAAGCGTCCAGAGCCGCAATGTGCCGCAACGAACGCTGGAAACGAGGCATACGATTGAGCGGGTTCGTTGGTTCTTGTCCGGGCTGCTCCACAGCAAAGGGCTACTGTTTATTGGTTCATAGCGCAGCCAGGACTACTTCTAATTGGTTCATACTGCAGCCAGGGCTCCAGCCTATTCGTGAATAGACGTTGGCACGATTCAGATCCCTTAGCTAGTCACACCTACTCAAAAGAGGAATTTCCTCCTCTCTCCCATTGAACCCCATGTTATTCACCGGCCGCCAACACTGCCGGGGAAATGAATGGGAGTCAATGGAGGCTGAGGGAGGAACGTCCTCCAGCAGTAATTGTCAATAGGCAGTAGGGGGTGCTAATGTCCCTTTACCCAGGGAAACGAACATTACATATACAAAGGCATTAAAGAGGTCATATATAAGGGCATTAATTCATTACAGTAGTCTGGGCAATCTACATTTTTTATTCTCAACAATGTTGAGGATCTTCCTCCCTCTCTTCACTGGAGAAGCCGCCCCTGATATATATATATACTTATGCATAAATACAAGTATATGCATAGGTTTATCATTTTCATTTGTATTACTTTCAGCCTCCTAGTCTTCCACTGAATAGCGTCTTTGCTGTTGAAAGCTCTCCATATGTCTGATGTTCCCCTCATGGTGCTGATGTGTCTCTCTGTCTTAGTGACTGAGGGCCCCGAGGCATGCCTCCAGGGGCCTCCCGGGGACCACGACATCATGGTGCCCCCCGGGGACCATGGCAACATTGGCCCTCCCGGGGACCACAGCGTCATTGGCCCCCCCAGGGACCACGGCGTCATGGGCCCCCCCAGGGACCACGGCGTCATGGGCCCCCCCGGGGACCACAGCATCATGGGCCCCCCCGGGGACCACAGCGTCATTGGCCCCCCCGGGAACCACAGCGTCATTGGCCCCCCCGGGAACCACAGCATCATGGGCGCCCCCGGGGACCACGGCGTCATGGGGCCCACCAACCCCACCCTCCCATTCGGCGCTGAATCCTACAACAACAAAGACGAGGCAGTGTCCGTCTTGTCCTCCGGGTTTGTGTGCTCTCCCACACACTCCCTCACCCCCCCTACTCCCCTGTTCCAGAGGGACGCTGACCTACAACCCCCTGTGACCAAGTTCATCACCGCAGTGAGTCCGGGTCTCGCTTCTTTCCTTCTTATTCAATCCTGAGAATCTTGTAACTATTATGTCTTGTAACAATTATATTAACTATAATGACTATCTTAGGTTCCACATTCATTTTGTATGTAAAGGCAATACAAGTTCAAATCTAATTTCACTAGTGAATCTAACAGGTTGGGGGTTTAGTTCAGTAAGTGGTCTACCCAGTCGCCGACTCTCTGTCTCTTCTCGCTCTGTTCACACGTTTAACAGTGCTTGGAAACTATTGATTTCCTGACTTAGATGTGTGAAAATAAAAAAAAAGGTGTGTGTACCGTGCAAGCATAGCCGCAGCTGGGGTTAATTTGGCGGTTAGGGCTCTGTTCTCTTATTGGTGGCCGGTGTTTGATCTGTTGGTGTAGCCTCTGGGTGCTGTGCTCTATGATTCCTTCCTCCTTTAATGTTCTTTGTATCTCTAAAGTCTACATAATACACCTTCTCTATTGTCCATTAGATTTGTTTCTTTAAATTATGTACTTACTTTATTACAATTATACAGCTTCAAGTAGTTTCATGCTCAAATTCGGCTTTCAGCACTAAATACTCTTAAAAGATAGAAAATAAGGTACATTTTTATCTAGGTCAGTCCATAGTTACATTTAGGTATGAAAAGTGACTAATATCACACTTTAACAGATAGAAATACCTGCAGTAAACTATATATTTAGTTAGATATCTAACGTAGATTGTAGATGAAGTATTAAGTATAAAATTTGTTGAGATCTTTATTATCGTGGTTGTACCATTATCACCAGATAGTAGGCCAACTAGAGCCAAATCAACCATAAAACTATGATTTGAAAGCTAAAACATTTAGCTTTCAAATCACTTGAAAAAATATAATTTTGTTTTTTTTTCATTTTAAGATCATTTTAAGAAATGAAACATCCTTTTTCTCCTCCATTTCAGCTCTAGGATGGAGGAACTTGTTCAAAGCGCCACAGTGAATATGTTCAACAGCAAATCGGAAGATGGGAAGCAAGTGAGGACAGGCTGGAAAGACAATGTCTGCTGAGCACTGAGAATCATAGCTGATCTCACATACCTTAAGACTTGATTATGGCATTTATTGTTCATGCCGTAAGGTGTAAATTAATACTAAAGAGTATTAAAGTTGATGGAAATGGTACGTCATGTTTTGCATATTTGTTAGAATTTACTGCTGTAATTATGTGGCAATGTTTATATTGTAGATGAGCCTTTATTTAGTATTTTGCAAAACGGAGAAAGCACAGTAAGTTCTGCATTCAAACTTTAAGATTCTGTTTATAAAAAGCGTTTTCATGTGTCATTCTCAGTTCATTTTGTAAGTCTGTACAGTATTCAAAATGTTTTAAGACAAAATAAATATTTCATGTCAACACAGCTTTGAATGTTTATTATATATTTCTGAGACAACAAAGTTGAGCCTGAATAAAACCTAATATAATAATATATATATATTTGTATATACATACAAAGAGCACAAGTTATTGTCTGCATGAAAACAAGTTCAATGTTAAGTTGCTACTGGCGTGGAAATTGTTTACCCTTCTCATTGTTGGAAGAAAGCGTAACCTTAATTTACCACACGGCCCGGGTATATGATAACCACAGCCGAGCTACGAGCGTGTTGAATTCTAAAACTGTTGACAGTTGAGGTGCAATTGAAAACCACTGACTAGACTAGAGTTGTAGAGCTGTCCTCAATTGATCATCTATCTTTATAATACATTTTACAGCAGCGCACGATGATGAAAACTTATTTTTTATTGCCTAATGTGATGAACCTCCAGTACACCTGTGATTCCTTTTTGGACCGATTGAAAAGTTGAAATTTACGCAATGAAGTATGTTATATGTTGCTTAAGAATTATTTGTGTCCGAATGCAGACACAGAGAACCAGAGAGAGAAACAAAATGAGCCCCATCACACACATCTCCATGAGCTCCAGCTGAATGAGAAAGGAATAAAGACACATAAAAACACTTTTAAATTAGTCCAATAAAAAGCACATTTCAGAAGGGGTCTTGCCATCTGTGCACACTGCTTGTGTTAATGTTGGCATTAAACAGAACTCACATAAGGGTTCTTACCAGCTTGCTCCCCCTGGTAAAGTCAACACATATGATAACCACTTTGAGTGTTGCCATGACTACACCGGCCAGGTTAAGGAAATAGCATATCTGAAATAATTGTACATATGATAATACAGACGCACACGTTTCATGTGAGTCATCAACAGAATGATATTCTAATCTATTGTGTTGTACTTACAGGTAGTAGTCTTGGATTTTTGCACAAAAGGTTTGTTAGTAGTCCGGCACCAAAAAACTGAAAAGAATCATATAAAATATCATAAAATATAATAATACATCTATTTTGCAAAGTGCTTTTCAAAATAGTTACTTAACAGCAGGAATAAAATCACATAATTAAAACATTTTTAAATAGCAACATGGATATCAATCTATAAGCAATTTATATTATGAGCCTGATTCATGAGTCTGAACCAATACCGTATATACTATAACTCCATTTGGGATGAATGTAGCAATATTTATGAACCTTGTTAATAGAGATAAAATAATGTGCTTAGGAAAAGACAGAAGAACATACACTATTTACATTTCCTGTCGTAGAGTATGTTTTATCTCTTACTTTCAATTTATGTAAATGCTATAACTCACAAATGGTCCAGTCAGGAATGAGATTCGGAGGAGTACATAAAGAGATTTAGTCATCTCTAAAGTTATAGCCAAAGCCATTTCCACGGCAACACTGAAGAGGCCATCCACCATCCACCATTGAAGCTGTATGCTAAAGATAGTTTGCTTGTTTCCAAAGATCTGCACCTTGAAAGTGTCATCCTTATTTGTGAGTTGGAGAGAGTTGGAGTCGTTCATTCAAGTTGAGATGAGTGAAACCTTTTGTCGTTCATTCAAGTTGAGTTGAGTACAGTGACAATGTTTCATTATCTTTAGAAATCTAATAATTCAGATTTCTGAAGATAATATTTAAGAGAAGCAGTATCAGTCTGTATTCTGTCTGTTAACACTGTAATGCAACTTTTTTGCATTACAGTGTTAACAGAAAGTGAGGGAGGAAGGACTGCGCCCTTGGTTGCCATCGGCCTGCTTGCACTGTTAGTGGCGTATAGTGGCATAAATATGTGAGACTCAAGTTGTTTCAGGGTGTTTTGGTGAACTACAAAATAGCAGGGAGGGATAATTATGTGGATAAAATGTATACAAATCCATCAGTGGCAGCATTGTACTTTGAAAGCTGGTGGGCAGCATGTCTTAGCCAGAAGGAAAGGATGCAAAGCCAATTAGTCAAATCAGGCCTACTCTTGATTTGGCGGTGGTGCCTCACCGCAGCAGGCAGCGGGGCTCCGGCGGGAGACAATCGCGGCAACAATCCCTTTCTCCTCCATGTCGCTATTCATGTTCTTCAGGGAGTCAAAGCCAAAGTTCCTTTCCCCCCAATTCCTTCTCAACCATGGCTGAGATAACCCCCACTACGAGTCTCGTTGTGGAAATACCAGAGACGTCATGCAACCCGACGTGTTATGCTCCATAACACCAACAGCAGAATGGTTATCCAAATAAAAAAGAAGTGTACAACACTTGCGTTACAGTCCTGGAGATCTATATCTAAATAGTATCATATTATACATAGATATCTATATCATATAATACATATTATCACGGCAAAAAGCTGTATGCGCCTCCAGACGATATTATGAATCTCAAACGACTGTGCCGGGTTCTCTGACGTCTCTGGTTCTTCCACTTCCACTTCCACATTAATCTGAAGTAGAATGAAGTACGACATGGGCAAATCAGGCCTACTCTTGATTTGTAAAACTAAATTAAAAAATCTGGGCCTATCATTTGGCCTATTTTTGCCCTCATTGACTAAAGCTATTTGTTGTATTTTGGCTATGTTTTTGTTCAGCTACAATTGTTGTAAAGGTCCCATGGCATGCTACTTTATGGATGCTTTAATATATGTATTAGTTGGCCCCTTACACAGTATTTGAAGACGTTCCCGAAATTCAGCCGCGGTGCAGAATTACAGCCACCACGAGCCAGTCGCACATTGAGCTTTCCCAAAACGCGCCGTTTCGGTGTCTGTAGCTTTAATGCAAATGAGGAGAAGAGAGGCGGGTAAAGGAGGAGAGTGGGGGTGTGGCCCTGAGCAGCTTGCGGCCACAGTCCAATGCGCTCTGTTTACAGTGGATGTATCGCAATGGCGAAGCGCACACAGCCTTTGGTCGTGTTCTGTAAATATTCTAGAACAATCCTGGTGCTCTGGCGGGAGTCCTGGAGCTCTATATTTAAATAATATGATATCATACATAGATATCTATATCATATTACATTAACATTTTACAATTGGGGCATTTAGCAGACTCTTTTATCCAAAGCGACTTACAATAAGTGCATTTGTTACAATAAGTAGATTTGTCATAAGAAGTGAAACAATATATCGCTGTCGGTACAGTAAAGATGTTCATAGAACCAAGTGCAAGTATTACAATCGCTAGGCTAACCCATTCCCTGTGTAAAGCAAAGATAGCAGCTACTGTAGATGCTACATAATTAAGTACCTTGAATAAGAGCAATGTACAAGTGCCAGGACGTACAACATTCAATAGTGGCTGTGCATTGGTTTCTATGCAGAGTCGAGGTGAACTCTGAACTCGGTGAACTCGGTGTACTCATACTATATATATTATCACGGCCAAAACCTGTGTGCGCCTCCAGACGATATTATGAATCTCAAACGACTGCGTTTCTGGTTCTTCCACTTCCACATCAATCTGAAGTAGACTGAACCGCGACATGCAGGAGAAAGAGATTTTTGCCCACGATTGTCTCCCGCTGGAGCCCCGCTGCCCGATGACAAGGCACCACCACCTCGGAAGCGGGCAGCGTGCCTCGCGACGGTGGTGCCTCGCGTCGGTGGTGCCTTGTGGCGCCGGGCAGCAGGCAGCGGGGCTCCGGCGGGAGACAATCACGGCTAACAATCCCTTTCTCCTCCATGTCGCGGTTCATGTTCTTCAGGGAGTCAAAGCCAAAGTTCCTTTCCCCCCAATTCCTTCTCAACCATGGCTGAGATAACCCCTACTACGAGTCTCGTTGTGGAAATACCAGAGACGTCAGAGAACCCGATGTGTAATGCGCCATAACACCACCAGCAGATCGGTTATCCAAATAACAAAGAAGTGTACAACACTTGCGTTACAGTCCTGGAGATTTATATATAAATAATATCATATTAAACATAGATATCCATATCATATAATACATATTATCACGGCTAAAAGCTGTGTGCTTCTCCAGAGGATTTTATGAATCTCAAACGACTGCATCGGGTTCTCTGACGTCTCTGGTTCTTCCACTTCCACTTCCACATCAATCTGAATTAGAATGAACCACGACATGGAGGAGAAAGGGATTGTTGCCCGCGATTGTCTCCCGCCGGAGCCCCACTGCCGAGGCACGACCATCTCGGAAGCGGGCGGCGCCGAGGTGGTTGTGCCTCGCGGCAGCGGGCAGTAGGGCTCCTGTGGGAGACATTTGCGGCAACAATCCCTTTCTCCTCAATGTCGCGGTTCATGTACTTCAGGGAGTCAAAGCCACAGTTCCTTTCTCCCAATTCCTTCTCCACCATGGCTGAGATAACCCGCACTACGAGTCTCGTTGTGGAAATATCAGAGACGTCAGAGAACCAGACGTGTTATGCGCCATAACACCATAACAGCAGAACAGCAGTTATCCAAATAACAAAGAAGTGTACAACAGTCGTAGTTCATTGTCTCATTGGCAAATGTGGATGTTAATGTGGCTGTTTCAGAATGTTGGCCATGGTGTAAAGCCAATTAAGATTGAGGGACTTCATTTATAGATCAAGTAAATCCTCCTCGCTGTTTGTGTTCCAAAGATATCAGTGACCTGGCCATACCAAACGCAATATTTTTAAAGTGATTTCAGAATAATGGCGTGTGTAGCTACACGTTTTTGTCACCCTTTCAGACGGCTTGGTAGCCCAGTGGAGTTACCAAGTGGAGTGTTGAAAAATAGGTAGGCTCAGCGTGTTTATTTCGGACCTTGCCCAACTTTTGGCGGTGGAAACGCCAATATAAGTGAACCGAGCCACACCGAACTGCACCACTCTGTGGAAACGCCAATATAAGCGTACAGAGCCGCAATGTGCCGCAACGAACAGTAGCGCACCGCTCGGTGGAAACGAGGCATACGACTGAGCGGGTTCGTTGGTTCTTGTCCGGGCTGCTCCACAGCAAAGGGCTACTGTTTATTGGTTCATAGCGCAGCCAGGACTACTTCTAATTGGTTCATACTGCAGCCAGGGCTCCAGCCTATTCGTGAATAGACGTTGGCACGATTCAGATCCCTTAGCTAGTCACACCTACTCAGAAGAGGAATTTCCTCCTCTCTCCCATTGAACCCCATGTTATTCACCGGCCGCCAACACTGCCGGGGAAATGAATGGGAGTCAATGGAGGCTGAGGGAGGAACGTCCTCCAGCAGTAATTGTCAATAGGCAGTAGGGGGTGCTAATGTCCCTTTACCCAGGGAAACGAACATTACATATACAAAGGCATTAAAGAGGTCATATATAAGGGCATTAATTCATTACAGTAGTCTGGGCAATATATATTTTTTATTCTCAACAATGTTGAGGATCTTCCTCCCTCTCTTCACTGGAGAAGCCTCCCCTGATATATATATATACTTATGCATATATACAAGTATATGCATAGGTTTATCATTTTCATTTGTATTACTTTCAGCCTCCTAGTCTTCCACTGAATAGCGTCTTTGCTGTTGAAAGCTCTCCATATGTCTGATGTTCCCCTCATGGTGCTGATGTGTCTCTCTGTCTTAGTGACTGAGGGCCCCGAGGCATGCCTCCAGGGGCCTCCCGGGGACCACGACATCATGGGGCCCCCCGGGGACCACGGCAACATTGGCCCTCCCGGGGACCACGGCGTCATGGGCCCCCCCGGGGACCACAGCGTCATGGGCCCCCCCGGGGACCACAGCGTCATTGGGCCCCCCGGCGACCACAGGGTCATGGGCGCCCCCGGGGACCACGGCGTCATGGGGCCCACCAACCCCACCCTCCCATTCGGCGCTGAATCCTACAACAACAAAGACGAGGCAGTGTCCGTCTCGTCCTCCGGGTTTGTGTGCTCTCCCACACACTCCCTCACCCCCCCTACTCCCCTGTTCCAGAGGGACGCTGACCTACAACCCCCTGTGACCAAGTTCATCACCGCAGTGAGTCCGGGTCTCGCTTCTTTCCTTCTTATTCAATCCTGAGAATCTTGTAACAATTATATTAACTATAATGACTATCTTAGGTTCCACATTCATTTTGTATGTAAAGGCAATACAAGTTCAAATCTAATTTCACTAGTGAATCTAACAGGTTGGGGGTTTAGTTCAGTAAGTGGTCTACCCAGTCGCCGACTCTCTGTCTCTTCTCGCTCTGTTCACACGTTTAAAAAAAACGAAAAAAAAGGGTGTGTGTACCGTGCAAGCATAGCCGCAGCTGGGGTTAATTTGGCTGTTAGGGCTCTGTTCTCTGATTGGTGGCCGGTGGTTGATCTATTGGTGTAGCCTCTGGGTGCTGTGCTCTATGATTCCTTCCTCCTTTAATGTTCTTTGTATCTCTAAAGTCTACATAATACACCTTCTCTATTGTCCATTAGATTTTTTTCTTTCAATTATGTACTTACTTTAATTACAATTATACAGCTTCAAGTAGTTTCATGCTCAAATTCGGCTTTCAGCACTATATACTCTTAAGATAGAAAATAACGTACATTTTTATCTAGGTCAGTCCAGTTACATTTAGATATGAAAAGTGACTAATATCACACTTTAACAGATAGAAATACCTGCAGTAAACTATATATTTAGTTAGATATCTAACGTAGATTGTAGATGAAGTATTGAATATAAAATTTCTTGAGATCTTTATTATCGTGGTTGTACCATTATCACCAGATAGTAGGCCAACTAGAGCCAAATCAACCATAAAACTATGATTTGAAAGCTTAAACATTTAGCTTTCAAATCACTTGAAAAAATATAATTTTATTTTTTTTTCATTTTAAGATCATTTTAAGAAATGAAACATCCTTTTTCTCCTCCATTTCAGCTCTAGGATGGAGGAACTTGTTCAAAGCGCCACAGTGAATACGTTCAACAGCAAATCGAAAGATGGGAAACAAGTGAGGACAGGCTGGAAAGACAATGTCTGCTGAGCACTGAGAATCATAGCTGATCTCACATACCTTAGATTAGATTAGACTTGATTATGGCATTTATTGTTCATGCCGTAAGGTGTAAATTAATACTAAAGAGTATTAAAGTTGATGGAAATGGTACGTCATGTTTTGCATATTTGTTAGAATTTACTGCTGTAATTATGCGGCAATGTTTATAATGTAGATGAGCCTTTATTTAGTATTTTGCAAAACGGAGGAAGCACAGTAAGTTCTGCATTCAAACTTTAAGATTCTGTTTATAAAAAGCGTTTTCAAGTGTCATTCTCAGTTCATCTTGTAAGTCTGTACAGTATTCAAAATGTATTAAGACAAAATAAATATTTCATGTCAACAGTTTTGAATGTTTATTATATATTGCTGAGACAACAAAGTTGAGCCTGAATAATACCTAATACAATATTATATATATATTTTTATATACATACAAAGAGCACAAGTTATTGTCTGCATGAAAACAAGTTCAATGTTAAGTTGCTACTAGCGTGGAAATTGTTTATCCTTCTCATTGTTGGAAGAAACCGTAACCTTAATTTACCACACGGCCCGGGTATATGATAACCACAGCCGAGCTACGAGCGCGTTGAATTCTAAAACTGTTGACAGTTGAGGTGCAATTGAAAACCACTGACTAGACTAGAGTTGTAGAGCTGTCCTCAATTTACCATCTATCTTTATAATACATTTTACAGCAGCGCACAATGAAAACTTATTTTTTATTGCCTAATGTGATGTACCTCAAGTACACCTGTGATTCCTTTTTCGACCGATTGAAAAGTTGAAATTTACGCAATGAAGTATATTATATGTTGCTTAAGAATTGTTTGTGTCTGTTTCTCTCACTCCGAATGCAGACACAGAGAACCAGAGAGAGAAACAAATTGAGCCCCATCACACACATCTCGATGAGCTCCAGCTGAATGAGAAAGGAATAAAGACACATAAAAACACTTTTAAATTAGTCCAATAAAAAACACATTTCAGAAGGGGTCTTGCCATCTGTGCACACTGCTTGTGTTAATGTTGGCATTAAACAGAACTCACATAAGGTTTCTTACCATCAAGTGTTGGTTAAGCTTGCTCCCCCTGGTAAAGTCAACACTTATGATAACCACTTCGAGTGTTGCCATGACTACACCGGCCAGGTTAAGGAAATAGCATATCTGAAATAATTGTACATATTATAATACAGACGCACACGTTTCATGTGAGTCATCAACAGAATGATATTCTAATCTATTGTGTTGTACTTACAGGTAGTAGTCTTGGATTTTTGCACAAAAGGTTTGCTAGTAGTCCGGCACCAAAAAACTGAAAAGAATCATATAAAATATCATAAAATATAATAATACATTTATTTTGCAAAGTGCTTTTCAAAATAGTTACTTAACAGCAGGAATAAAATCACATAATTAAAACATTTTTAAATAGCAACATGGATATCAATCTATAAGCAATTTATATTATGAGCCTGATTCATGAGTCTGAACCAATACCGTATATACTATAACTCCATTTGGGATGAATGTAGCAATATTTATGAACCTTGTTAATAGAGATAAAATAATGTCCTTAGGAAAAGACAGAAGAACATACACTATTTACATTTCCTGTCGTAAAGTATGTTTTATCTCTTACTTTCAATTTATGTAAATGCTATAACTCACAAATGGTCCAGTCAGGAATGAGATTCGGAGGAGTACATAAAGAGATTTAGTCATCTCTAAAGTTATAGCCAAAGCCATTTCCACGGCAACACTGAAGAGGCCATCCACCATCTGTATAGACTGGAAAAGATACAAAAGTAACAAATACAATGTTTGAAGCTTTAAGCTAAAGATAAGTTTGCTTGTTTCCAAAGATCTGCACCTTGAAAGTGTCATCCTTATTTGTGAGTTGGAGAGAGTTGGAGTCGTTCATTCAAGTTGAGATGAGTGAAACCTTTTGTCGTTCATTCAAGTTGAGATGACTGAAACCTTTTGTCGTTCATTCAAGTTGAGTTGAGTACAGTGACAATGTTTCATTATCTTCAGAAATCTAATAATTCAGATTTCTGAAGATAATATTTAAGAGAAGCAGTATCCGTCCCTATTCTGTCTGTTAACACTGTAATGCAACTTTTTAATGTCACCATTTCATAAATTATAATTCATTCATGCTTTAAATTAAAACTAGTATCTATAACAATATTTGTAAACAATTTAAATCTCCAATCTGATTACATTTGTATTTTTGTCACGATAATGAATGAACAACACCAAAGATAAAAGCCTGCAGTGCACTGTCCAGTTGGTTTGAAACTTTGTCATGCAGCACTTTTTCTACTTCTCCAACCTAGATTTTATTCTTTGATGGTTCTCAGACTTACTTTATAGAATCTGCTTAATGATGTTTGAGGCAAAAACTGCAGATTTATAATACATTGTTATCAAAACACAAACATGTGAGTAATATTCGTGTAATACTTTAAAGCAATTAAATAATGTTATGATCAGTCTTTAACTGGCAGGATGTTGTTGAAATGGCAGCTTTGTCTGAATAAATGAACAGGCTCTTTTGACTCCACGTTACCCCCAGCACAGCAGGAGCTGTCCCCAGCAGAGCATGTAGGGGTCTTCTCTCAGCCCGCAGAGGCTCGAGGGGTTGGTAGTATTTGATGAGAGGGCCGGCCTGGTCCTCAGTGTCCGTCTCCTCCTGGACTCTCCGGATCCCCATGGGACTATCTGCATTGGCCATGGAGTCCCTGTGACATCCAGGAATCAAGTTGGTTCATTTGTTGTTTGATAAACAAAACTAATTCAGTCTAAGGAAAGTATTTTCTCTGAGCCATTCAATAATGGCATTTGTATCATTTTTTATCATTGTCGCAGTCTTTGAATTTCATATATTATTGTTTCATTGTAACAGAGTGCTATAATAGTAATTGACTGA
Source organism: Pollachius pollachius (assembly GCF_949987615.1). NCBI lineage: Eukaryota > Metazoa > Chordata > Actinopteri > Gadiformes > Gadidae > Pollachius > Pollachius pollachius. The sequence continues at coordinate 28,302,545 of NC_136934.1, read as the reverse complement.
AAACAGTTGTTTGCAACATATTCTAGTCTGAATTTACTCATACATATGGACATTATTGAAAAGTGCTGTTGCGAAAATGGTGTATGCAAATCAATGTATACAGATTCTCAAGCAAAACATGACGAACAGCAAAACTAGTAATACTAAACATTTAATTTAACAGAAAGCCACACTAATCCTTACCGTGCCTTCTTAGTTCAATATTAATTCTGTGCTGTTTGCATCCGACTCAACTCTATCTTAGCTCTCTCTGACCACTTAGCTCTCTCAAGAGTCTTCTTCCTGCTTGGGGGGGGTGGTATGATGGGCTGATAGCTGCCCCCCCCTCCCTAAACCCATAGAAGCCAATAAAACAACACAGTTGAATGTATTGATTTGAATGACACATATTGAGCATATTTATTATATTTTTTAATACATTTGTCTTGCATCCCCATTATGTGTGTACGTGAACGTGAGTGAATTTGAGATATGAATATATGCAATGATACTAGGTAGATAAGAAAATAAGTGCTCTACTGAGAAACGTATACCTCAAAGGGAAGTAAGAAAAGGGGGGAAGTAGGCTACCTGTAAAAAGAGTGTCTGTCTGTGGGCAAGACCGAGAGAGAGAAGAGATAGAGAGAAAGAGAGACCAATCTGATCTAATAGAGGAACTTTGAAGATAGAGACCATATAGGACGCAGCGTGTTCATTAAACAACTACCAGAGCTTTTAAACTTAATCAAAATAAACCAGGTAAGTTTCAATCAAAACACACCGACACACACCAAGCCATATAATTTGGTAAAGTACATTTTGAAAGATATATTTTTTCCCACAGGTAAAGATGAAGCATACATTTAAATGTGATGAGGGCATGCTCATAACGATCCCATTGGGGGCTCTGAAGGACAGCCAGGAAAGGGAGCTGATGCCAGACCAATTCCACTGTGTGTTTAGAGATGTCTACAAGGTGTTCATTACTAAGGGAAAACCAAAGAGAGTCGGGGTGTGTATTTATTGTTTTTACTCAAATAAACATAAGGTTTATGTGAGGTTTATAAAAGGATGAAAGGATCTGTGAATGTGCTGGTTTGAGATTCATATTTTTGTAAATAATTGTAATTCATTTTCTTTTAAGGTAGCCCAAGCTATTGTTGGTTTATTTTTGCTGAGCCTTGCTCTAGTCCATAGCGTTCCCTTTCTCATGCCTGGTATCTTGCCGTTGTTTAATATTCTGGTAAGCAAAGAAAATTATAACAAATAAAAACCTTTTTTAATGAAAAGACCTAGACATTAAGATGCATATTAATTTTGATAATTCTCTAATATAGTTCATGTTCTCTGGAATGCTGACCTTTGCTGCAGGCTATTCTCCAAACATGCATGTGGTAAGGGCCCTTGAGTTTAAAAGTATAACTCTAATACTATTGATAAGCAATACAATTCAGCTCGTTTTCTTTCTTCAGGCAAAACTATCATTTATTTGTAACATCATCAGCTTCCTCTGGTCTCTTGCGGCAATCGTGCTCTATATACAACAAATAATACCAGGGTTTCAAGTGAACTTCAACCAGGTATAAATCCCTTAAGTTTACCCATGCTTACTCGCATATATTAACACACAATCATAATTCTTTTTGGAGCCTAATTATATACTGAATGCTGATTTTGTATTGCCTTTCAGTTCATTTGTGTTTTGTTTTCTTATCATCTTTTATATTTTCTTTATCTTGGGCAGGGCTAAATTGTACCAGGAATAATTAATTAATACATAATCTGAATCTAAATGTGTTAAAGGGTTGTTATTTTTATTGTTAAGGTTTATATTCAGCCAATATTAACAAGCTAATTCAATACCTGTTCCATAGCTTTTTAATCAAATCTGTGATTATAAAATCTGCAATTTCAAATTATTAGTAATGCTCATCCCATTTAATTTCCTTTCTTTAGGTGACAGATGGACTTATAGTTGCCTTCCTGGGGGTTGAAATGGGGATAACCTTATTCTTAATCTACTGGTTCAGTCAATGTGTATGTAGACGTCATTTTAACACTCTGGTATGTTTCTACATTTCTACTGGTACATTACTTTTCATTCATATCTGATGATGTTATTATTTCTAACAATCTTTTTTCCACAGCCTGTTGTGCGGCTTCAGGTTTAGCTTTGTGGAAGACTGGGCAAACCTGTCAATCTACACCGCTTTCTATTTGGGAATGATCTACAACCAGCTGTACCTTGAAGTTTGGTTTTGTTGTTTGAGTTGTGCAACTTGCAATGAACGGTGTGTATTTTTGTAAAATGTATGTATGTACAATGATGATTTATTAAAACATAAGGTGTACTCGCCATGTAGCTCTATCTGTGAAATATCACAACAAATCTCAAATCAAATATCATATCTCAAGCTCATATCTGGTTATTTGTGCAAATGTTTCTTGTACTTTGACTTTGAACAATAGCTCTTTATTTTATTATTATTCCCATGTTAGTAGAAGAGATAGTGTACATAACTGTTAATGTAAATGTAATAAATGCATAAAATACTGCAGAATAAAATAACAATTTGTCAGATATGACCTGGACATTTTCTATTGTTGATATTGTGTAATGATATGGGTTAACTAGGGCTTTAGGATCCTTTGCTTCCACACAGAGGGGTTGGACGGTTAGAGACTGCACTACTCATTCAGACAATGTGGATGCTGGGACAGGGAATTGTCTAGGCATATTTAAAGCATTTCTTCATCAAATAAATCCGGTTTTTAACTATTAATAAAAACGTTGCACGACAATGTTTAAGTAATACTAAGTATAGGGTTGGATAATTGGCATAAGCTATCTGCAATACGCAGTTAAAAAACAAATTAAAAAACCTTGAGCATCAGAATGTACTAAACCATATGAAGCCATATCAATTGAGATCAAGCCCTCTGTATTTAGTCTGAGGCATTAAGAATACAATTTCAAATGGCAAGAATGTAGAAATGCCAAAAATATATATAACCAGAGAAAAACAAACAATTCGGTTTAATTACAGAAAACGAACAATATGTGTCCTTCCATCGTTTGAAAGGCGCTGTAGCACCAATATTGTACCGGTGTTCTGCCAATTTCTGCTACCCATCAAATTCTGCTACCTAGTGGAAAATCACTACCTTTTAGGCTGATGGTGATTATTTTCTTTAAAACATGTTTTTAACTGCGCAATTATCTTACAAATATGTTTAACATTGCGCCTTTTGACCTGTAAGCAACTAAATATGTGCACACTTCTGATGAATGTAGAAATAAGATGATATGTGTTATCTTTACGGGTCTGGGAGCCGAGAAAGTTTTCTTCGGTGGTGGAGGGGGAGGGGGGGGGACAACATCTTGTCTTGTTATAACAAGATATTTATCGTGTTACATAAATTCTAAATGCTTGTGTTTTTAAAGTTATGGAGGAAAGATGGAAACAATCGTTTGACCTCCTGTCTCTGGGAACATTCCTGGATGGCTTTGATAAGTCCCAGAAATTAAACCTTAGGAGGTACGCTTCAAAATTCAAGGGGGCGAAAATTGTACCGCATACGTAATCCACGTTCGAAACATAACGTCATCGTTCGACGCAATTGTCAGTTGCGAGGCAGGTTTCAAAAAACATTGCGCTCATGTTGCCAAAGACGAAATAACATAATACAGATAACACTTGTTTTTACTTTATATTTGTATTTTATCGAATTTAGCTAGTAAACTGAGTGTTTAAAGTGTATCATAGTCTAGCTAGCTTGTGTTAATAAACTGTTTACTAGCTAAATGCGATTAAACAATTAAATACAATACAAATATAAAGTTAGCTACGCTAATAAATGTAATTTGTAAAATTAGTGTTATCTGTTTAATGTTATTTCGTCTTGTGACGTTCAATGAATGAGCGCGAACCACCTTAGTGTATGTGGGAGATTGATTGCAAGAGACTGGACAAGATTCACATTTACGCTTTGACTGTTTGTTCTATAATTTGTTGACAGACCATGTCATTGCTAGAAATGTGAACATAGGACAATCTCCTTAGGGTCAACTGTACATGCATTGCTGTAGGAATTACAGTGCAGTCTTCCTACACCTCTGACGTTCCTGTCTGTTGGGCCACAAATTCTCATTCTCACGCAGCCTCACTACTCTTCCTCTTCTTCTTCTCTGGCTGTTGTCCCCGTCCAATTCCTTGTCCTCCCATTGTCAATGTAACATTGTGTTGTGCTCTAGGTAAATATATATACTTGCCAGTTTATGGTTCATGAGATGCACCTTTGAGCTATTTCAGTAAACTGGTTGATCGTTGATTGATCTAACACTTCACACATTTCACTTCTTTAGAGAAAGTCAAGATTCACCTGATAGCAATTTACCAATTCAGGACAGATTTAGAAAAAAAGTCCAATGGAAATGTATAGAAATATGCTTGACATATTATGACAACTTGTTCAACCATTTTGCATGTAAAGACTTATGCAATGAACTAATACCTAAATGTTATGGAGTGAGACTATACAATAGAGACCCATTGCAATACATTTTGACCAACATGACATAAGCCATTGATAATGTAGGAAAGAGTAGAGAATTGTACATAATCATTTGCATGAATGTACCAAAGCATTTGCAACTTGTTCAAAGAATCGAGAAACTGCTTTTTTGATGTGCACAAGTGACACAATGATGTGAAGATTGAACAGGTAGTTTTGAGAATTTCAATTCTGATCTGAGAAATGTACCAAAGCAACTGAGAAAAACTGTAATTGAAAACATGCATCTCTTTTTACTTGTTAGAATGTCTTGTTCTTCTGCTGTGAAATCCACATTTTCAAAGTTACCTCGCCTTAGTTTAGTGATATTATCTTATCCATTACACGGAGATGCACAGGGACCTCTCTCTGAGGCCGATGCAGCCCTCATCCTCGTTATGAAGGCCCTGGAGCGGAGCGTCATCTAGAGGCAGGCTGTGGTAATAGAGTGGCGAAGTCACGCCCTTTCCGGTAGAGCCCATGGGACCTATGAGATCGAAAAATATGAATGGGTTTCAATGGAGAGAAAGTAATTATTTTCTGGTCCCAGTCTTTATATGCCCCGGATTACACATATGTTGTTTGTGGATTTAAATGATAATTTTTCATGCAAAGAAAACTAAACACTTTCGTGAAGAAGTTTGATAATGTTAGGTTTTTTCCAAGGGGAGGATAAAAGCATCGAAAGAGGTGAAAACCATTATAAGTTGGGGCATGTGGAGAGTTTGTTATGCCGATGGGGAGATTGTCGGTCTTGTCCACGCCAGTCGCAGGGAGCGTGACGGCACATACGAGACATGTCTTTCACATTGTTTTCGCTACAGCCTTTAACTGAACAAATGCACAATAAACGGTCAAACTCTTGGCATGAAAAATTATAATTCAATTATATTAAATGCCCCTTCCAGTAGAGCCAATGGGACCTATGAGATCGAAAAATATGAATGGGTTTCAATGGAGAGAAAGTAATTATCTTCTGGTCCCAGTCTTTATATGCCCCGGATTACACATGTTGTTTGTGGATTTAAATGATAATTTTTCATGGCAAGAGTTTGACCGTTTATTTTGCAATTGGTCAGTTAAAGGCTGTAGAGAAAACCCAATGAGAAGGACTACACATCTCGTATGTGACGTCACGCTCCCTGCGACTTGTGTGGACAAGATCAACAATCTCCCCATCGGCATAACTGAAACTCTCCACATGCCCCGACGTATAATGTTTTTCACCTCTTTCATTGCTTTTATCCCCTCCTTAGAAAACAGCGGTGAGGGAGAGGAGAGATCGCCATGTCTGTACCGGATTTCCAAGTGCGGGTGGTGACGTATATCATTCGAGTCTAGAGCATCGAAGTGCTGTTGTTCACAAAGCGGCCTCACACAAAACCTAATATTTACAAACTTCTTCGTGAAATTTTTTAGTTGCTTTGCATGAAAAATTATCATTTAACCTCTTAAACCAGATGTCAGTTGCCAGGCAGGTCAGTTGCTAGGCAGCTGCCCCCGCCCCTTGGGGGCATGGGCGGGGGCAGCTGCGCCAACGCCAACGCCAACGTGTGCTGTAAACAGCACCACCATGCTCCAAAATGTCCATGGTGCATACCCATGTAACGGGAAGAAGCTCGGCTAAAAGCCCATGATAACCATTTTTACCTAAACAAAACACAATTCTAACACCAAGCAACTAAGTAAGCCCGTAGCAAAACACGCAAAACATGCATGCGCGCAAACTGGCCACCGCAGATTTCGCTACTTCATGCCACCCACACAAACTATATGTCATGAAAGCGAGGCTCCACAGATTCCAATGATATCACTCTCATCACTCTACGACGAAAACTCACTGAACTAGCAGCCAAAGAAGAGCAAAATAAATAAACAAATAAAAAACGTTATACAGTGTGATACTTTTGATTGGCGAATGGTGTTTTTTTACATGGATTTGGGTCCCTCAATTTGACTGTCCCTCGACTCTATTGGCTCTGACGGTTCAGTAGAGGGGTCAATCTTCCACATTGACCAATGCATACCCAAGATATCTTCCCGCGTTTGACTGGAAGGTCAGCATAATTCGCGCCAGAAGCATCAAGAACATTCTCAGAGCAGACACTCCGGCTAGATAGAGACATACGCTCCTACAACACGCTTCTTACGTTTGCATTCCTAGTTAGCTAGTAGTTAGTTATTTTGTATTTTCTTGCCTTTTTTTCCCATTTGTTATTCTTTTCAAATGAAAAATGGCAGGCAGGAGAAAGACCTATACGTTTGTGGAGGTATTTGCTATCATTACCAGCGACAGCGGGGCTACTGTAGTCCCTCTCGAGTCCTCGTCTGACGACAGTGACTTGCTGTTGCCAGAACTGGACACGGATTAATTGTGCTGCAGGAAGTGCCAGGTCCCTTTGTGCTTCACTTCCAAAAAGAACTGCTTCCAGCAGTGGCATGACAGCCCTTAGTGTATATAGTTAGTTTTAGTTAGTTTGTTATATTTGTTCAAAGTTGCTGCCAGAGTGTTTATATATATATATATATATATATATATATATATATATATATATATATATATATATATATATATTTATCCCTAGTGATTTTAGTCTTTTGCTGTGTTTTTACCTTTGTTTTTACAGGTTGGTTTTTATTATATGTTGTTCTCAAATATATCTGCTCCAGTTGGAGTCAAACTTAATTTAGATTGTATGGTTTTCTTTGACTGGGAAAATGTACAGAGGTCTGGGTGAATTTTCAAATTTTCTGGTACCTTTGAAAGGTCAAATGGCACTGATGGTGCCCAAAAGTGCCCAAATGGCACCATTTAGTCCGCCTGGACCTACCGGTACTAAAACCTCTCTAATATCACTTTATTCACTTTATTAGCATTTATCCTGGAACAGGGTACTGTAGCGACCCTGGTATGTGTACTAGTGAGTGACAGCGCTGTAGTCCAATCACAAGCAGGGTTACTAGGTCCAGCAACATGGGGGCTTGTGATTGGGGGAAGTTGCGCAGTGTGTGTGGGTGTCTTCCTGTGCGAGCTCCGAGTAGGAGTGTGTGAAATGTGGGTGTAGAGCAATACATGTGTGCCTTGTTAAGCTGTTGTGAAGTTTGCAAAGTTCGTGGAATAAAGCCAACCGGCTGTTACACCGGATACCTGCCTCCGCTTCTGGTATGATCGCCACACTGGTGTCAGAAGTGACTTCGGACGTTAACTAAGGATCCGGTCGGGAGCTAGCCTAGCCACAGCAGAAGATTAGCCATCTCGCTAGCTGCACGTTATGGAGGACTTCGGCGGGACAAGGGTGAAGGAGGAGAAGAGAGACGTGGAGGAAGGAGCCTACGGTTGGTCGGGAACCGCCAGCGGGTACGAGAGAGCTGCACGTGAGGCGAAGGAGAGCCGGAGAGAGACGGTGGTGGAAATAGCTCACGAGTCGAGCATGACGCCGTCTTTCACGCGGCGCAGCAACCCTCTCTCTACCGGAGAGAGAGAACAGCGCGAGGTAAACAGCGTTCATCTTCCCGCTTCTGTTACCTCCGTTAAAACACCCAAGTACTCTGGCAGGTCAGACTGGGAGGCTTTTCATGCACAATTTGAGTTGTTAGCTCATGCAGTGGGGTGGTCGACAGAAGCTAAAGCCCTACAGCTAGCACTCTGCCTCACTGACGAAGCGCTGACTTGTCTCCTACTGCTCACCCCCGAAGACAGACACTGTTACACGGCTTTAGTAGGGGCCCTACAGAGGCGTTTTGGACAATGTTTACAACCAGAGCTCCTTCGTAATGAACTAAATAATCGATGCAGAAGGACCGGGGAGCCGTTACGTGTACTGGCCAACGACATAGAGAGTCTGACCAGGCGGGCTTACGCACACATGCCACCGGGGGTACAGAGCGAACTAGCCCGTGACCAGTTCATCCGAGCCCTTTTCCCCTCTGAACTGCGGGTTCAGGTTCAGCTGCAGCACCCACGGACCTTACAGTCAGCCTTGGAGATGGCTGCAGAGAGGGAGATCGTATGGGGAGTAGCTGCAGGGAGCAGCGTAAAAGAAAGCCCGCTGGCGGTGAGGACGGCAGCCGGGGGCCCCACAGTGGAGGAGAAACCGGCCTGGGCGGCTGAAATGACCGAACTGATCAGAGCTATGTCACTACAGCCCGTACGACGGCCGCGGCCAGGGCCCAGAGTCTGCTGGGAGTGTGGACAGCCAGGGCATTTGGCTAGAGAGTGCCCTAAACAGCGCCCGGCTCAGGGAAACGGCTCCGGGTCCGCGTAGAGGGGAATATGCGGATTCCACCCCCTTCCCCTACCTCCCAGCCAGCCTCCACAGCAGACGATGACACCAGCTTGGTACCTGACATCTTAGTGGGGCGTGCCTCGGTGGGTGAGTCGTGCTATATTTCAGTCACTGTGGAGGGTGTACCATGTCTGGCTCTAGTAGACTCTGGGGCGACAGTTTCCTTGGTGAGACCTGATGTGGTGCCTGGGGGGACCCAGTTGGAGCCGACCGCCAAGTGGCTGCGCACCGTCACCGGGGAACTAGCTCCCCTGACAGGAAAAAGCAGGTTTTCAGTGACTATAGGGGGGTGGGCGGTACGTCACCTGCTATGGATAGCTGCCGTTCAGGAACCCTGTATTCTGGGTTTGGACTTTCTAAAAGCTACAGGATGTGTCCTGGATTTTGGGAGGGGCCTGGTGAGTTTCCGAGGGGGACCAGTCGTCACTATGTTGCCCATAGACACCCTTGTCACACCCCCTGTCAGACTTTTCACACCGGCTGGTGAATCAATAGGGGCAGCTCTCAACATCACCCCGGCCGCGTTCCTCCCTCCTGCCACTCCCACTCGGAGTGTCGGCCCCTCTCCCACCTCGACCCCCCCATCAGGTGCGACCCCCCCCCTCTCACCTTCTCCCCCTCTTCTTACAAAAGCCTCACAGCTGCAGCCCAGAGGAACGGTGGAGGCTGGAGTCAACAGCACCCCTTCAGGGACCACGTCCACCGTACACGCGACCACGTCCCGGTCACTTTCGACCAATACAGAGAGAGAGGGGGAAATATCGGCTGTGAGAGATATATGGAGGAAGAACTGTGGCGGCCTGGACCCTCAACAGCAGGAGGAGCTGTGGCAGCTGTTACTAGAATTCAAAGACAGCTTTGCCATGAGCGACGAGGAGGTGGGGTTGACTCACCTAGTACATCACGACATCGACACGGGGGACGCACGCCCCATCAAGTGCCGGCCTCGCCGCCTCCCCCTGGCTCGTCAAGAGGCTTGCGATGAGGCAGTTCGTAACCTACTGCAGGCAGGCATCATCGAGCCCTCAGACAGCCCCTGGGCCGCCGCCGTTGTCATGGTCCCCAAGAAGGTGAGCGGTTGGAGGCTCTGTCTGGACTACCGGCCGGTGAACGGGATAACCCGGAAAGACTCCTACCCCCTGCCGCGCATAGACGAGTCTCTGGACCTGGTCTCCGGGTCCTCTTGGTTCTCCTCCTTGGACCTCCGCAGCGGCTATTACCAGGTTCCCCTCTCCCCGGAGGCAAGACCCAAAACAGCGTTTTGCACAGGGCGGGGGCTGTGGCAGTTCAAGGTCCTTAGTTTTGGCCTTTGTAATGCCCCGGCCACCTTCGCGAGGTTGATGGACAGGGTGCTGGCCGGGGTCCCCCGGCAACAGTGCCTGGTATACCTCGACGACATCCTGGCTCATGGAAGTTCCTTCGAGACAGCTCTGGGAGCCCTGCGTCAAGTGCTGGAGAGGATAAGGACTGCTGGCCTTAAGCTTCACCCAGAAAAGTGCCACTTCATGCAGCGAGAGGTAACCTTTTTGGGTCACAAGGTGGGAGAGGAGGGCATTGGCACTCTGGGGAACAAGGTGCAGGCTGTCACCGATTGGCCAGCACCCACCAACCAGAAGCAGCTGAAGAGCTTCTTGGGCCTAGCCTCGTACTACAGGAGGTTCGTACGGGGCTTCTCCTGCACCGCTGCCCCCCTGTTTCAGCTGCTACAAAAAGACTGCGACTTTCTCTGGACCGAGCAGTGTCAGGAGGCCTTCACCAGCCTTCAACGGGCTCTGAGCGAAGCCCCGGTTCTTGCCCCAGCTGATCCCTCCTTGCCATTCCTCCTGGATACGGACGCTAGTGGCTCGGGGGTGGGTGGTGTGCTGTCCCAGACTGGCCCCGATGGGGAACGGGTGGTGGCATATTTCAGCCGAGCGTTCAACAAGGCTGAAAGGCGCTACTGTGTCACCCGCAGGGAGCTCTTGGCTGTAGTGCTGTCCATCAGGCATTTCAAGTACTATCTGTGCGGCCCACTGTTCAGAGTGAGGACAGACCACGCGGCTCTCCAGTGGCTCATGACATTCAAAGAGCCAGAGGGACAGGTCGCCAGGTGGATAGAAGAGCTCCAGGCTTTCAACTTCACCGTGGAGCATCGGCCGGGGGCCCGCCACACCAACGCCGATGCCCTGTCACGTCGCCCGTGTGCCGCGGTGGGGTGCCAGTATTGCGAGCGGAGAGAGACTCGTGAGAGAGAACTGCAGGAGGAAAACGGGGGCTGTGCCGCTGAGCGTCGGGTAGAAGAACTCATCTGCCGCGAGTTGCAGATGGTCGACCCAGCTGAATGGAGGCAGCAACAGGAGCAGGACCCCGACCTTAAACCTGTGCTACAGTGGGTGGAGGCTCAGCAGCGGCCACCATGGGAGGAAGTGGCAAGGTTCTCAGCAATAACCAAGGGGCTGTGGGCCAAATTCAGGGCTCTGCGGCTGTGTCAGGGGGTACTACAGCGGGCGTGGTCACAACCAGCAACAGGAGAACAGAGATGGCAGGTCGTGGTCCCCCATGGCCTGCAAGAGGCAGTGTTGGAGGCCATGCATGGAGCTGCAGGTTCGGGGCACTTTGGGGTGACTAAGACACTTAGACGCCTTCGCCAGAGCTTCTACTGGGGCCAGTGTCGGCGGGACGTAGAGGACTTCTGCCGCCGCTGCGATGCCTGTACAGCACGTAAGGGTCCCCCCGGTCGTTCTCATGCCCCGCTCCAGCAGCATACAGTGGGAGCCCCCATGGAGAGGGTGGCGGTGGATGTAGTAGGGCCGCTGCCTCGCTCCGACAAGGGTAACCGCTATGTACTCACGGCCATCGACTACTTCACTAAATGGCCCGAAGCTTACGCTATTCCCGATCAGGAGGCAGTGACGGTGGCCGATGCGCTAGTGGAAGGCATGTTCAGCCGTTTTGGAGTGCCGGAGACCATTCACAGCGACCAGGGGAGGAATTTTGAGTCCCGGGTTTTTGCCTCTATGTGTGAGCGCCTAGGGATGCACAAAACCCGCACCACGCCCTTGCACCCTCAGAGCGATGGCTTAGTGGAGCGGTTTCATCGCACGTTGGGCCAGCAGCTGGCCATCATCACGTCACAGCACCAGCGAGATTGGGACGACCACCTACCCCTGGTGCTCATGGATTGCCGCTCTGCCATGCAGGAAACCACCTCCTGTACGCCCTCTCTTCTCATGCTGGGAAGAGAGCTCCGTACCCCTGCCGAGCTGTCGTTTGGCCGTCCACCAGACTCCCCAGAGGCCCCCCCAGGTCCAGAGTATGCCAGGAGGCTGCAGGACCGCCTGGATTTGGCCCACGCTTTTGCCCGGAAACAGCAGCAGCAAGCTGGGCTGAGGCAGAAGCGTAATTATGACGTGAGGACCCGAGGGAGACATTTTCGGGCTGGGGAACTGGTCTGGGTCTTCAGCCCTCAGAGGAAAAAGGGGCGGTGCCCTAAGCTTGAGAGCCAGTGGGTGGGCCCTTGCAAGATACTGGAGAGGTGGGGAGAGGTGGTGTACAGGGTGCAGCTCCCCGGCAGGGGGAGGAGGGTGGCGCTTCATCGAGACCGGTTGGCCCCGTACCGTGGGGGCTCACAGGGGCAAGCAGAGGGGACACCAGCCTCGCCTATTCAGCCTCCCACGTCTCATCCAAATGGTGACGCCTCCATTTCCCGGCCTGGGACGCCAGGACCCCCACCCCCAACTCCGCCAGAGCTCACTCTGAGGCCCCCGTCAGGCCCAGACCCAGCTGAACCACCCCCTTCACCGTCACAGTCCCCTCCTCACGGGGAGAGCAACTCAGCCCCTGGTCCAGGTGCTCCAGCCCAGGAAGGAGGGCGGCCCCGCCGTCAGAGGAGACCCCCGGGGCGTTACAGGGACTTTGTAGACACTCTCTGGGAAGAGGAGTAGTTAGGAGTGAGACCCGAGTTCTTAGAAGGGCAAGAATGCGCCCTGGGCTCACTGGAAGTGATGGCAGTCTGCCCAGATCTTCCTAGTTAGTAAAAGAAATGTTGGACATTACAAAAAAAAAAAAAAAAAACATGCACAATTTGAGTTGTTTCATGCTCATGTATTTTTCTGTTCTGTAGTCGCTGTTAGTCTCCTCGAGGGCGAGGATCTTTGTGGTGGGGGGGTAGTGTAGCGACCCTGGTATGTGTACTAGTGAGTGACAGCGCTGTAGTCCAATCACAAGCAGGGTTACTAGGTCCAGCAACATGGGGGCTTGTGATTGGGGGAAGTTGCGCAGTGTGTGTGGGTGTCTTCCTGTGCGAGCTCCGAGTAGGAGTGTGTGAAATGTGGGTGTAGAGCGATACATGTGTGCCTTGTTAAGCTGTTGTGAAGTTTGCAAAGTTCGTGGAATAAAGCCAACCGGCTGTTACACCGGATACCTGCCTCCGCTTCTGGTATGATCGCCACAGTACTCATCAGATGTTGTTATATGTTTCCCTAAAGGTTCTGGAAATTGACATTTCTTACTATGTTCTAGCTGAATTTACTCATCTATATTGATTCTGACACTTCTGCAGCCACCTCACAGGTGTTACCTTCTTTTTGAAACCAACTTTATTCATATAGCCCTTGTAGTTGTGGAGGCATACTCTATTCATTTTGGGCAGGAGGACTGTGTAATAGGCCTAGGGCTTAACAGGTTAAATCCACAAACAACATATGTGTAATCCAGGGCATATAAAGACTGGGACCAGAAAATAATTACTTTCTCTCCATTGAAATCCATTCATATTTTTCGATCTCATAGGTCCCATGGGCTCTACCGGAAGGGGCTTGACTTCGCCACTTTAGTGGCACCGTCCCGCACTTGGAAATCCGGTACAGACATGGTGATCTCTGCTCCCTCACCGCTTTTTTCACTCTAGTGGCAAAGTCACGCCTCAAAGTCACTCCCCTGCCGCTTTTTTCTAAGGGGAGGATAAACGCATCGAAAGAGGTGAAAACCATTACAAGTTCGGGCATGTGGAGAGTTTCAGTTATGCCGATGGGAGATTGACGGTCTTGTCCACGCCAGTCGCAGGGAGCGTGACGTCACATACAAGACGTGTAGTCTTTCTCATTGTGTTTTCTCTACAGCCTTTAACTGAACAAATGCACAATAAACGGTCAAACTCTTGACACGGAAAATTATCATTTAAATCCACAAACATGTGTAATCCGGGGCATATAAAGACTGGGACCAGAAGATAATTACTTTCTCTCCATTGAAACCCATTCATATTTTTCGATCTCATGGGCTCTACCGGAAGGGGCGTGACTTCGCCACTCTAAGGAGATGAGGCTAGAGTGCTGCCTAGTGTTTGTAGCGTTTAGAGTTTGGAACGACTTGCTAGTGTGAAAGCGCTTCCGCTTCTGCTTTTTAAATATTACTCAGTAACTCCATTACTTTAATATTTTAATTGTTGAAATTGTTATTGGCGACAGTAGTTTGTTTAAACACCACCTACTTACAAATTAAAACAAATCAATCAATGCAAAATATAGCCTATCTTTACGCTGCAAAAACGTTTGAAAGAAATCGCACAGGTAAATTTTTTGCATTTACAGGATTAATCTATAAAAAGCAATATGGCCCAAAGTATTTCTGAAACGTTCAAATAACTTCACTTGTGTAAAGCAATGTGTATTGCTTTCTATACGCAATTTTTAAATATCCCGCGCAGCATATGAACGCAAAGGATTGTGGGTATTTTGGCTCGTTGAAGATCCAACGATGCACCCTTGAAAAATCTCGGAATTCTCAAAAATAAAGGATGCGAAAAGGGCGTGAATTTCCGAATGTTATCAACATTGGAACAGTGCTTGTCGGCGTTCTATGACGTAGTGTCCTTAAAAGGGAAGCGGTATACAGATTACTCGGTGTTGCACACCGGCAACACCAAGTTATTATTATTTATTTTTTTCCAGTAATAAAAAATAAATTCTGTAAAAATTGATAATATAATTATAATTAAGAAAATAAAAATGTGTAAAATAGGCCACAGTTCTGCTCTGTGCGGAAGAGAATTGGCGCGCTTCCGGACGCTGTCACCGAGTGCGAGTTGACGGAGAAGATAATGGTGGTTGACCTTGTTTCTAAGTTTAAGGCAAAAGCACATTTGGAAACATTTTGGATTTAAAACAAATGAAAATCGGGAACCGGAGAACACAAACGAGGCAATATGCAAACTCTAAAACAAGGTGGCAGCAGCTGGAGGTAACACTTCAAATTTACACACACACCTCAAACTGCACCACAGGAGCAAAGCTGTGAAAATGGAGCTTGCAGCAGCGGGGCCTCCACCAGAGAGTTCGGGCACACAGCGGCCGACACAGCCATCAATTTGTGGAGCGTTTGCCAAATGTACAAAGTACAAGAAGGACAGTGGTGAGGTGGACTGCATGTACCAATGCAGTCACCAAATATATGTGCAAGGAGATAGTGTCCTTAAACACAGTGGAAAAAAAGTCCTTCAAGGAGCTTTTGGCGACACTTGACCGCCAGTATGATGTTCGAGGGCGGACATATTTTTCATCCACAGCCATCCCGCGCGCTTACAACAGTGTCAGGAGTGAGCTGCAACGTACCCTCTTATCGGTCGAAGAGCTTTCCCTCACAAAGGACTTGTGGTCGAGCACAACGATGGCACCATATATGTCACTGACATACAGTGGGGCAAAAAAGTATTTAGTCAGCCACCAATTGTGCAAGTTCTCCCACTTAAAAAGATGAGAGAGGCCTGTAATTTTCATCATAGGTATACCTCAGCTATGAGAGACAAAATGAAAAAAGAAAATCTAGAAAATCACATTTTATCACAATTTATTTGCAAATTATGGTGGAAAATAAGTATTTGGTCAATAAAAAAAGGTCATCTCAATACTTTGTTGCATGCCCTTTGTTGGCAATGACAGAGGTCAAACGTTTTCTGTAAGTCTTTACAAGGTTTTCACACACTGCTGCTGGTATTTTGGCCCATTCCTCCATGCAGATCTCCTCTAGAGCAGTGATGTTTTTGGGCCACACGGACTTTCAACTCCCTCCAAAGATTTTCTATGGGGTTGAGATCTGGAGACTGGCTAGGCCACTCCAGGACCTTGAAATGCTTCTTACGAAGTCAATCCTTCGTTGCCCGGGCGGTGTGTTTGGGGTCATTGTCATGCTGAAAGACCCAGCCACGTTTCAACTTCAGTGCCCTTGCTGATGGAAGGAGGTTTTCACTCAAAATCTCACGATACATGGCCCCATTCATTCTTTCCGTCATACGGATCAGACGTCCTGGTCCCTTGGCAGAAAAACAGCCCCAAAGCATGATGTTTCCACCCTCATGCTTCACTGTAGGCATGGTGTTCTTTGGATGCAACTCAGCATTCTTTCTCCTCCAAACACGACGAGTTGAGTTTTTACCAAAGAGTTCTATTTTGGTTTCATCTGACCATATGACATTCTCCCAATCCTGTTCTGGATCATCCAAATGCTCTCTAGCAAACTTCAAACGGGCCCGGACATGCACTTTAGCAGGGGGACACGTCTGGCACTGCAGGATTTGAGTCCCTGGCGGTGTAGTGTGTTAGTGATGGTAGCCTTTGTTACTTTGGTCCCAGCTCTCTGGAGGTCATTCACTAGGTCCCCCCGTGTGGTTCTGGGATTTTTGTTCACCGTTCTTGTGATCATTTTGACCCCACAGGATGAGATCTTGCGTGGAGCCCCAGATCGAGGGAGACTATCAGTGGTCTTGTATGTATTCCATTTCCTAATAATTGCTCCCACAGTTGATTTCTTCACACCAAGCTGCTTACCTATTGCAGATTCAGACTTCCCAGCCTGGTGCAGGTCTACAATTGTGTTTCTGGTGTCCTTTGACAGCTCTTTGGTCTTGGCCATAGTAGAGTTTGGAGTGTGACTGTTTGAGGTTGTGGACAGGTGTCTTTTATACTGATAAGGAGTTCAAACAGGTGCCATTAATACAGGTAACAAGTGGAGGACAGAGGAGCCTCTTAAAGAAGAAGTTACAGGTCTGTGACAGCCAGAAATCTTGCTGGTTTGTAGGTGACCAAATACTTATTTTCCACCATAATTTGCAAATAAATTCTTAAAAAATCAGACAATGTGATTTTCTGGATTTTTTTTTTCATTTTGTCTCTCATAGCTGAGGTTTACCTATGATGAAAATTACAGGCCTCTCTCGTCTTTTTAAGTGGGAGAACTTGCACAATTGGTGGCTGACTAAATACTTTTTTGCCCCACTGTATATGGTGCATTTTATTGACCAGGATTGGGAGCTGGTGTCAAAATGCCTCCAGACGAGCTTTTTGCCAGACGACCACACCGCCGTTAATTTGGCTGATGCCCTGCAGGAAGCTCTGCGGGAGTGGGAATTGAGTGCGGATAAAGTCTCCTGTCTCACCACCAACAGTGGAGCCAACATCAAAGCAGATGTTCGGAACCTAGGGTGGCCCTGGTTGAGCTGCTTCGGACACAACCTAAACTTTGCTGTGTCAAATACTGTGGAAAAAACTGAGTAAGTGCGAACAGACCGTGCCCTTGCAGTCTGTCGCACAAACAACAGGATGTTTTCTCACAGCTGGAGGAGGAGACGTGAGCTGCAGAAAGCCCAGGTCGAGCTTGGCCTCCCACAGCACTCGCTGGTGACGGTAAGTTAACTAAGCCTCATATTCTTTTTGGGAAAAATTGTAAAATATAAATAAAAAACAATAAGCCTATAAAAAAAAAAAAAATTCCGCCTAGGATTGTGCAACACGCTGGGGGTCGAAGCAAAAAATGATCGATAGAATGTAAGAGCAGAAGCAGGCTATCAACAGAGTGCTTGCAGAGGATCGGAAAACCAATGTGAACATTACATGGCAAGATGAAGATGTGCTGCTGGCAATGAATGAAGTGCTGAAGCCAGTGAGCGACTTCACCGACATTCTCTCCGGGAAGAATTATGTGACCTCATCGTCTCTACTCCCTGTGCTGCATTTGGTCAAACAGGGAATGTTAGCCCCTTTTGTTGAAGACACCAAATTAACTGCTGACCTGAAAGCTGGCATCCTCCATGTTCTGGAAGAAAAATATAAAGCCCTGCTGCAGGCAAGCCAGGAGCTCATGCGCAAGGCGACATTCCTGGACCCGCGGTACCGGGGTGAATATGACTCGAATGTTAACGAGTCAAAAAGAATGATGAGGAAGAAGCAGTCATCCTCGGGCGAGCAGCGCAGCCAGTGAGAGCGGAAAATAAAGAAGAGGAGGGAGCAGCGGCCGAGCCCCAGGCCAAGAACTATAATAATAACTAATAACTTTGGCAAGTTTGCTAAAGAGGAAAACAGGTGCACCTACCTCAGCCACACTAACGCTTCCCTAAAAAGCAGACGCACAGATTGCCAGCTACTGTCAAGAGGCTGGCATCGATGCTGAGGACGATCCTCTTGGCTGGTCAGGGCTCCAGACTGCGACTAATTGGTCGCAGTTTTGCGACCAAAATTTGAGAATGCGTGACTGAATTTTACAGCTGGTCGCGCATGCGACCAGCTGTAAAATTTTTGTTAATTTCTTTTTCTTTTTTTTTTTCTCAACCTGCCACTCGAACAATGAGCAAGCGAACAATTGAGTCGTTCTTCCGACCTACGGCACTTGCAGCTAGTAGTGTGCCAGTGCCACAGTCTATAGAGTCGGAGGATGATGATTCAGAGGATCCTGTGGCTAAAATTGTAGGGAAGACTGGCTGCGAGAATTCAGCTGGTTAAGGTATTGTAAGGAGACGAACTCGATGAACTGCGAATGTTGCAGTCGCTACCCCAGAACTGCGGGGAACACCAAGTTTGCTGACACTGTAGGTACTTTGCAGTTTAAACACAATACGCTTGTTTAACACAATCTTAGCCTCAAGCATAGAGT
This sequence comes from Pollachius pollachius, assembly GCF_949987615.1. Classification (NCBI taxonomy): domain Eukaryota; kingdom Metazoa; phylum Chordata; class Actinopteri; order Gadiformes; family Gadidae; genus Pollachius; species Pollachius pollachius. The sequence continues at coordinate 28,283,826 of NC_136934.1, read as the reverse complement.
ATGCCGAGACATGTCAATTAATGAAAAAGCAACGCCACTGCCGGTTGCTTTTAGAAGACAAGAGGCTGTGAATCATAGCGCAGATGAGGCAGAAATTATGCTGAAATTTAACACGGCATACTTTGTTGCTAAGGAGGAACTACCCTTCACCAAGTTCAAAAGCCAGCTCGACCTTCAAAGGAAGAATGTCTAAAAATGTAATGACACATACAACAACGATACAGCATGCGCACAATTCGTTGGAGTAATTGCGGATACTCTGAAGGGGAAGACTTACACGAAGATCAAGGATGCTCCATTTATATCAATTATGATCGATGGGGACACCGACGTTTCAACAAAGGAATGCGAAATCATATACGCAAGGATCCTAATCAAAGGGAAACCAAGGAATATTTTGATTGGCCACATCAAAGGGAAACACGCACACCTCAAGGTATGTTTTAATTCAAATTATGTTTAGATCCCTAATTTCTGTAGCTGTCTTTACTGTGAATGTTTGTAGTTTAAATAATCACTTCAGGTGCCATAAAGGGCTTTTCACACGAGCGGGCAGAGAGGAGGCGCAGCGTACTGTCAAACCGCACGACAAGCGGGCGCACTCCCGTGAAACTGTCGCTTCCGTGCTCGTCGAACGCACGCGCTCACACGTGGAAACCGTTCGGATAGTAAGAACTGTTTATCTTTAATTAAATATTATAACCCCTTTTTAATTTTAAGGTGTATATGATGCCACCAAAGAGGCCTTCCAGCATCTAGGGACAGAAACAGGGTGGTTAGAGAAGACAGTCGCCATGGGAGCTGATGGTGCAGCTGTCAATCTCGGGCATAAAGGAGGGGGTAATAGCCCTCCTCCAAGCTGAGGCAGGGGCTTTTATTGTCCCATTTCACTGCATGCCACATAGGTAGGTTACATGGGAACCTTCAGAATAAAGATAGGGCTGTAGCCTAAACAATGCATTTTTAATTTAAGTTGAATTCATTGTAGTTGTAGACTGGAGCTGGCAATGCTATCTGTGCAAAGGAACATTTCCATGGTGGATCATGTCTACAGTCTCCTCAACATGGTTTGGAAAACATACCACTTCAGGTGGAAGTCTACGAGAGAACTACGAGCACTTGGAGAGGAGTTGGGTGTGCGTCTCAAAGTACCGGGTAGTGTCAGTGGAACAAGCTGGCTTCCACATGTGAACCGGGCCCTGCAAACCTTGTTGAAACTTGGAGGAAAGGATGGACATCTGCAGAACCCTGGCCAGTTCACAGCAGTAGTTTATCACATGGACAATTTGACTGCATCATCCACCAATGCTGATATTGCTGGGAGATCAAAGAAGGTCTGTATTTAATTTTAAAAATATTTAATATATTGGAGGCATACAAAAAACTGTTAACAAATAATATTTGTGGTTAGTGGTTACTAATTGGTTATGTCTTGCAGGTCAAGAAGATGATGGAAGATGGAAGCTTTGTGGGTTTGTCACTTCTTGGCTGACTTGTTTGAGGCCAAAAGCAAATTCAGCCTTCTTCTCCAAAGAAATTATGTTATTTTGCCTCAGGTAATGTTGACATGTTAAGAATATAGTTGAACCTTATTAAAAGAGTAGGCTGCAAATAATTATTTTTCCCTTTATGTGTATTACAAGGAAAATGTTTTACAGGCTGTGAATGGGATTGAGAATCTCATTGGAAATATTGAGGCCATGTCAGTGAGATGCAAGCCGGGTGGTAGGCTGGCAGAATTACTGGCAGACCTTCAGGGCCAGAGAAGACAACAATAGGGTGAGCGTGAGCCTCACCCTGTATACAAGTATCAGGTGAGCAGTTTTTTATTTTTGTTGTCAATTTTAGCTTTGGAGTTTATTTTAATTGTTTCTTGTCTAAATGTTGAACATTGTGTGAACTCAGGGGATCACCATCAAAGGTGAAGCTGCTGGGCTGCGAAAGGAAGGACTCTCCATGGCAAGCACACCTAAGCTGCAACAAGCAGTGAGAGCAACCATAGACTGCACTGTGCTTCATTTGAAGCAAAGATTCAGCAGTCTGCTTTGTAAGTGAAAGCACAGAATTATATATAAAAAAAATCTGTGAAGATAAGATAAGCTATCATTATGACACATTCATCTTTCTTTCAACTCTGTCTTTCTATTCCTTGATAGATGAAGAGTCTACATCAGCAACAGCAAAGGCAGTGAAGTCATTCAAGATTTTCAGTCATGATTCCTGGCCAGAGCAACGAGATCAGCTGACAGACTATGGTGCAGAGGAGCTGGACTTCCTGCTACACTTCTCTGTCTTAACAAGGTTAGTGACTATTTTTTAATTATCATAAAGATATAAAAAGTATATCACAAAGCAACATTTCAAACATCTACTTTGATCCTTAACCTAGATTGTTTGGTAAGTTTTTCCTTTCACCCTTTTCAGAAATGGCTGTGATTCCAATCTGGCTAGAGAGGAGTATTAATCCATGAAGACATTAATCTTCAGGAACTACATGGACTCTCACATGACTGCAGTCCTGACCTCTGAAGAATAAGTCCAGCCTCCGAGCCTCCCGGTTCCCTCGCTCAAATGTCTATGGGAAATAACGGGGCTTTTGAATGATCGTACATAACAATCTCTAGATGGCGAAGAAGTCAAAGCTGCGTCACTTTTTGAAGTACACACTTTTTCCATCTAGTTTCAACTGGGTTTGAAAGTAAACGGCACCGACAATCTAAAAACCCAGTCACTGCAGTCATGTGATTGGCTGAAAACGAGGGAGGCATCTGATTGGCTACAAATAGTTCCTTGTTGAAAAAAATGCATTTGTGAATCCAGCCACGTCAGGAGTCTCAAAAATCCACATATAAATACAGACCAGTTCGCACACAAATGCAAACAAGGTTACAAATGAAAAGCGTCTTGTAAATTCAAGTTTAACAGTTTGTATATAAATGTAACAACATCCAAATACATTTTGATGAAAATTGCAAATATTTTTTTAATTATATATTTATGGATTTATATGACATTTATTTAAAACAAGACACATTTGTGTGGATCATAAATGTGTTTGTGAAACTAATTTTTGTTTATGACAATGGAACAACACACAATTAACACGCAAAATCCCGAACCCATTAACCCTACTTAACCCCAACAACAGAACAAATCAACAAAACCCCCTTTGTCAACTGACTACCCCAACTCCCAGAATCCCCCGCGGCTCCGGAACATGGCGCCCACACCCGTGGTCGCCACACAGCCCCCACCTCAGCGGTCAGACGTCCCGACCGTCATCGCCATTGGGGCCCCCACCAGTTTCTGCCGTAGGGGGGCGCTGGAGCGCAGTTCGGGGACCCCATCTAACGTTGCCCTCCGCCGTCCGGCCCGTCGACGGCCACGCCGGCGGCTTGGACGAGGATGGGTGGCACGCTGCCCTGTCCACCCGCAGTCCTCGACCAGCCCCAGCTGCAGACACTGCTGCGGCTCAAGGTCCGGTGGCCTGGGTTTCCGGACCCGCCCCTTGTCCTGCCCGGACTGGAACGCCACGGTCATAGTGCCACGGGAGAGGGCCGGCCCGGCCCCGTCCACCCGGGCACCACAGCGACGGCAGCAGTGCTTGGCCGGATCAGACTGGTCCTGGCAATCATCCTCCGTGGACGGCTGCAGGCTGGGTTGGTTGGAAAACTCCCGCACCGCCCGTTCCGCCACCTCAAGAGCCACCTCGAGGTTCGGGGGCCCGGTGAGGCAGACGTGCCGTCCCAGCCGCGGCGGGGCAAGCCCTTGGAGGAACGACTGAAGGGCTAGTTCCTCCTTAGCCGCAGCAGGGAAGTCGGGGTAGCCCCGCTGGGCGTATTGCAGTACATCCGCTGCGTAGGCCCCCAACCGTTCCCCCTCCCGGCGGCGGCGGCTGGTTAGCAGCTCCCGGCTGTCTTTCACGGCCGCCCGCTGCCCGAAACGCCTCTCCAACGCCCGGATCAAGGCCCGGAGGTCCCGTTGGTCCTCTGGGGCCAGGTCCAGGAGCGCCTGCACCGCCGTCCCCTCCAGCGCCAGGGCTAGGTGGACGACCGTCTCCCCGGCACCCCAGCCGTTGTGCCACTCAACAAGCCGGAACTGAGCAAGATACGGCTCAAGCTGCGTTGCCCCGGAGAACTTCGGCAGCTTCACCGCCGTCCTTGCCACCAGGGGGCGGTTGACCGCTGCCATCTCTCCGTCCGTGGGCCGCTGCGCTCCCACAACGCAGGGTGCGTCGGCGTCGGTTGGGGCTTCCATGGGCTCGACCGTCAATCCCAATCCTTTATCCACGTGCGCAGGCCAATCCCACTTCTGACACCAATGTGGCGAGCAGCACGGGAAGGACGAGACGGGAGCCCAGGTTGAACAATTATGCAGTTCCGTGCCCCATACACCGCATGACTACGGACTGCCTTTATTAACCACCCCCGAACATAACAGAAACACCGGACACCTGACCAACACACACACACAACACTCTCACTAATGGTCCCGATCACACGACAATGGAACAACACACAATTAACACACAACATCCCGAACCCATTAACCCCAACAACAGAACAAAGCAACAAAACCCCCTTTGTCAACTGACTACCCCAACTCCCAGAATCCCCCGCGGCTCCGGAACATGGCGCCCACACCCGTGGTCGCCACAATATAGAACGTTATAAGACGCTGTCACCGAGAATTGGCGCGCTGTCACTGAGTGTGAGAGGAGAGTTGACGGAGAAGATGGCGGTTGACCTAGTTTCAAAGTTTATACCGTTTATACTCGGTAATACCGATGTAGACACGAGTGTATTACATGGTGTGAAAATGTCCACACTGCGGCAACCCTAATTCTCGCTCGATATGGGAAATAGTAGTGGCCCGTGCGGATCCTACCACTCAGTCGATAACTCACAACCGGTCCGAAGAATTTCAAAATGTTCATCCCAGTGGATCCTGGTTCAATGGTAGCTCGCCATCTTTGGACGGGATCGGTCAGTATGGAATCAAGCGTCAAAAAAAAAACCTGACCTGTATAACACAGTCAGAATAATATTCAAAACCTGCATTCAAATTACTCATTCAACAGTCTGAATAAATCTATACATTTAAATCTACATTCAAAGGTCCTCGTTATACATGTTGGATGAAACTCTTTACCAGTGCAAACATTCATAAACCAACAAAAGAAATCAAAATATCAATGAGGCATTTCTCTTACCAAAGGTTAAATAACTTGCTGCGGCCCTCCTGCAGCATCAAAACGGCGCGAGACAACTAACGGTAAAGAAGCGAAAACCCTCTTTATAGTACATCTATCACACAGTTCAATAAAATAACCCTCAATGCACTTCGAAATGTACACAGCCTCTTTAACATTAATATAACCTTTATTTCTCTCATAAAGGGTGCAGAACTAGTCAAATACGTTGTGTAGAATCCGAATTGCTTACAGACCCTCACATAGACAGGCTTAATTAGCGGCGCTAGCCGTTAGCATATGCTTAGCTTCACACGTTTATGAGTCCAGAGTTAAGTATATATATACCAAGTATATACCTTCAATAGCCCTCCCTCCTTATATTGACAGGGTTACAACTGTCCTTCTCAACACTCTCTGATCTCACTAAAAGGCTAGCAGCACGAAATCAAGGGATATTTAGAAAAAAAAGTGTGATTAATCGCGAGTTAACTATGACATTAATGCGATTAATCGCGCTTAAATATTTGAATCGCTTGACAGCACTAATATATACACATATATATATATATATATGTTCCGTCCTTGTAGCCGTAACAAGACGGGCAGCTAAACCATTTAACTTTTCTTCAATAAACAGACGACACCTTGGGCTGGATTTCTTCTCTTTAGTGAAGTTAGTTGTGAATTATGTGTGTGTGTGGTAAAACTAGAAGAACACAGAAAGAATACAAACATTGATATTACTCTCGCTGCATTACAACCACGCTGTTTAGGTCTATGGTCTTAACGTGGCTTAACGAGGCCTTTGTTTCATGTAGCTTACTTATAAAACGAAAATATAAGTGGTCCAATAAACATGAAATGTTACAACTTAATTATCCTGTTATGAACTTTCATTAATACTACTGGTTTTCATCAACTTACAAGCAAAAGCCTTCCAAGGCGAGAACGTTAACAGGAGTTTACAGGAGTTTATCTCGATGTGGTTTCTTTACCGAACGGTCTTTGGGAATGAACTGTTTACCCAACTTCCTGTTGCTGAATATATCAAAATAAAATCCTAAAGAAGGAGTGGCGCTAACTCTCGCCAGTAGGTGGCGCAAATACACCATAATTGACTATACCTTTACTGTACAAGTAAATGATTCAATAGTTGAACACATGAATATGCCATTAGACACGAATATGTCGTTACACTCCCCGTCTGCTATATAAAATACCACTCCCAACTTCTATACAAAATGCACTTCAGAAATCAGTCCTTAGGGGACATAAGTAAGACAGTCTCTGTTATAGGTCGCAGGTAAGTCTTGACGGCTCCCTGCTTGGAAACCTTCACCTCCACCTTCCTGATATTCCCGTCTCCATCCGGAAATGTTCTGTTGATGACCCCCATGGGCCACTCGTTGCGATGCGCTTGTGAGTCTCTCATCAGCACCAGATCTCCAGCTTTGAGATTTGGACGGTTGACTTGCCACTTTCTTCTTGTTTGGAGTGTTGCCAAATACTCCCGTCTCCATCTGCCCCAAAAGGTGTCTGCAAGATGCTGCACTTGTCGCCATTGTTGTCTATGCACATCTTTCTCAGTGAACTGACCTGGAGGAGCAACTGGGGTGTACAGCTTCTGTGTAAGGAGCATTGCTGGTGTGAGAAGGAATGGTGCGTCAGGGTCCATTGTGATGGGTGTCAATGGGCGTGCATTGATGATTGCAGTGACTTCTGCCATAAAGGTGGACAACGCTTCGTGTGTCAGACGTGTGTGGTTGGCCTGTTGGAGCATGCCGTCAAGAATGCGCCTGGATATGCCGATCATCCTTTCCCAGCTGCCTCCCATGTGGGAAGAATGAGGCGGATTGAAAACCCATGAACAACCTTCTTCTGATAGGTACCTTTTGATGTGCGACATGTTCGGCTCAGTCAACAGGAAACCCAGCCCACCACAGGCTCCAACAAAGTTGGTTCCGCAGTCTGATCTGATTTGCTTGGCAGGCCCACGCAGACTGAAGAATCTGCGTAATGCGTTTATAAAACTGGATGTGTCCATGGCTTCAATCAATTCAATGTGAACTGCACGCGTACTGAGACAGGTGAAAAGAACGGCCCACCTTTTGCTGTTTGCTTGGCCGCCTCTGGTGCGTCGGGCCAGTACAGGCCATGGACCAAAGACATCAAGTCCAATGAACGTAAAGGGGGGTTCAGTGCTCGTACGGTCAAGGGGTAAGTCTGCCATGCGCTGTTCATTTGCCACGGAGCTTCTTACAGGCTATGCAGTCATGGATGATGTGCTTCACCACTCGTCTTGCGCTCATGACCCAATATCCAGCTGTGCGCATAGCTTCTTCGGTGAATGCTCGGCCTTGATGCCTCACGCGCTGATGGTGATGTTTGACAAGCAGGTTTGCAACATGGCCAGTTGGGATGATGCTGGGATGTTTCTCCTTGTATTCCAGCTTAGCATGTTTGAGCCTCCCTCCAATCCCAATCACGTACATGTAAAACCTTTTTGTTTGGTTGCTGATGTATCCGAGGACTACTTTGCTATCAGTGTAGAATTCAACTGCATCTAGTGAAATGTCCAGTTCACTTGTGACAATGTCAGCAATCTCGACAGCCAACACTGCTGCTCCTAACTCCAGCCTTGGAATTGTGTGTGCAGCTTGTGGAGCTAGTTTTGCTTTGCCAAGCACGAATCCGACGTGCACATTTTGCTCTGTGTCTGTTATTCTGAGGAAAGAGACAGCTGCGATGGCTTTCAGTGAAGCGTCTGAGAAGACATGGAGTTCTTTTCTTACCGCTGTGGACGCTGTAGCCGTGGCGTATGGTCTCTGAACGTGTAGCTGTTTCAGGTCATGAAGAGCGCTTCTCCATTCATCCCACTCTGCTTCTCGTTCCGCAGGTAGAGGAGAGTCCCAATCTGGTGCCTCACTTGAGATCTCTCTGAGTAACATTTTTCCATGGATTGTGACTGGTGCGGCAAATCCCATTGGGTCGAAGAGTCCATTGATGGTGGACAACACACCTCTGCGTGTGTAAGGCTTGGTGCACTCTGATACGTGAAAGGTGAATGAGTCCTTCGTCAGGTCCCATCTAAGACCCAAACTCCTCTGGACTGGCATTGGGTCTGCATCCAAGTTCAGCTCTTTGAGTGCACTGGCACGGTCATCAGGAGGAAATGCTTCCATTACCTCTTTGCTGTTAGAAGCCACTTTGTGCAGGCGCAGGTTGGACACCGCCAGCATTTTCTGTGTGCGCTTCAGCAAGTCGATGGCTTGGTTTGCTGTGGGCTGTGACAAGAGCCCATCATCCACGTAGAACCCTCTCTCGACAAAGTGACGTGCATCTGACCCAAACTCTGTTTCTCCATAGGCTGCGGCTCTGTGCAGGCCATACATGGCAACTGAGGGCGATGGGCTGTTGCCGAATACATGCACTTTCATGCGATAGTCGCAGAGTTCATTTGCTGGGTTGTTGTCTTTGTGCCAGATGAAACGCAGAAAGTCTCTATAGTCTTCATGCACCACAAAGCTGTGAAACATTTGTTCAATGTCCACTGTCACCGCTATGCTTTCACATCTGAATCGCATCAGTACTCCTATTAGGCTGTTATTCAGATCGGGCCCAGACAGCAGAACGTCATTGAGAGAAACACCATTGTACTTTGCACTCGAATCAAATACAACCCTTATCTGACCTGGCTTCTGCGGATGATATACGCCGAATGAAGGTAAGTACCATCTCTCTTTTCCCTCTGGCAGTACAGGAGCCAACTCGGCGTGGTCACGATCAAGGATTTTTTGCATGAAAGCGGTGAAGTCTTGTTTAATTTCAGGCTTCCTCTCAAATGTTCGCTGCAGTGAGGCCATTCGCATGCTGGCATGTTCCCGATTGTCTGGCAGACGTTGCCTGGGAGTTCTGAATGGAAGGGGCCCTACCCAGCTGTTCTCACTGTCCATGTACACCTCTCTGTCCATTATCTGTAGGAACAGCCTGTCTTCGATGGAAAGCCCCACTTTGTTGTCATCTGGAGACGTTTCGAACAGGGTGTTTCCGACACTGCTGTCACTGCATGTGGATCTCTGATGTACTGGAAAGGTGCTGGGCATGCACCTGTGCCCATGCTTGTCCTTGACATACACCTTGCTTGGACATGTCCCGAAGACTGAGGGACGCTGGCTTTCGAGGATGCTTGTGTGGTAAGTATGCACATTGACATTGCTGTGGGATTTACCTAAGCACACCTGTCCGATGACCACCCACCCCAAGTCTAGCCTCTGAGCGTATGGGGCGTCTTGTGGACCATTGTACTGCTGCCTGACCTTGTGCACTCTCAGGATGTCACGCCCGAGCAAGAGAAGGATGTTGGCCTCTGGGTTGAGTGGTGGGATGGACTGAGTGATTGCCCTGAGGTGAGGATGATGCCTTGTGATTTCTGGGGTTGGTATTTTAGTTCTGTCACTTGGGATACTGTTGCACTCAATCAGTGTAGGCAGTGTGAGTGACGTGCCTCCGTCCAATGACTCTACTGTGAACCCTGTGGCTCTTCTGCCAATCATTTCTGTTGTGCCGGCACATGTTCGTAGTGTGAATGGTGAGTCTGCACCCTCAATGTTGAACATATTGAAGAATTCAGATTTTGCAAGAGACCTATTACTTTGATCATCTAGCACCACATAGGCTCTTTTTGCTAGCTCTGGATGAGCTTTGGGAAAAACATTAACTAGGCAGATCTTGGAGCAAGATCGTGAGCTCTGCCCCTCTCCACAGACCTCTGTGCACTTTGAAGTCACTGCAGGCGTCGTGGTGGCTTCAGCTTCCTCCCCGCCATGCCAGAATGGTGGTGAAGGCGGTGGGCCAGGATGAAGTGCTGAAACGTGCTGGTCACTGTTGCACTCTTGACACTGTATTGCTTCAGCGCAGTCTTTGGCTAAGTGTGTGGTCGAAGCACAGCATTTGAAGCAGACTCTGTTCTCTTTCAAGATGGCTTTACGCTCTGAGATGGATTTGTTGCGAAAGCCTCGACACCGCTTCAGAGGGTGTGGCTTATTGTGAAGAGGGCATTGCTTTGAAATGTCATTTGTGTTAGAGCTTGACTCGTCATGTCGCTGCACAATCTCGGTTTTATGCGTTTTGACCAAGCTCCTCTGTGGTCTTTTGAAGGCTGTGTCTGGCCTGCAATGGTCTGTGGGGCTGGACAGTCTGAACCCTGGGTCATTGCGTGCTCGTGCTTCATTGCAGATGAATTCGCACAGGACGATGAATGGTGGAAAGGTGACCTTATTTTTTGTTTTGTATCTAAAGCCATGGCCGATCCATTTCTCTTGGATATTGTGAGGCAGTTTGTCAATGATTGGAGCAATTCCCCGTGCTGTATCTAGATAGCTCAACCCAGGTAAGAGACCATCCTCTTTGGCAGCATTGATTTCTTGTAAGAGATCGCTAAGCTCTCTAAGTCTCACTGGGTCCTTGCCGTTCAGCTTTGGAAAGTTTGTCAACTTGTCAAAAAGGGACTTTTCAATCATTTCAGGTGACCCAAAAGACTCCTCTAGTCTCTCCCATGCATCATGCAAACCGCGTGATGGGTGGCCGATGTGTACTGCACGCAGTCGTCTCACGTGTTTTGCTGACTCAGGCCCAAGCCATTTCGCTAGCATGACTAACTCCTCATTTGGTCTTAAATCTAGTCCTTCAATGGCTGAAATGAAGGATGATTTCCAGGCCCGGTAATTTTCTGGAGTGTCATCAAATTGTGTAAGGCCTGATGTGAGGAGATCTCTTTTTGCAAGAAATTTGGCCATGTCATAAGTGTCTTTGCTGCCATCTGGTGGCCGTGGTGGAATTGTGCTGCTGGTTGAGAATTTCTCTGGCCTGAAGACAGGTTGGAATTGAGTCTGATTTTGTGGAGTTTTAGCGAGCCGTGGACGTGGGATTGGTTTTGTCTGATTGTTTTCAATTTCTGGCAAGAGAGTTTCTCTAGTGGTGGCAGTGAGGCGCTGCCTTGATGGAGAGGCTGGTTTCATTGTGTGCACGATAGGCTCTACATCAGGGGTCGGCAATTACGTTTGGACGCGGGCCAATTTTTTTTCAGACAATGGCATCACGGGCCATAGCTTTTTTTTTTTTTGGGGGGGGGGGGGGGGGGGGGGTCTACTATTTAAATTAGTATTTATTTTATTATATTAAAATAAAATAAACATCATCTAACTTTTAAAACGCATTTAATTTAATTCCATTAAAAAACTTTATTTGCTTATGTTCGCTGTTTTTATGCCGCCTGCAGCATCTCGTGTCGTCGCCTGTTTCATAAATGAAACAGGCGATTGCCTAGCAACCTGCCGTATACAAATATTCTTTTAGATGACGTGTAAAAATGATTAGCTGAACATTGCTATGCTAGTTATCGATGCAAAATGTCGTTGTTGAAAGCCTTGAAAAGAAAAATTGATTCAGAATGCAGGACCTACAAAGAAGAATGGAAGCAGAGGTATGCGTTTATCCTGCCTGCATTTATTAATGCCAAGCCTACATGTCTCATTTGCAACGAGGCTGTTGCCGTTTGCAAAGAATATAACATCAGAAGACACCATGAGACAAAACATGGCCAGTTCAAAAACGCATATCCTCCTGGGACAGAGGTGCGAACGAATAAAATTAAAGCATTGGAGGCTGGATATGCACACAGCAACAAAATACTTGTCAGGTCATTCACCGAGCAGCAGAGGGTTACAAGTGCGTCCCTTAAAGCAGCATGGGTTCTTACCCGTCACAACAAACCATTTACGGACGCAGAGGTTTTTAAGGAAGTGATGGTGGCTGTTTTGGAGGAGCTGGCTACAGATAAGTCAATGGATGGAGTGATTGCCTCAGTGAAACAAATGCCGCTCTCAGCGAGGTCAGCTTCCCGACGCATAGAGAGCCTATCTGACGATGTGCGCGGATCAATTATGAGTGGCCTGAGTCAGGCCAACTACTTTTCCGTTGCCATTGACAAGAGTACAGACAACACTGATATCAGTCAGATGTGCATATACGTGCGGTATTTTGATGGGAAGGAGTTCAGGGAGGAGTTGTTGGCTCTAATTCCATTAGAAGGGAACACCATTGGGGATGTTATGTTTGCCAAAGTGGAGGAATTGATTAAACAACATGCACTACCATTTGAGAAAATAAACCTCATCGTGACAGACGGTGCACCTGCCATGGTTGGTTGCCACAGAGGTCTGGTGGCCCGATTGAAGGTCGATAGCACCACAAATGCACGCACTACATTGCCTAATTCACCAGAGTGTCCTGTGCGCCAGACTCAGTGGCGAGCTGAAGAGTGTCATGGATAAAGTGATGAGAGTCATTAATTTTGTCCGGGGTGCATCAAGCACACAGCACCGTCTTTTTCGCCAACTTGTTGCTGAGTCAGAGGCCTGCTACGAAGATCTGCTACTTCACAATGACGTGCGCTGGTTAAGTAAAGGAAAGGCACTGGAGCGCTTCTGTGCGCTACTAGATCAAGTGAAAACTTTCCTGCGAATGAGCAAGATGCGTGCTTCAGACGATCACCTGGCCTTTCTAGAAGGTGAAATGTCCATCTCAAACATCGCGTTTTTAACTGATATTTTTGGCCATCTTAACCAGCTGAACCTGCAACTACAAGCGAGAGGGAAAACCATTGTCGACCTGATCGAGAAGATGGATTCGTTTACAAGGAAGCTGGAGTTGTTCCAGTCTGATCTAGCAAGTGGAAGGCTCTTGCACTTTGCAACATTAAAATCACAGGCAGGGGGGCGAGTGACAGGAATTATGACTGAATTCCTTGACAAGCTACGGGACAACTTACAGTCACGGTTCCGAGACTACTGTGTCCCAAGGGAAATTGTTGGCTTTGTCCGCGACCCATTGTCCACGCGAAGCGAGGAATTCTCCTCACTGGCCAAAACAACCATGAGCTCGTTGGGCGAGGCAACGCTTCAGTTGGAGCTCATCGATTTCCAGTCAAGCTCCCTCGTCCGTGATGCGTTTAGTGCGCATTCCGTGGAGGATTTCTGGATCGGATGCTCAGAAGAGTACATGGGTATCAAGAAACTTGCCCTTTATGTGCTGACGATGTTTCCATCTACCTACACGTGTGAGTCCAGCTTTTCGTCAATGAATGCAATCAAGACACACGAGAGGAACCGTCTGACCAATGCAAGCTTGGAGAACTGCTTGAGAATAAAAGTGACATCCCTGTCGTCCGACATCCACAAAATTGTGACCGAAGGGAGGAGCCACTTTTCCCATTAAGTGAGTAGCCTACTGGCCTTTTTAAATAGTAGGCCTAAAAAAAATGCCCAGTTATATTGTTTGATCTTATTTAAATTGTAAATTCCCTTTTTTCTGTCTTTATTCAGGAGCAGCGCAGATCCTTCTCCCACGCGGACAATGTGCATTCATCTTTCACTTTCTTTAAGTTTTATTTTAATTGGGCCATTTCACATTTGAGCAGACCTTGTTATGTTGTTAATTTAACGAAACGTACACAATTTTTTACCTTGCCCACTGGAGGAGGGAGACGGGACACTTTTGGGTTTTTTTTGCACAAGATTACGCGCACTCGCGTGCCAATACCGTTCCAACCTGTGCGTCATGGATAACTGCACAGATGTTCCACCTGTTGTTTTGTCACTTTAGGACTATCATCTATACCTCAATAAATGTTTCGAAATTGATGGGATTGCTGTATGCCTTTTTTTTTTTTTTTTTTAAATATGGGGTTGAAAATAATTTTTTTCAAATTAATTTTTTTTTTTACATCAAATTAACGTCATCTCGTGGGCCAGACAGAATAGATGGCGGGCCCAAAATTGGCCCGCGGGCCCCTATTTGCCGACCACTGCTCTACATGGTAGGCATTCGCCATTTCAATTTCAGCAGCAGCCTGTTGTTGTTGCTCGACATATTGTCTTGTCCTTTCTTTGGTGTCAATCATGACTAAATGTCTTTCACTTTTTTCAGACCCTTGTGTGGCTGCCTCAAGTGCATCTGCTTCTGCTATGGCAGCTGCAACTTCCATTCCATGTCTTAAATTGTTAAGCTCACATTCAATCTTAGCCTTTTCAAGCATCATTTCAGTCTCTTTCTTTACATAACTGGCACGAGCCTGCGCTGCTTCTGCTTTAGCACGTGCAGCGGCGACAGCCATGCTAGCTGATGTTCGACTTGACTGTATGGAGGCACATGATCTTGTTTCCAAGCTACCGAGAGTACCTGGGCTGTCTTCAGTTGCGTTTGCTTCCATCTTCCAGCGCTGGTGCGGGCCTTGCGTGACCAGATGAAGTGATGGCAAGCGGGATGAACTGTCGACTGGCTCCTCGTGGTTCCACCGATGTCGGGTTGCTTTTTTACTGTTCCGTCCTTGTAGCCGTAACAAGACGGGCAGCTAAACCATTTAACTTTTCTTCAATAAACAGACGACACCTTGGGCTGGATTTCTTCTCTTTAGTGAAGTTAGTTGTGAATTATGTGTGTGTGTGGTAAAACTAGAAGAACACAGAAAGAATACAAACATTGATATTACTCTCGCTGCATTACAACCACGCTGTTTAGGTCTATGGTCTTAACGTGGCTTAACGAGGCCTTTGTTTCATGTAGCTTACTTATAAAACGAAAATATAAGTGGTCCAATAAACATGAAATGTTACAACTTAATTATCCTGTTATGAACTTTCATTAATACTACTGGTTTTCATCAACTTACAAGCAAAAGCCTTCCAAGGCGAGAACGTTAACAGGAGTTTACAGGAGTTTATCTCGATGTGGTTTCTTTACCGAACGGTCTTTGGGAATGAACTGTTTACCCAACTTCCTGTTGCTGAATATATCAAAATAAAATCCTAAAGAAGGAGTGGCGCTAACTCTCGCCAGTAGGTGGCGCAAATACACCATAATTGACTATACCTTTACTGTACAAGTAAATGATTCAATAGTTGAACACATGAATATGCCATTAGACACGAATATGTCGTTACAATATACATATATATATATATATATATATATATAATGTTTTTTTTTTTATTCAAATGGCCAAGATTTTGGTCATAAAAGGATTTGAATGTTTTTGATTTGCAAAATAAATACATCACATTTAAAAAAAAAATTAACGTGACGTTACGTCAATGTCGTAGTGCTTGGTCAACAGTCAATTTCACAGTGAAAATGGAGAAACGTGTGGTAAGTGAGTCGGCAAAGCGTAAACGAAAGAAAGAAAAAGACTAAAGATACTGCCCTGGTACAACAAATACCGTCCATCTCAACATTTTCTAACAAAAAACGAGAAGAAGGTGACGATGCGAAATTCTTTATATTTTAAACTAACGAAATTCATTAAAGGAAGTCATTAGGTGCTTTTAAAGTCTTGATATTAACCTGACAGATTCAATGTTCTGCCGTTAAGAAGAGCGGCTGGCACTATGCATGCCCGCAGCCGCGGGGTTAGATAAACTCTCTCTCTCTCTCTTTCTCTCTCTCCTGGCTGCGCGCTACATTATAATGTGTGTGATTGTGGATTGCATGAGTTATAATATGTGACCAAATTCGGTGTGCTAGTGCGTGTTGGTAGGGGTCCATGGCTGGTTTGTGTCCAGGGCCCGTAATCATGTTAATTCGTCCTTGTTCGCGACAGAATCAGTTTGAATGAACAAATCTTTAACAAGAACGAACCAAACTGATTCTTCTCTCTCGTTCGTTCTCAGACTCGACTCCTCCCAGACCCACTAGTCACTGACTCACTGTTTGTTCACTGACTGTGAGTGGTGAAGAGGTAAGAGGCTTAGTGAGGGAGCGTACGATAATACGATTCAATATCAGTGAAATGGTAAATGCATGCTGTCTTTGTACTTTCTGTGTCATGCCAGATTAATCAAATATTTGATGTCTCGTCAATCCGTCTCGTTCTTTCATGGTTTGTTCTTCACCCGGGACCCCCACCATCATTGCTAATCAAGTCTATTATCTTGCTTGCTGATATGTTAAACATCCAATAACCAACTACATCCCCCCATTTGGTTTTGGTTAAAGTTGTAATCTTGTGTTGATTGATGACCGACTTCCACGATCGTTTGAGAATGAGAACGGAGGAGGAGCTGCGAACCGTGCATTCCATGATTCAATTCACCGCTACCGGAAACTCGGCGGAACGAACGAATGAACGATTCTGAACGACTCTTCTTGGCGAACTGACCGACGCGAACTGAATCAAGGAAAATAATCATGAAATCCATCACTACTGCACATGCAGTTTATTTTTATTAACTTAAATATAGGCCTACAAGTATTACGATTTGACCACAGTCTACATGTGGGCTATAACACAGTAATTGATTATATAAGCGGGGACAAACCCATATCTAGAGTAACAAAGACAACCTAAACAGACCTAATTGTTTTCTTTAAGTCCCAAAATATTATTAATTATAACATTAATATATGAACGGTTCGAAGAAATTAAATAATAAAGTAATTAAAACTTACCCGTTTTAATTTGTATTTATTAACACATATAGAGCTATATCTAGATCTATAGCTATATCTTTATATAGATATAGCTAGATCTAGTATATTATATATTGTAAAGTGTTAAACTTTGAAGCCATTTCCTAACGGTCTCCGGCACCGTGGCTCCGGGAGGCGGAGGTGCGTCAGGAGGAGGTGCGTGGCTCCGGGAGGTGCGTCAGGAGGAGGTGCGTGATGGCTCCGGGAGGAGGAGGTGCGTCAGCAGGAGGTGCGTGGCTCCGGGAGGAGGTGCCTTCTCCAGAAGGAGGAGGTGACTTTCTCCAGGAGGAGGTGCCTGGCTCCCCAGGCTGATGGCGTCCATGTATAGCGGCGGCTCCCACACCCTGAGCAAAGATGATGTAAATTACAGGATGCATTTCCGAATGATCAACGAGCAGCAGGTGGAGGACATCACCATCGACTTCTTCTACAAGCCGCACACCATCACTCTGCTGACATGCACCGTGCTCAGCCTCATGTACTTCGCCTTTGCGAGGTAAGATCACCTCGGCTTGGTAGCTTAGCTCGGCTAACACAGGAACGATGGACCAAGTCCTCCCCTGTCTTCTTCTCTGTCCGTTTTCTTCGACAGGTGGTAGTTGGTGGAAAATAGTGGCCAAAAACGACTGATAAGTGACACATGTATTAATATGCTGGTTGAAGTTTGACTGTGTAGAAGGTCAACTGCTTGTTATGTAACGTTCACATCAAGGGACTTTCTGACATCCTGCAACAAGATCCCGTTAGCAAGCTCGTCCTGTGTTCACTAGATATCTAACAAGTAGGGTTTAGCTATCAAACATTGGCTCTATGTATCCTACCCTTGATCGGCAGTGTTCAGTAGAGACGGGCACCCGTACACATAACGTGTTAGAGTAGCCTCTCTTTAAGAACTGCTTGGTGCTGACATCGTGCTATTTGTTTGTTTCATATTTGGACATTTGCACATGCAGAGACGATGGAAACCCAGACAGTAATATCTGGGTGGGGGTTATCCTGGTCATATCATTCTTCCTAGTCATCAGTGTCCTGGCCTTTCCGAACGGTAAGCACTAACGAGGCGTTAAAGGTATCATATGTAACATTTCAGCATTCAAATATCTAAAAACGTCTACAGTGTTGTTTGTTGTGTAATAGCAAATATCATCATTATCCCAAACGTTTCCAACCATTTTCAAAGCCAGAGAAATATTCACGTTTAACGGCCCGTTACATGTCGCATGTCCATGGCGTCAGATGCCCCTTACACATCCGCGGTGAAAACTAATTCGGTCATTTAAATGTCGATCTAGTTTAGCTGCTGCTTTGACAAGTGGCTCATGTCAGCCATCAAACTAATTCAATGTCTCCCACATAGACTTCACTTGGTTGGTCACGTCATTTTTTATTAGTATTTTTTTAATCCGTCATAGATAATGACATTATCGGTGACGATAGTGTTTCCTTTACATTGACAATGGTTTTACTATTTAAAACGGGCTCTATATAGTCTATGTCAGTGATTTTCAAACTGTGGTCCGCGACGGTACTGCAGCTGGTCTGTGGAAAAGCAAACTAAAATATAACATAATATTTTTCATAAAAAATTAAAAATATGTATGTATGATATACAATTTAAATTAAATTGAAGGTATTGTGTGATTACTAAAATAGGCTAGTGCAAAGATTAGAACGTTCCAGAATATTTGGTCTAGTGCAGGGGACTCAAACTCAACTTACCTGGGGGCCGCTGGAGGTAGAGTCTGGGTCAGGCTGGGCCACATCAAGTATTCCACAAAAAAAAGTAGCACAACTGACCCAATCTAAGTTAATGATCGGGCTATAATTAGATCACGTTGGCTATGTAATCGCAGACAACAGGGGACATTTCATAGCGGTTGGTCGAAACCGGGACATTTTAGCGTCCTTTGGCTTTTGTCGGGACTCAGGACACGTAACTCGAAATTGGGACTGTCCCGGCAAAACCGGGACATCTGGTCTGGTCACCCTATCACAAGTGATAAAAAAAGCGTGGCAAGCGACTCAGCAAAAATGTGCGTTTGACAACAAACCGTGGGCCGCACTAACACTAAACTTTGTCAAGTAGGGGGCCACAATATTTCATCCCGCGAGTTTGAGACCCCTGGTCTAGTGGCTAGGAGGGAACTTTGAAATTCAGTGCTCAGATGCTGTGTTACTTTTAGTGCTAATATATGCCTATTAAGAGGTGCGGGTAATTCAGGCAGGACTGTGGGTAGACATATTTTATTATGTGTATTATAAGGTGGTCCGCGATTATAAATTATTATAAAGAGTGGTCCACACACATTTAAAGTTTGAAAACCCCTGGTCTATGTAGTAACACCCACCCTGGCACTCAACTGGCCATGCACATCTTAACCTGCTATTTACTGTATAAATTGTGAACATTTTGAAACGTGAAACCTCTCCGGTCTAATTGCATTTTACTTAGGCTTTGTTTGAGGGAAGGGTACTTTGTAATTTGCCTGTTTTATTAACCAAACGCTGGCTCTGCAGAGAGGAATGCTGCTGCTCCACCTTCTCCACCTTCACCTAGACACACAGACTCATACCCGTTATTTCACTTTAATTCAGAGTTTGAATATTTGTTGAATATCCAAAATCTTTCTAACTTTAAAAAACAACCGGAACTCTCTTTCGTCTACCTCCACAAGTAGAATCTAATTAATTAACTAATTTCCCACAGTAATAATCTGTGGAAAATAATTGTAATGTTATAAATTTCAAGTTCAACTTGCTCATGAAATTATTTTTGTAGGATTGTTTTGACCACAGATTAAAGCACTGGGCTTACCCACATAACATTATCTACAGCTGGTTGGGTAGTCAACCCCTCCTCCTTGTAAGTTAGCAAGTTAACTTTATTTTAATTACAAAGCGGGCTTGCAAATCCATATTTTACCATCTGTTGGCATTTATTCATTAAGTACATAGGCTTGTTGGCACAATTCAATCATGTTGCCTTTAAATCCTTTCAGGGCCGTTCACCAGGCCGCATCCTGCAATATGGCGCATGGTTTTTGGTAAGTATCTCTTTTATGTTTTAATATTAATAGTCTCAACTCTATGCTCCCTGTGGATTTTTAATGACTTTAATTTTCTTTATTCCCACACTTTGAAGGCTTGAGTGTCCTATACTTTCTCTTCCTGGTGTTCATCATATTTTTCAACTGGGACCAGGTTAAACAGCTCATGTATTGGTTAGACCCAAACCTACGCTATGCTAAGCGAGAGGCCGATGTTATGGTGAGTTATATTATGAATTGTCTACCCATATTCTTCCCAGGTGAGGGCCAAAATTAAATCTTGGGGGAGGGTTGTGGGCCAAAATGTTAATTTCGCAGTACATTAAGTTAAATATGGGTATATATAGCATGCATGTGCAAAATTAACACTATCAAAAAAATAATTTTTGGAAAAATGACTAACACTGTTTATTGTGCTTCACATTTATGTTCAAAAAATGTACTGAACAATCAACAAAAAATCTGGCTCCTTTTAAATTTGAAAAATAATTGAAGCACTATGAAATATTTGAAGACTGACATGGAACATTACTGGGCCTATATCTTCAAATACAAAGACATTTAGTGCAATAGGCAAAGTAAAATGGCACAAAACATGCCCCCATGGGACCAAAATACATTCTTCACTGGTTTGAACAATCATCTTAAATCACTAATAGTAGTAGAATTGGACAACAGCATGAGAAGGTTTGTAGAAATCAGTACTGTATTTACTAGTGCAATAAACAAAGTAACATGGGACAATATGCCCCCATTAATCATACAGAGCAGAACATACTCCAAGGTGACACATTGGAGGCCTAGGCCAACACATCAGTGTTGGCCTATATCAGTGGGAGTCATGAAGACTGTTTTTTAAAAGTACCTCAATGTCAGGCTCCAGCTGACTAACTGACAAAGTGAGACTGTCATGTAGGTTGGAATCATATTAAGCAAAAAAAAAATATATATATACAGTGGGGCAAAAAAGTATTTAGTCAGCCACCAATTGTGCAAGTTCTCCCACTTAAAAAGACGAGAGAGGCCTGTAATTTTCATCATAGGTAAACCTCAGCTATGAGAGACAAAATGAAAAAAAGAATCTTTTTTTAAGAATTTATTTGCAAATTATGGTGGAAAATAAGTATTTTGTCACCTACAAACCAGCAAGATTTCTGGCTGTCACAGACCTGTAACTTCTTCTTCTTTAAGAGGCTGTTTACCTGTATTAATGGCACCTGTTTGAACTCCTTATCAGTATAAAAGACACCTGTCCACAACCCCAAACAGTCGCACTCCAAACTCCACTATGGCCAAGACCAAAGAGCTGTCAAAGGACACCCGAAACACAATTGTAGACCTGCACCAGGCTGGGAAGTCTGAATCTGCAATAGGTAAGCAGCTTGGTGTGAAGAAATCAACTGTGGGAGCAATTATTAGGAAATGGAATACATACAAGACCACTGATAATCTCCCTCGATCTGGGGCTCCACGCAAGATCTCACCCTGTGGGGTCAAAATGATCACAAGAACGGTGAACAAAAATCCCAGAACCGCACGGGGGGACCTAGTGAATGACCTCCAGAGAGCTGGGAGCAAAGTAACAAAGGCTACCATCACTAACACACTACGCCGCCAGGGACTCAAATCCTGCAGTGCCAGACGTGTGCCCCTGCTAAAGCCAGTGCATGTCCTGGCCCGTTTGAAGTTTGCTAGAGAGCATTTGGATGATCCAGAACAGGATTGGGAGAATGTCAGATGAAACCAAAATAGAACTTTTTGGTAAAAATTCAACTCGTCGTGTTTGGAGGAGAAAGAATGCTGAGTTGCATCCAAAGAACACCATACCTACAGTGAAGCATGGGGGTGGAAACATCATGCTTTGGGGCTGTTTTTCTGCCAAGGGACCAGGACGTCTGATCCATGTGACGGAAAGAATGAATGGGGCCATGTATCGTGAGATTTTGAGTGAAAACCTCCTTCCATCAGCAAGGGCACTGAAGATGAAACGTGGCTGGGTCTTTCAGCATGACAATGACCCCAAACACACCGCCCGGGCAACGAAGGAGTGGCTTCGTAAGAAGCATTTCAAGGTCCTGGAGTGGCCTAGCCAGTCTCCAGATCTCAACCCAATAGAAAATCTTTGGAGGGAGTTGAAAGTCTGTGTTGCCCAGCGAAGGCCCAAAAACATCAATGCTGTAGAGGAGATCTGCATGGAGGAATGGGCCAAAATACCAGCAGCAGTGTGTGAAAACCTTGTAAAGACTTACAGAAAACGTTTGACCTCTGTCATTGCCAACAAAGGGCATGTAACAAAGTATTGAGATGACCTTTTGTTATTGACCAAATACTTATTTTCCACCATAATTTGCAAATAAATTCTTTAAAAATCAGACAATGTGATTTCCTGTGTTTTTTCTTTTCATTTTGTCTCTCATAGCTGAGGTATACCTATGATGAGAATTACAGGTCTCTCTCATCTTTTTAAGTGGGAGAACTTGCACAATTGGTGGCTGACTAAATACTTTTTTGCCCCACTGTATATATAATAAAATAATTATAGAGTGGGCAAGGCGTGTGCTAAAAAAAAACGGTCCCAAAATGGGCAGCAATGGTTTAAACATTATTCATAAAAAATCAATGTGGATTAAAATGATCCAGGACAGGTGGTTAAACTTCTGGTCTCTTGTTTGTTACAGGAGTATGCTGTGAACTGTCATGTGATCACCTGGGAGAGGATCCTAAGCCACTTTGACATTTTTGCATTCAGCCACTTTTGGGGGTGGGGTATGAAGGCCCTTCTTATTCGCAGCTATGGCCTTTGTTGGACCATCAGTATCACCTGGGAGCTCACTGAGGTAAAATATAGACACACTAAGAAGATCAGAGGCACTAATCCTAGATAGGTGATGAGGGTGTCACAGCACAAAGTACAGGATTGTGTAAGGAATAACAATAAAAGTAATATAAAGCAATGCAAATCTACCAGAATATGTTAAATATAGTATGAGGCCTTCGACACCCCTCACATAAGACAACTTATGCCACTCACCCTGTCATTGGGTGTCTCCAGCATGGGTTATAATGCTTTCTTCATTAATTGCAAATATGTAAGAATATACTGTATTCTCTTCCTAAACGTTTGTTTATTTCTCAATAGCATTTGTTCTGTCTCCTCTTTTAGTTATTCTTCATGCATCTGCTGCCCAACTTTGCTGAGTGCTGGTGGGACCAGGTGATCCTGGACATCCTGCTGTGTAACGGAGGAGGCATCTGGCTAGGCATGACCGTCTGCCGCTTCCTGGAGATGAGGACCTACCACTGGGCCAGTATTAAGTAGGTCCTCTTCTAAGATGAAGGAGATGTGTTTATATACCTGTAAATAATCTGATATAGCATATAATACTAACTGCCTATTTAAAAATAGCTTTACTGAATTCATTCATCTGAACATGTTTGCTTGTTCATTGCTTTAAAGAAAGGTACATTAATCTGCTAGTAGACTAACAACCTCAAGATACAGATGTTTTTATTTATTATACAGAGCTCGGTGTTTGCAATTGAACTCAAGTCAAACAACTTCCCAATCATCACATTAACTAGGCTTGGGGTTTAAACACTTAATCTATCTAATCTAATCAGTATACAGCAATAAGGCATACCATCCGATGTAAGGTGTTTATTTTCAGAAGGGTGGATTACACACTATTCATTTAATTGGACTTGAAGTGATTAATGTAAGGCTATTATTTAGATCAGTCTTCTGTCTCTCTCTCTCTCCATCTCTCACTCTCCCTATAGAGACATCCACACTACCACAGGGAAGATCAAGAGGGCCGCCCTCCAGTTCACGCCTGCCAGCTGGACGTATGTGCGCTGGTTCGACCCCAAGTCTTCTCTACAAAGAGTGA
The DNA here is from genome assembly GCF_949987615.1 of Pollachius pollachius. Taxonomy (NCBI): domain Eukaryota; kingdom Metazoa; phylum Chordata; class Actinopteri; order Gadiformes; family Gadidae; genus Pollachius; species Pollachius pollachius. The sequence continues at coordinate 28,260,172 of NC_136934.1, read as the reverse complement.
CCGGCGTCTATTTGTTCATGATCATCTGGCAGGTAATTCAGCCTTCCTGTGGTCTCCCATGGTGATTAGATGTGTTTGCAGGGGGATCTGGGATCTGCTAGGCATTGTAAACTCGCTAATCTGATCGAATATCTTCTTGGTTGTTAAACATGGAAATCAGTCCTTGTAAGAGTCAGTCCACTTATCTTGACTGCACTTGTCCTGACTGCACAAGTCAAGACAAGTCCCCTGCTGTCCCCGCCATAACTGAAACTCCTGATGAGAGCAGAGGAGTTTGAAGTAGTGATGGGAATTTCGGCTCTTCTTATGAAGCCGGATCATTTGGGTTAGCTCACCATCAATAGCCGGCTCTTTCGGCTCCCAAACGGCTCTTCATATTACCACTTATACCAGGCCTCGACATTAACGCTTGCCCGGAGAAACTACAAGTAATATTTGGGCAAGTTGAGATTGATTTCTGATTGCCCAAACGGGCAAGTGGATATTGGGTGGATGTTAATATAAAGGCTATTTATTCAAGTGTTTTTAGAAACTGCAGAACAACCTTTTGTTCTGCAAAATCACACAAAATAGAAGTATTTGCAATAGCGAGCTGTCTTCTCTTCTCTCGGACAGCGAGTTAACAGACACGCATCGCTTCAGCGCGAATATAGCCCCGCCTTCTGTCACTCACTCGCAGTGCGGTCTCTGGCAGTGATTCGAAGGTGTTAGCTGAAGGTTAGCCAACACAGCTAGCACCTCAAGTGTAGCACCTCAAGTGTAGCGCATCCGCGAACGGTTTAGGTAGAAGGAAAATGGAGTAGTGATGGAGGAGTGCGGTTTGGAAGTGCTTTGGATTGAGGCAAATTACCAAGGAAAGTCATATGCAAGAACACGGTTTTGGGTTTCATAACTGTGCACATGCACAGCAATAGCGATCTTTTTCACGATATTTGGACCCTCACAAACTATAGATTATATGAAAGCTGAGCCTCCACTTATTCCAACAGTCCAAACCATATCATTCTGTGACTACAACTCGCAAATAACAACTTAAGTTTTACCTTTGCGATTTTTGTCCACAAAGTTGATTCTGATCGCATAAAACCACCATAAACAGATAATTCAGTGTCTGGGCCAAATTTTGCAACCTAACATGGTGTTTACAATCAATGACTAAGAGAAGGTTTCTTAAGAAAAAGGTAAATTGCCTTCAATCAGAAAACATGTTCTTCAGCGCAACCTAGTGGCCATATGTGTATTTGCGAGTGTTTGGCTTGGTGCATTCGATTATATTTGCGCTGAACTTTAGATAGAGGTGTCAAGTATCAAAATTGTAAGATATCTACCTTTATTTGTGTCTCATAGTAAGACAGCGCTCCCAACTGATAACGACCAACTTATAATTATTTCAGGTGGAAATGTTATCTTCCACTTATGCTGTGTTCCATGGCTTTATTCACTTTAACCAAGTATTATCCCCATTGAATATTTCACTTGCACAACAATCTTTCTTTTGGCACAAAGATGACATTATCGCCCTTGCAGTTGTGGAGATATACTCTATTTACTTTGGGTACGCTCTTTCACTTTTCCCCTGATATCGAAAATGGTATAGAATATCGTTATTTTTCCAGGTATAGTATCGAAGTTAGAAAAGTAAAGTAAAGAAAGAAGTTTGTTATTTTTGAAGTTTGTTCAAAAGTTTGTTAACACAACATGTGTGGAAGCTAACATTCAGCTTCAGTCTGAGCTAGGATGAGTTTTCTGAGCCCCCCAAAACCAGGGCGGGTGCCTGGCAAAAAGAGGCCCGTTCACGATTCTGATTATAATTTGGGCAAGTGAACATCACATTCGGGCAAGTTGAACATGACCTGTGTTTGCCCGATGGGCAAGTGCTTTTGAAACCTAAGTGTCAACCCGTGTATACCTTTTATAATTCAGCCAAATGTAGCCTGTTTTGACTTATGATTCATATGTGTAGGCCTGTAGACTGGGTACCCCCAGCCCGTTCTGCCGGCAATTTGAATTCGCCCTGCAGAAGGGTCTGGAGAAGAGCAATACATTCCTTTATGCTTCCAATACGTTTTTGCGGGAGCCAATCACCAAGCTGGCTTCCCCCCCTGGCGCGCTATTGGCTGGTTTAACACAGGAATGACAGGGAAGCGACGGCAAGCAGCCAATTGTGTCCAGAGTCAGCTGAACTAAGCCTGTTGATCACGCCTCTTGTGCTGAAGAAAATGACATCAGCCTCCCCAGACCAACGTGCAATCTACGATTGATCTTGGGCTGGCAATAGCCAGGCTAGTAGGCCTGTACATCACTTAAATTATTCAATGCATCCTATTAGTATTCAAAAGTAAAAATGAAATATTCTAATATCAATAAATTGCTGCAGCCGATTTGTTTTCACTGCATATGAGCGCAACGCGCAACCCCACCCCTTGCTGCTTGCTTAATGGTATGATCCTTGTCTATCCACACGTGATTGGTTGCATGCATGCACCTGACAGTGAGTCACTGCACACACGCATAGCATGCACGGAGCACATGTAGCACGGAGATCTTCATATCATTCTGCCTAGGCAAACTTTATATAAAAAAAAGAAACGGCTCGTAGTCGGGAGCTGTATTCCCATCGTTCACTTAAAAGAGCCGGCTCTTTGAACCGGCTTGTTTGCGGCTGACCCATCACTAGTTTGAAGCCTTAAGTATAATTGATATTACATGGGAACCCATGAGGCCAATGCACTAGTTCGGAGAGGGAGCACAACTAACTATTTGGATTACTCCCAAATGGAATTAATCTTAAATTAAGATTATGGAAATCCAACAATAGTAAACATATTATATTGTTAAACCCAAGAATTAACTCAAAGTCTCTCTCTCTCCTCAAGCTAACAGAGTTGAACACGTTCTTCCTGAAGCACATATTTGTCTTCCCAGCATGCCATGCACTTAGCTGGTGTCGGATCTTGTTCGTCGGAATAATTACAGCTCCAACCGTCAGGTGAGAATGGTATTGTGTGTGCTGAGACACTACCAGCAAGTGTATTCAAATAGCTTCTATAGGATTTCAGTCATGGTTTTACTTGGAATCTGGCAGATTTTGTATGGATTAACATTTGATTTAACATTTGTATTTTCTTCCTTCTTTGTTAGGCAATATTATGCCTACCTTACAGATACACAATGCAAAAGAGTTGGAACGCAATGCTGGGTTTTTGGGTAAGACATATTTTACAATTAGTTCATGAATTAATGAAGGAACAACCTTTTGGGAGTTTTGCGAATGTTCGAGGGGGATTAGGCTTTTTTCTCTTTAAGCCTAGACCTCACTTTGAAACTGAATGGAGTTTCTCTCTGCACTACTGCTACACTGGTCAATGAACCTCACCCACATTAGACAGTGGGTCCACCATGTTTAATACAATTTAAAAGAAAATCTGTATTTCAACATAAAAATGCGGTGAAATTACTTTTAGAATGCACTTTACCCACAGGCTATGATTGCTAAACAAAAAATAGAAATGATTAAAACACAATGCAATTCATTTCATGTGGTACTAAATAGTCACCATATAAGTTGGTCCCAAGGGCTTAAGTTTTATTAAATTGAAAGATTTCAAACCAAGGATTTTTTTCTTATTAGCAAGCTTTGTGTTTTGGGAAATTTAGGTTTCAATGTTGTTTTTTTTTCCAGTGCAATAGCCTTCCTGGAGGCCTTGGCCTGCATAAAGTTTGGCCAGGACCTGTTCTCTAAAACCCAGGTCCTCTATGTGATCCTCTGGCTCCTGTGTGTGGTAAGATCAACCTGCTATTAACTCTAAGCTGTATCAGGCCCGTAGGACTGAAAGGACTTTTTAGGCATTTTTTATTATGACTCCAGTACCATTTAATATTGAGGTCATGTTTTTGTTAATGGGTGCCAATGTGAGCCACTTATTTAGTTTACTGCATCTCTATCTCTTTTTAGGCCTTCATTACATTCCTGTGCCTATATGGAATGGTGTGGTATGCTGAAAAATATGATCTAAAAGAAAAGGTATGTTTACTTAATTACAGCTGTAGTTGGAATTGCATCTGTCGTTGGCGTTTTGTAAAGGACCCATTCAAGCTGCATCTGGTGGTACATAACATGTCTAAATGACCTTATCAACCTCTACAATAGTCAAAACAGCTGGAATTAGGACGGATGCATAATAGTCGGTAACTAATTAGAAATTACTCCATGGTCCCTCCAAGTGCCCACATACGCATGTTGTTGTAATAATAGCTGTTGTAAGAGAGTCTGTTTGAGGTGAAGAGTCCATTCTGTCATTAATAATAGTACTGATTTGAAAGACGGCTTTCCATCCGTCGCAATTTTCCTGATAATAGAACACTAAAGCATGCATGGTCACCACCTTTGTTGTTGTGGAAATATTGATATTGGAGAGAATTTCTAGTGTCCTTTTGATTTGAATTCCCTTTGGATATGCCTTATTTTCGCCCAGTTTCATGTTGTATTCATTTTAGTTATTGTTCCTTATCAAAAACGGTCCCTGGTGTGCTTCGGGCCAAGGTGAACTTGTACCCTACAGAGAGCCACCTGTTTTGTGTTGATTAATTGTAAGTATGTCTATTTCTGTTTCCAGGGCTACTCAGACTGGGACGACGGTAACGATGCAGACTCTCCAGACCACATGACCGAAGGATTTAAAGGTATACTTGCCTTTCTTTCTTTCCTAAATCAGCGACAATAGAAAGAAATTTCTACTGAAAGTTTGTTTTTCTAGTGCCTTTTAAGCATTTATATAATCAGTGCTTTACAATCTTCACCATCCACTTTTAGGAGATCTTGACGTGGACGAAGACAGCCCTGCCATAAGAAATCGTGGAAAAGGCAGTGTAAAGAACAAGTCCATCAATGGTCTGGAGAGCCAGTAGAGACTGGAGCCCGAGGCTGGTAGGCCTATCCTGTACTCCCAACCAAAGGGGTTTGGAGGGAAAGGAGGAGGTTGTAAGCAGAAAAAGTTGGATCACTTCTTGGTGCATTTCAGTTACCGGGGAGAACGGGCTGGCCTATATAAGAGTTGCAGTGGAGACGGAAGAGGAGTTGGCTAGACGGATCCATGCAGTGTTGTTTCAAGCTGTTCTTCTCAGGCTTGTGACCCATGGGAGTAGACTCCTATTTGAGCAGTGAAGTCACAGAAACGGGATCTTTACCACTGAGTGCGCCTGTGTGTGTGTGTGTGATTGTGTGCGTGCGTATGTGATTGTGTGCGGGTGTATGTGATTGTCCGCGTGCCTGCAGTTTGTGATTTGAAACAGTGAGAATATGTCTGTAATGCAGATGACAATGCAGTATTGTTCATTCTAGATTTGAGAGCATGGTCATTGTTATCACATTTATCCTTATGGTACAAATTATCATTCATAGTTTATGAGCTCAGCTATAGTTTGTAGTTGCCTTAAACTATAAAAGGAGGGAGGGTAGTTAAATAAAAAGTGGGCTGTCTAAATCATCTAATAGCCTTACATTTTTGTTTGTGAAGAAAAAGGACTTTCAATGTCATCTATCTTCTTTTTGTTTTGCTTCGGACTTGACACTCGGAATGGGACAAGCGTCCGATTAAAAAACAATCTTATTCTGAAGGGTGATTAAGAGGTTTGCTTATGTTTAGCCTGAACCAAGCAAAGCACAGTTTAAACACTTTTTAAGCAACTTCCTGAAACTCCACAAGCAGATCTGTTTTATCTGAGATACTTTACAGTTTGCATATTTGTGCATATCGTCGCGATTTTTTTGTTTGAGGGTTTTGAGTCTCCCTGTACATTTATGGCTGCTATCTTTTTTCACTGTACTGGTAACTGAGAGTAATCATTTATATTTCTGCATGTCTTCAATGTAGCTTATATTACTATACTCACATTCATCCTACTGCCTTCAGTTCATTGCATTTGAATGGCTAAGTATCAAATTGATCCAAGTGATTTAGGAATTGGATGTTAGCACTCCGTGGATGTCTGTTTCTCACTGTCAACAGGGGGCACTGGTTCTTTCTGTTTATGTCTGTCCGCTGTCATTGGAACATTCTTAATTCCTGTGTGCTATGGGCATGTCCCGCTTTTATCTAAACATTTCATCATTCTCATATCCGGGAGGGGTGTTTTATCTTTCCAATTCAGTATCATCTCGGCACAAACACTGTCCTTTAAAAGAACCCCCGACAATCCAGATCTTATCTTTGTGAAGTGGACCAGATATAAGGCTACGCTATGGAATGGTACAAATTCTCTGGATTTAGACGTAATTTGCCAAAACACTCCTATTTTGATGACTTGATGTTGGTTGTTTTCACTGTGATTTAAGAAAATATTAAAGTTTTACATTTCCTCTTCAACCTCTTTAGACTGTTATTTCACCTAAGGGTTTTATTATTTTTCTACCTTAAGGTATTCTAAGTGCATATTGGTTACGCTTGAAGATGTGTTGGTGTTGAAATGCATCACTTATGAACTGAATATAATAATGTTAACATGATTTCTTATGTGTATGAAGTCCCAGAAGTTGCACATGTTATGAAAGACTAAATTGCCTTGCTTGGCCTTGGCAGTTCACTGCCGTGCATTGGAGCTCAGGATTGGCTGTCAAGTGCTGCTCCTCTGTTCCTGAAGGATCCCATTTCACTCTGTCTGCACGTCAGCACACTAAAAGACTTAAATAGCTGCAATGGAGGGGTATATAATGGCCATGTATTTCAAGAAACACCAATCATTACTTTCAAGATGACGTTTATGCACTTGTAATATATTGATTATTCACCTACCAAATAACTTTCAAGTGACCTGATGCCGATTTTGTTCTATCTGATCAGACATCTCATATTTAAGCACAAAGGACGTTTTTTTTCCTTTCTGTCTCTCTTATAACTTAAATGTGATTCTTCATTTCCAAATGAGGGCAGCAAAGAGCCTGTGTGTGTGTGTGTGTGTGTGTGTGTTTGCCTGCTTGCGTGTGCTGTGCCAACCGCGCAGACTCCTATATCACATGACCTAGCTGGGCCTACTGGAGCCAAGGTTGTTGTCTAAATATTAGGCTGCTGCTTTTAATTCTCAGGTTTCTTTTCTGCCGTTTTTATTTATTTAAGTATTTTTTATGTTGTTTGAAGACAAGACGGTGTATAACAAACATCAAGTTTATTACAAATAGTCATGGCTGTTAATCCTCATTCCCTAAGAAGTCAGGGCACCCGGAGCCCTGAGAGGATCCTGCGAGAGATCCAGAGCAACTTGCTGGAGTGCAAGGTGTGCTTTGAGATATTCAATCCATCAGGGCAGAGTGAGCGCAGACCCCAGAACCTTCCCTGCGGCCATGTGCTCTGCCTGGACTGCATCGGTGCTCTGTCTCACCCCGTGCTGAAGAAGCTGGAGTGCCCATTTTGTCGACAGCTGTGCAATGTTGACAGCACCTCCCACTGCCAGGCCCTCAGCGACCTGCAGGAGCTGCTGTTGAACAGTGAAGTTGGTGCTCCAAGCTACGGAGGGAAAGCCCTTCATGTCTTGGGGTCTCTGCAGCTCTGCTCTGCCTTTGGTGGCTGGGGAACACTGTTTAACCCCACTGGGATTGCTGTGCTTGGGACCTCGGGGACCATGGTGGTGGTGCATGATGGAGACACGCGGTTGGTGGTGTTTGGCCCCCAAGGGGGGAGGCTCCATGCCTTTGGGCGGAGGGGGGACATTTGTTACCCACTGGACGTGGCCGTGACTCCCAATGGTCACGTAGTGGTGACGGACGCAGGAGACAAGTCTCTGAAAGTGTTCACCTCCAGGGGGTGTCACGTGTTGACACTCACAGACGTGTTCCAGCTGCCCTGGGGCGTGGACGTAGACATGCGTGGGAACATTCTGGTCTCAGATTCCCAGACTGGCATCCTCTCCCGGGTCACTCTGGACTGTGGTCTTGGTGTCATCCTGGATCATCAGACACCCATTACTGATCTGGAGCATCCCAGAGCGGTGGCCTGTTGTCAGGTGACGGGGGCCACCGCAGTGGTAGAGCATCTGCTCTTTGATGAGTCACACCCCACTTGGAACCACCGGCCTGCCAGACTCAGAGTTTATGACCAAGACTTCAGCCTCCTCTATCAGATAGACAGCTTCAGCCTCAGCCTCGGGTCCACGGACTGGCTGTGCATGTCTGCAGTGGCTTTCGAAGGAGATGGAAATGTGATTATTATTGACTCCAAGCAGGCAATGATTTGGAAGCTGCATAAGGGCAAAAAGCTAACTCCCCTTATCAGAGAAAACCTTGTGCGGCCAGTTGGGCTTATCTGTACAAACATGGACAGCACACTAACAGTTTTGGACAGTGGAGACCATGCTGTGAAGATGTATTCTTCTATATAATATGAAATGCAATAATATCAAAAATAATGTTTGGTAGTATTTAGGGAAATCATGAATAAAATGTGTTTTAACCTACATTCAATTGATGAGGAAAGTGATGTTTTCTTAAAAAATGTAATCCGGTGTTTGTCGACATATCTCAAAAGAATAACAAATAATAACGAATTCATCATTGCATGATCATATAATGGTTCATAACCTGTTGATGCGTGAGCGATTGGCACACACAGGCTGTGGACGATAATATTTGGAAGGTGTCAGTCACTCATAACATTCATCTTGTATAATCGTTTATAAACGCGTATTAAACTGTTAAATGGTCGTAGCTCATAAATCAATATGCTAGATCGACATGTGCATGCCCCCCCCCCCCCCTCCCGGTGTGTTTCAGGAGGAATCCTCTTCCTCCACACAGCCCTCTCTTGAGGCCAGAGGACAGGCGGGCGACCAGAGGAAGATGGCGGTCGGGATGCCGTCTGGAATAGGGGGCTGGATCTGCTCCACACCCAGACTTGGATGGATGTAAACACTGAATGTATATTTGATTTCCACTTCCCGTGGTCTGGACTTGTTTAATTCGCTCAAACTGCGTTTGGTCCGGCGTAAGTCTGTGTGATTCCCAAACTACATCGATAGACTGGGTGGGAGCAAAGTGGACCAAAATGTCGGATTCAAAGGTAAAAGTTGCAGTACGAGTTCGGCCCATGAACCGCAGAGGTAAGTGTTTATATTCGTTACTGTCTCAATTTTATTTGGATTAAGTTACATTTATTCGATATTTGACTGTAAGAAAGTTTTGGCTAAGCCGATTGAACGGACGTGGTGGTGAAGACCTCCACCCTGATCAACCTCCACCCCGACAGAGAGGACTATTTCTCGGTGTTACTGTCCCTCAAAGAGAGGACTACTACTCAGTGTTTGTCCCTCAAAGAGAGGACTACTGCTCAGTGTTAGTCCCTCAAAAATAGGAATACTTCTCGCTTTTACTGTCCCTCAACCAGAGGACTACTGCTCAGTGAACACTGTCCTCAAAGAGAGGATTACTGCTCAATGCTACTGTCCTCAAAGAGAGGACTACTGCTCAGTGGTACGGTCCCTCAAAGAGAGGACTACTGCTCAGTGGTACGGTCCCTTATAGAGAGGGCAACTGCTCAGTAAACACTGTCCTCAAAGAGAGGACCACTGCTCAGTGTTGCTGTCCCTCAAAGAGAGGACTGCTGCTCAGTGTTACTGTCCTCAAAGAGAGGACTGCTGCTCATTGTTACTGTCCCTCAAAGAGAGGACGCCTGCTCAGTGTTACTGTCCTCAAAGAGAGGACTACTGCTCAGTGTTACTGTCCCTCAAAGAGAGGACTGCTGCTCAGTGTTACTGTCCCTCAAAGTGAGGACTACTGCTCAGTAGTTTTACTGTCCCTCAAAGAGAGGACTACTGCTCAGTGTCCCTCAAAGAGAGGACTACTGCTCACTGTTACTTTCCCTCAAAGAGAGGACTACTGCTCACTACTGTCCCTCATAGAGAGGACTACTGCTCAGTGTTACTATCCTTCAAAGGGCCTTACTTTTGAAACAAACTTGTCTCTGCAGAGTTGGAATTGAACACAAAATGTGTTGTGGACATGGAGGACAACCAGACCGTCCTCCACCCGCCACCGTCCAACTCAAAAGGAGACAGCAGGTAAACAACCAGACAACAGCATGCAATATTTCCTATGCTATTTTGAAGTCATAGCGGCATTATGACAATATGCAATAGCCAACTCAACCCAGGGCCCTGAAGTAGTAGTATCATTAGCCGTTTCATTAGTAAGTCTCTGTAGTAGTAGTATCATTAGTAGTATAATTAGTAAGTCCCTGTAGTAGTAGTATCATTAGTAGTATCATTAGTAAGTCCCTGTAGTAGTAGTAGTTACTTTAGTAGTATCATTAGTAGTATCATTATTAGTATCAGTAGTAAGTCCCTGTAGTAGTAGTAGTATCATTAATAAGTCACTGTAGTAGTACTAGTACAGTGTTTCCCCAAGTACTGTATGGTTAAGGCCCGCCTTGATTACCAATGTATAAAAAAACAAATTTTTTTCTTAATTATTATGCGTTAACAAAGTACAAAACTCTCGTAGGGGAAGGTAACATATTTCCATCAGGTACAAAGATAAAGATAAATAATGCATTGGTAACACTGTTCACAACAATAGTGTCATAAACCTTTTTGAATGCAATTTAAACGGCAGCGACCACCTTGACTAAGACATTTCCTGGGGAAAACACTGCAGTATCATTAGCAAGTCCCTGGAGTAGTAGTAGTAGTAGTAGTAGTATCATTAGTAAGTCCCTATAGTAGTAGTAGTAGTAGTAGTATCATAAGTAAGTCCCTGTAGTAGTACTAGCAGTAACATTATTGTTGGTTAACGGAGCTTGGGTTTCAGGAACGTGTACAGATTCATAACAAAAATAGACCCGTCCCGCTGTTCTCCATAACTTGGCCTAACTCATATTCTTTGAGTTTTGCTTTAACGTAATAGTAAATGTATGCTAAGTGCGGTGCTATCTCATAGCAGCTTCTCAATCATCTGTACATGCATTGGTAATGTAAGAGCTCCAACGACTGACATTGCACTGGCAAAGGTGGACAATCACCCTACAGGTTAGAGCTCTTGTGTGAAAGATCCCAAATATCCTAGATACAGTATCTGAAGTTTCTTTCCCCAAATTCAACCTGGTGCAGATTTACAGCCACTACGAGCCAGCCACACAATGAGCTGTCTAGAAACGTTCCGCTTCTGTGTCTGTAGCTTTAAATGCTAACGAGGAGGAGATAGGTGGGTCAAGGTGGAGGGTGTGGCCCTGAGCAGCTTTTGGCCACGGTACCATGCGCTACTGTTAACAGTGAATGTATCGCAATGGCTCGAATTCATAATATCATCCGGATGCCCACACAGCTTTTGGCCGTGTTCTGTAAGATATTCTAGAACAATCTGGAAGCTCCGGTGGGAGTCCTGGAGCTCTATATCTAAATAATATAATATAAAATATAGATATCTATATAATAGAATATATAATATCAGGGCCGAAAGCTGTGTGCGCCTCCGGATGATATTATGAATCTTAAACGACTGCGTCGGGTTCTCCGACATCTCTGGTACTATCTTGTCTCTGGTGCTCTCGCTGGACTCCCGGCGGAGGAGCCCCAGTGGAAGAGCCCCGGCAGGAGACAATCCCTTTCACCTCCATGTCGTGGACATGGAGTCGTCGGAGAACCCAACTGCAGTCTTTTCACCAAATGGGAGCTTTACACAAGCTTGCGTTATTATGTTGCGTTTTATGCGCCATAACACCAGCAGCAGAGCTACGACCGGCGCTCGCACGGTCGTAGCTCATTGTCTCATTGGCGGGCCAAATTCTCTGGGCAGGAAATGCAGAGAAAGGGGAGGTAACCTTTCCCCTTATGACGACATACAGGGAGATTTCCAAATCGGCCCATCTGAGCTTTCATTTTCTCAAAGGCGGAGCAGGATACCCATGACTTGCTTTACACCTATCGCCATTCCTAGCCACTGTTTTTTTTTTTATGCCATGGGACCTTTAATGTATCTGTTTTTTCAGCTTTACATTGCAGAACAAAAAGCTGACGCATGTATCGTTGCTAGTTCGCAACTGGCGCAGAGCGTTCTTTTCCCTTCACCGCCACGCGTCGGTAAATTAGGGAATGATCTTGCGACACAAGGGGCGGTTCAACGAAAGGAGGAGGTGTGTTGTGGCGCAAACGTTCCCTGGTGCTATTTTGCCGTTTCAGAAAACAATTCCACCACAAACCAGGAAATACCTGGTTTAAAGGCAGTGGCACGTTGTTCAGATGCTATTTTAAGGTTGCATGCATAATTTTGCTTATGGACCTCGCGCATACACTTTGCTTCTCTCATCTACCTAGCCACACATTCTTGGTAAATTATTTGGGAAAGAACAGCTGATACAGCGGTAATAAGTTGTACTTTTAAATCAATGCATCTGCAAACACCGTACAGCAAACACATATTTTCTTAAAACAGAGATCATGAACAAGCCCATAACTTTTAGGATTGATTAGTATTTGATCGTGAGAAAACATTGTTTTACCGCGAGTGAGTGTTAAAAAGAATGAATGAATGCGGGCACGCGTGTGTGTATGTAAAATAATTAATGAATGTGGGCGCGCTTGTGTGCATCCATCTGTTATACTAGGGCTGTCAAGCGATTAAAAAAAAAAATCTAATTAATTACAGGCTCTGTGATTAATTAATCTAAATTAATCGCATGCTTACATTTTTCCGAGAAAGTATTTCAAAATAATTTAATTCAAGTAAATTATGGCAGATGAGTGATTCAATGAATAATAGACATAAAAGACTTTAAAGTTCAATGCCTCTTTTATATTAAAACATGTCTTTCATCAACATACGGTGCATTATAAGTTCAAATTAATAACATTTCCATCCTACTCAAGATTCAATGCATCTCAGTCGAGTGTGGCTTGACGAGGCTGCCTGCTAGCTTCAGCTTCAGGGGCTGTGGCAGCTCGTACCTGCGAGCTTGCTACCAAATGTTTTGCGTTGAGGTGATATTCAAGGGTTGATTAACTCCAGTGATAAGAAAATTCCTTACTACAGAGATCGCAGATAACGGTGTTCCTATCTACAGTTCCGTCTGGGAGTTGAAACTTGAGCTTTTCGTTCACGGGGCCGAGCAGCGTCTTCTCGTCTGCCTCCATTTTGTTTCAACGCAAATTACGCACCGGGTCAAAGGGCACTATAGAAGCGCGATTAATCTACGTTAATTTATTTAACGCGTTATTTTTTCTGTGATTAATTAATCGAAATTAAAGCGTTAATTTGACAGCCCTAGTTTAAACACACGCAAACTAAACACGTAACACATAATACAGTCCATGGCAATGTATATTAATGGGGGGACACATGCATATTAGGAACACAAGTCGATAGCGATAATGCATACAATACTGGTAAGAAACGATGTTTGTTAATGTATTGCGTATATCATTAAACAGAACCACAGTTACCGCATATCATATGTGTGTTAAGTTTTCTTTGCCAAAATGTATTTGAGGACTCAGTATTTCTGAAGCTGTGGAAGAAAACGCTATTCCATATGTGAATTAGGCCATATTATTTGGCCATAAACTGAGCCATTTGAAGTTTAAAATTCATGTGGTCATGCATCTGTCTCATCGGAGACTGCAAACGTGCTGTCAAAATATCAACATGACAGATTCAAATGCGCTCATGTCTCTTAAAGGGGATGGGAGATGGCACTCTCATTGGTTTATTGCACGTTACGCCCAAACTACACCTACGGGTAATTAGGCTACTTCAGACCAACCCTTTTTAGATTTGTGTCGGGCGCAAGTTCCATTTATCCGCCGGTAAAATAGCAACATCGCCATAGAACCGCCCACAAAGCTACTTGCGTTTGGTGCTTCTCACTTGCCTTTCAGACCGTTAAAATTGGGCCCACTCTCTCTGATGACTGGGTATGTGACGATGCCCCCAACTGCCTTTCACAAGTTATATCAAATCATAATTCAAGTCTTATTTCCATTTGATTCCGTGAGTGTAGTGTTATTGCTCAGACATCAGGGCCTTGGGATTTACTTTGCTTGTTGATAGATAGATAAACATTTTCTCTAATGGAGACAGGTGTTGATGAAACTAGCCCCACGTGCCTGCTTCCCTCTTTGAACCTTGTACTAGCCTATTGTTAAAAAAGGAACATAAATCCGGAAAGATTACGGTCTTGTAGGGAGGAGCTAACATTTTCATCATGGGTTAAAATAAATAAAAATCGGAATATATTAATACCATTGATATTAACAAGCTAATCCTCGTGTGATGGTTTTTCCATAAATTGGCTTGGAATTGTACCTCTTCACAAATGTTTAGCGGGCAGATTTGCAGGCTGCATTCTTTTCATTTCATTGATATTTGCTGCTAAGCTGCTGTGCTTTGTCACCCGTGATTAGACAGCTGACCTGATTACCCATGGGTGCAAATAGAATTGTTTGACGATTTAAGAATTACTCAAGATGGTTCTTTGTGCTTGTTCTCTCATTCATATAAATGTTTCACATGAGTTTATATAAACAGTATGCAAGGCCATTTGAGCCAAAGTAAGCATGAAAGTTTGCAGATTTCAACCAAATGGATGGCCCCTTGGATAGGGGTTTCTATTTTTCTTCTGGTAGAATTAAAATGGCATTAATCTAGAATGGCATCTCGAGTTCCAAGCAGAATTAAGTGGTATTGAGCTTGTTAAATTGTAATAGCTGTTCAAGTAAGTGGCTTTTTACATCTTAGAGTGGCTCTTTCCATGACTATTCTTCTTCTTCTTCTTCTTCTTCTTTGTTATTATCTATAATAATCATCCATTAATTATTCAATTTCTAGGAATTGCTGCAAGATTCGAGGCAATTCCTGTACAGATACTAAATTCTCATGTCACAAGTTTGCACCGGAATGAATAGCAAATGGCAAGTTTGCAGAAAATATGGATGTAAAATGCCTTCACTTATCCAGCAGGATAGGTTCTGTTAATGTTTTTTTTGCCAAGGTCTCGTTTTATAAAGCTAGACGGGGTCAAGGACACTTTAACCTCACACACTTTACTGATGTACTTTAGTGAACTGCAAAACCCACACATGTATGTTTTCCAAAGTGTTGCATGCATTATAACAAATAGAGCATTCTTTATTGGTTGTGGTTCTCTCCCTAAAGCCAGGGTAGACAATTTGCAAGAACGAGTAAGCTAGATTTTGAAAGTATCCAACTGAAAAAAAAACAAAAAACGTTCAGGCCTCACTTCAAAGCCACCGACCCAAAACACCTGACTAGCTCGCTAGTTTTAGCAAAATGTTTAGCATTGTCTATGCTCTGGTCTTGAGCAATGAGTGCACTGGCAGAGTGTGACTAGGTAGCTGGGTCGGTAGGAAGACAGACAGGTAGCTGGGTAGGTAGACAGACAGGTAGCTTGGTAGGTAGTAAGACAGACAGGTAGCCCATCATTTCATTCGATTACATGCGACCGCCACATACACAGGATATTTTTCAATTTTTTGTCAGAGAATTGGACTTATTGATCGCTGTTGGAATATAAAGATCATTTTCTCTGCAATTTTGATTAAAAATGCTTTTTAAAAAAAATGCCTTCCCTAGCTTTAACTTTATGTAGTATTGACTCAAAATTAATTTAGCTTGTTATTGCTGAATATAGTCTTGCATGTTAACCGCTCTTTGTGGTAAAAGCCATGTCATTTCCCTGTATACTAGTGATGGGTCGGTCGCGAACGATTCGGTCAGAATGAACGAGTCCTGAAGGTGAACGACAAGAACTGATAATTTTTTCTTTTTTTTTAAACATATAACAAAAATATGGTCACGTAAATAAAATATACAAACGAACAGAGCTTTGTCTCCCCGCGACCTTATATAGATTGAGTCTAAAACGTTCTCATCGATTCAGCCAATGAGACTAGGTAGCAATCGCGTTGCAATGGCCCATGGGTAATGATGAGGCACCACCACACACGTTAACTTACGATTGCTGTAGGCTTCAATATCATGCAAGCACTTTATGTTTTCTTTTTATTTTGTTCTACATCACAATTGCATGCTTTAATGAAGCATTGTTTTTACGTACCATTACGAGTCTTGTTTGGTCTAGTTGCTAACGTGCTTCACTGCTTATTAGCGCTACTTGGAAGACGCCATATAATTCTTACTGCACCCCATTATGTATTAAGGATATTTATGAAAAAAAAGGCTAATTTGTGCTTTAAATATATGCTTAATATTTACACTTAACCTGGGTAATTTCGCCAGAACATTAGAAAGTAGTAGGCTACATGCATGTTGATTAACATTTATTCCAGAATTTCCGATTCCCTGTCAAATGACGTAGCAGACCATCTGACTTAACGAACGAATCAAACGAACGAATCAAATGAACGAACCGTGATAGTGAACGGAACTGAAAGAACTGATTCCCGGAAAATAATCGTTTTGCCCATCCCTACTGTATACCCTCTGTGGAGGCGCCCGGGGGTCTAAGCTAGGGATGGGCATGATTAATCAACGATCGACTAATTGATCGTTAAGAATTTCGTTGATTACGTACATTTTTCATCGATTAAACTAATGCAGTGTGCAATTAAACATTTTACCACACGGGCAATATTTGAAAAAAAAAAAAAAACGCCCCAGGCCTGCTCGATCACCTGCGAGTCCGTGTATTTCAAAAGTAATCATGAAGCGGACAAGGCCACGGCGAACTCTGGTGTGTGACCATTATGATTTAAAAATTGACTTAGTTCACTGCCAACACTGCAAAGCTGTGTTTAAGTACAACACGGCCACGACTCAAATGATGTACCACTTGAACAACGCGTATCCGACCCTGGTTAGTGGCGGTGCATCGTGCTCTCAGTCTCAACCTAGCATCGACTCGATGTTAGCACGGACACAGAGGAGCTGCGATGCTCAATGAGCAAAGACAATTACCCAAGGGATCTGCAAGTTCATTGAGATGGATATGCTGCCCTTAAGTATCGTTGAGGGCGAAGGTTTTCGAAAACTGATAAACTTATTGGAACCAGCATATCACATTCCGTCACGACGTACCATCACCAGACTGATAGAAACTCACTATGAAGAACAGAAGCTGCTAAAAGATTTGAGCACAACTGAAAGAGTTGATCTAACCACAGACTGCTGGACCGCGTTAACAGCCGAGAGCTACATCACAATCACCTGCCACTACATCAGTGATGACTGGCAAATGAACTCAGCGGTCCTGCTCACAGAAAGCCTGCCCGGCCGGCATGCAGCTGACAAGCTCGCTGATAAAATGAATGACGCTGTAGATCAATGGGGACTTGAAGACCAAGTTATTGCATGCCTTCATGACAATGCGGCCAATATTGTTGCCGCCAACAGTCCCACCAGAGTGAACTGGATTTCCGTTGCCTGCTTTGCACACCCACTGGCCATAAATGACGGATTTGCCATCTATCTATATTGGGTTATATCAGCGGCTAGTAAACTTATTAGCCACTTCCATCACAGCACCGCAGCAACCAATGCACTGCAACAGAAACAGAAGCAAATGGGCCTCGCAACTCATCGGCTTATTCAGTCCTGTAAAACACGGTGGAACTCCGTGTGCGAGATGTTTGATCGGCTGGTGGAGCAGCGGTGGGCTGTTGCTGCTGTGCTTTCGGACCGAACCGTGACTAAGCTTCAAGATTCCAGGATCCTGGAGTTGAAGGATGAGCACTGGCAGATGATGGAGGACACACAGCCTGTGCTGTCAGCACTTAAATGTGCCACCACGGTTATGTCTGCAGAGAAAGACGTCTCCATCTCGAACACATTTCCCATTACCTTCGGCCTCATCAATATCCACCTCATGCGCAGTGAAGAAGACGGGCCCAGACTCAGCGAATTCAAAGCAAAAGTGCGGTCCTCCCTCATCAAGCGAATGAATGTAAGCTAAACTTTTTTATCTTAGTTTAAATGATTTTACATAATTAAAATAATTGCCTATTTAGATAGTTTCTAATTGATTCCCCCATCATATATTTACAGGTTCAGTCTGATGAGTTTCTGTCATCCGCCCCCCATGATCTCATCAATGCTGGACCCTCGCCACAAGCACCTGGGCTTTCTTAACCCAACACAGAAAACGGCTGCTAATGCGAAACTGGTTGAACTGGGAGAGGCAGTGGAGATCGGTAGGGCGGCTATCCCAGAGGCTGGGGAGACGAGGAGCCTCCGTTGTCTGACACGGACGAGGGGAACGCAGACACTAGAGTCGCGGCCTCTCAGTCCCAGGTCTCTGCTATGGCACAACTTCTTGGGGTGGACTATAGGCCTACCACTCAAGGTGAGGTTGGCATCGAAGCACAAATAAAGAATTTTCTGAGGGAGGCCCCCCCACCTCTGGATTGCACCCCTACAGGCTGGTGGAAAGTTAATGAAATACGGTTCCCCCGCCTTGCCAAGTTAGCACGGAGGTATTTGTGCATCACGGCAACGTCTGTCCCCTCAGAGCGGGTGTTTTCGGCGGCTGGACTGACGGTCACCAGGCTGCGGTCGCGTCTGACCCCAGAGCATGTCAACATGCTCATCTTTCTGAATAAAAATCCGTAGACTGGTGCTGAAGTTGTGTGAGTTACTGGTTCTATTTTCAGAGCTTTGTTACTAAGCCTAATTCATTGTTCTCGGCCTTCTTTCTCTGCCTTTTTTTTATATTTTGCGTTACATTTGGCAAAACCTGTCCGAATTAAGTATAATATATTTTTGGTTAAGTTATTACATGATTGATTTTTTTTATATTATTATTGTTATTATTTTGGGAAGAAACTAGGGTTGTGTTTATTTTTAGTTATGTTCATAAGCACCGGCTTCGAGCTGCAGGCTCCGTTGCTTAGAGCAGAGTAGCGCATAACTTTTGAACGGATCTGGTTTAACTGAGTTGTTCATCTAATAATAAAGATCCCAATGAGGAAAACACGCTGTTTTTGTATTTTCATTGCATTTTGAATATAGCATATAAATACTAATGCAGTATCACACGAGAGGGATTGTATCAGCACGGCTGTGATTGTGTGATTGATAATCACAGCCGTGCTGATATTCACTACCACAGCACAACCTCGAGTGTGATATTGCTTTTATACAACAGTTCTACAAGCACCATTAATTAGTTAACATTTGTTTGTTTATTTAATGATTTATTTGGCACCGCCAGCACAAATGGATCCGTGACTGGGACTGAGCTGTTGCCAAGCAACACACACACTAGCTTGCAGAACATAAACAGCGGAGTGATACATGTATAGTTAAAAGTCCCGGTGCTGTTATACTTGGTCGGAACTAAATTTTAATGTAAAATATTAACAATTAATCGACTAATTGATTGTTAATTCTCCCGACGATCGACTAAGACAACTTAATCGAATGCCCATCCCTAGTCTAAGCCCTAAGCTTTGCATGTTCTTCAGGACATCTGTTCACCTGAGTTTGAAATATGTCAACGTCTGAGTATTTCCTTTAGGAACATTGAACATCCTTGGGACTTTGGTTCTTTTCTGGGAACAGGTTTTGGATTGTATAGGTACGTGTTCTATGACACCAATTTAGAAATCGACCCTTGGTTCATGCCATGTAATTAGCATCTTTCATGGGTGATCCTCGGCCGTGCTAATGGGAATTGAGAAAAGCCCATATTAAGACAGATCCACTGTATTGTGTCATTAATTCCAGGGAGGCTTTGAGTTAAAGAATATACCCTCACGTTACTGAGATTTGGCAGGGATTGAATTGCACCATGTGAACATGGAAGCTATTTGAAGAATGTTATATGGGCTGTATGGCTGTTTGGCTTGATGGCTTAGCAATATTAGGCTTGTTATTTCCGCCATGTCCCATGGTGCACACACTCGTGACAGCTCTCTTGTCCATTGTTTTCCCTTTGTGAAATGAAGCGCTCATCTTAATGATGATGATAATGAGGCTTGTTAAGTTTCCTTGTCAGGCCCACATAAGTTCCAAACTATATGAATTCAATTATCTGGATTGATCTCACCTTCTGAGCCATGCTTGGCTAATTTGAAATGTGAATCTGAAAAAGCATTTAATTTTCACGCCCCAGTCTGGTATCCTCAGAGGTGGCGATACAATGCAAGGTGGGTATGGAAAGCCTGGGGAAATACATTGGGCTGTGGTGTGCGGAGTAGGAGGGGATCAGTGTTAAAGCACACTAGCAGGGGAATGCCCCTTAAACCCACACAATGGAGGTGTATTACATCTAGAATGGCCCGGCGGCTCCATCAACGTCTGACAGTTTGATTAAAAGTCCACTAAGTGGGTGAAAATGGGTCTTGCAGGAAGATGATCTTGTCTTATTTTCCATTGCTCAAAAATGTTAGTTTAATGAAAACAAATGTGTAGTCTGTTTATAATGAAGTGAAATACAATTTAAACAAAAGTAATGAAAAAGAAGAGAACACACAAACCCTTTGTGTGGGTTGATACTAGATAAGGAAGCAAATTGCACTGTTGGATTCAGCTAATGGGTAGTACATTAGCTGCTAAACAATGACGTGCAGCTTTTTACAGAACTATTATATAGGGGCTAGGAGTTCTCGTATTTCCATTACTTTTGTTTAAAATGACTTTCCTTTATAATACACAGTCTAAACAAGATTAGGGTTTTATGAAAGCTAATGAAGACTGTTTATTATAAAAGGAGAGTAATTTAAACAAAAGTAACGAAAAGAGAACTCCCAGCCCAAAAAGCTGCATTGTTTGTTTATCACAACATACCTAGTAGTTGAGTCGAACCATGCAATTTGCTTCCTTATCTGCTTGTTATCAAAAAGAATGAGGATAACCCAAGCGGGATCATTTTCTATCTCGAGGTCATTTTCTCTGTCTCCTGGCTGTAATTATCACTTTCCTTTTCCCCGATATGCATCTTCCTCCTGCACCAGCAGTTGGTGTTGATTAAGGGGGCTTGAGTTTGAAGCTTTCCTCTTGGTGTAATGCTGGTAAGTAGAAATGGAATGGTTTCTGCAGATGTATTTGTATTTGGTCATCCATGTTACCCAAGTGTCGTCGCCTTTCAAACAATTTGTTTTCCAAATGACAATGAGATCCTTTTCCTTTGCATCCCTCAGGAATGTTCCTTTTGTCTTTTCATTTTGCTCATTGCGTGTATGTGCGAACCCTTCCACTGAATAAGTTGTTTCACTTCGTTTAAGCCAGCATTTCAAGCCTCTCAGCTTCTACATTAAGCAAATTGTAAAAGCCCTTCAGATTTTGAGGGGAACAACAACAGCAATGGAAGATATCCTCATTACTTTGGAGACCTTCAATTAGCACTGTATTTTCATATTCCTAAATGTATATATTTATGTTTTACAGTTTACAGTTTGTGCTTTGAGCCTCTCTGAAACACACAAGTTTCAGAAGCAAGTCCCACATTGTCAATCTGGTCCAAAATAATTCACGACTTTTCACTATTATAATAATTATAAATGATAAGGAACAAGAGTGTCTATGAAGTGAGATTTCAGCTCTAGAACTGCCTGATGAAATAAAACATTATGATCTGGACCACATTTGGGTACATTACATGGCTATTTATAGGCTTGTAATATACCCTGCTTGAAAATCCAGAGTGTATTGTTTTTGTGACATCTATCAAGCAGAAAGGTAAAATAGGACATTGAGTGTTTTGTACGTGTGTGGTGTAGTAAAGGCATATACAGTGGGGCAAAAAAGTATTTAGTCAGCCACCAATTGTGCAAGTTCTCCCACTTAAACAGATGAGAGAGGCCTGTAATTTTCATCATAGGTAAACCTCAGCTATGAGAGACAAAATGAAAAAAAAAAAATCTAGAAAATCACATTGTCTGATTTTTAAAGAATTTATTTGCAAATTATGGTGGAAAATAAGTATTTGGTCAATAACAAAAGGTCATCTCAATACTTTGTTACATGCCCTTTGTTGGCAATGACAGAGGTCAAATGTTTTCTGTAAGTCTTTACAAGGTTTTCACACACTGCTGCTGGTATTTTGGCCCATTCCTCCATGCAGATCTCCTTTAGAGCAGTGATGTTTTTGGGCCTTCGCTGGGCAACACAGACTTTTAACTCCCTCCAAAGATTTTCTATGGGGTTGAG
Organism: Pollachius pollachius; assembly: GCF_949987615.1. Lineage (NCBI taxonomy): Eukaryota > Metazoa > Chordata > Actinopteri > Gadiformes > Gadidae > Pollachius > Pollachius pollachius. The sequence continues at coordinate 28,238,070 of NC_136934.1, read as the reverse complement.
ATCTGGAGACTGGCTAGGCCACTCCAGGACCTTGAAATGCTTCTTACGAAGCCACTCCTTCGTTGCCCGGGCGGTGTGTTTGGGGTCATTGTCATGCTGAAAGACCCAGCCACGTTTCATCTTCAGTGCTCTTGCTGATGGAAGGAGGTTTTCACTCAAAATCTCAATATACATGGCCCCATTCATTCTTTCCGTCACACGGATCAGACGTCCTGGTCCCTTGGCAGAAAAACAGCCCCAAAGCATGATGTTTCCACCCCCATGCTTCACTGTAGGTATGGTGTTCTTTGGATGCAACTCAGCATTCTTTCTCCTCCAAACACCACGAGTTGAGTTTTTACCAAAAAGTTCTATTTTGGTTTCATCTGACCATATGACATTCTCCCAATCCTGTTCTGGATCATCCAAATGCTCTCTAGCAAACTTCAAACGGGCCCGGACATGCACTGGCTTTAGCAGGGGGACACGTCTGGCACTGTAGGATTTGAGTCCCTGGCGGCGTAGTGTGTTAGTGATGGTAGCCTTTGTTACTTTGGTCCCAGCTCTCTGGAGGTCATTCACTAGATCCCCCCGTGTGGTTCTGGGATTTTTGTTCACCGTTCTTGTGATCATTTTGACCCCACAGGGTGAGATCTTGCGTGGAGCCCCAGATCGAGGGAGATTATTAGTGGTCTTGTATGTATTCCATTTCCTAATAATTGCTCCCACAGTTGATTTCTTCACACCAAGCTGCTTACCTATTGCAGATTCAGACTTCCCAGCCTGGTGCAGGTCTACAATTGTGTTTCTGGTGTCCTTTGACAGCTCTTTGGTCTTGGCCATAGTGGAGTTTGGAGTGTGACTGTTTGAGGTTGTGGACAGGTGTCTTTTATACTGATAAGGAGTTCAAACAGGTGCCATTAATACAGGTAACGAGTGGAGGACAGAGGAGCCTCTTAAAGAAGAAGTTACAGGTCTGTGACAGCCAGAAATCTTGCTGGTTTGTAGGTGACCAAATACTTATTTTCCACCATAATTTGCAAATAAATTCTTAAAAAATCAGAAGTTGTGATTTTCTGGATTTTTTTTTTTATTTTGTCTCTCATAGCTGAGGTTTACCTATGATGAAAATTACAGGCCTCTCTCGTCTTTTTAAGTGGGAGAACTTGCACAACTGGTGGCTGACTAAATACTTTTTTGCCCCACTGTATATACATATTCCCTTGGTAGGAAGCAAGGTGAATGTCTTCTCTTGTAGGGAGCAATGGCCCATTTAACAAAAAGTCCCACTTTGGTTGGTGCTAGATTCTCTCTTGGTGCAAACCAGACAAAAGCTTAGACTGTATGTGATTGCTATCTATGCCCATATCTATTAAGCTGGAGGCTGTTTACTCTGCCTAAAATACTGGTGGTGTCATGAAGTGGTACTCAGCACATGATTAGCCCTTTAAATGGCACAAATGTTGTATTATGGAAACCAGTTTATTTGCATGAAGTGTAATGCTCATGAAAAAGCTAATCATTAAAGGACAATTCCGGTATTTTGAACATTGAGCCCCGCTTCTGGTTTGTCTAGGGTGAAATAGAGTGGTTGACACCGAATTTTTTTATATTGGTCCTGTCTCGTGTATTTCACTCATTTAGAAACGTCCCTGCCTACTTCAGAATGGCTGGCTATGGGCATTCACAAACCTGTCCTTAAAACAACCCTAAACATTTGTTTTCAGAAATGTGCAACTCACGAGTTGTTAGTGGTGTTCGTTGATGTTCCAAATCAAGTATCGTAGCGAAATACAGTTTCTTTCATGTTTTATTTGGCATTTTGTAAATCCAATTGAAACTGAAACCGGAAACGGAAACAAAGCTGTTTACGTTTGATTGTAGTCTTTTCGCTCTGCTCTCCATATCTACAGTAGGGCTAGACCGAGCGAAAAGACTACAACCAGCCCCCCTTTCCGTTTCGGATCAACGAGCAATAAGTCTTCCAACAGAATGGATTTACAAAATGCCAAATAAAACACGACAGAAACTGTATTTCACTATGATACTTTATTTGGAACATCAACGAACACCACTTACCACTCGGTGAGTTGCACATTTCTGAAAACAAACGCTTACGGTTGTTTTAAGGACAGGTTTTTGAATGCCCATAGCCAGCCATTCTGAAGCAGGCAGGGGCGATTCTAAATGAGCCAAATACCCGAATTAGGGCCAATAGTCAAAATTTCGGTGTCAACCACTCTACTTCATCCTAGACAAACCAGAAATGGGGCTCAATGTTCAAAACACCGGAATTGTCCTTTAAGGCGGATTTGGGATCTAAAACTTGCCTTTAGCCTTGGGACTTTGACTCATTAGGCTGGTACATTGTCTTGGCTCTGGGTTTACAGTAGTTTCCTGATGATAGAGGTAGCCAAGATACAGAATAGTTTAGGATTGATGCTTCTCAGTATATAATATTCTCCTGACTTAGGAATGGGGATCGAAACCCGGTTCTACTTTTTTCAAAACCCGGAAATCATTAACGTTTGGGCTATCGAGTCCCTTCATTCATTTATTATTATTTTTGTCCCGTAGGTCCTGTAACGTAATGTTGTGTCCCTCGAGCCGCGTCACGGCATTTAAATCAAATCAATCCTATCACTGAAGCATGTCCACTAATGTTTCTGAATGGAATTGTAAGCAAACAGGTATTACAAGTAAAACAAGTGAAGTCTGGCAGTTAACTTTGCCCGCGAGGATGGCTGAACGGGCGAAAATCATTTATTGTAAAGGGGGGAACACAACCTCAACGGCCAAGCACATTAGCATTGTGCATCAAATAAAGGCCAAATGTAGTACCTTCGACTGTCTCCGAGTTGAAAAGACTCTGTCTCGTCCTTCTCCTGTCGCACCACAGAGGGGCCCGTCTTAACCATCCACGCAAAGTACGAGCAGTAATCGCACACACAGACGTTGTCGCTAGTCCCGTCAGTCCCGTCAAAATAGTAATCCAATCGTGAAATCGGTGTTGTAATCGGTAGCATACAAGCTAGTTATCTTGAAAAGCAAATAAAGTTTCAGATGTGCTGTGTGATGATGTGTTGAAGTTGGCTCAGTAAAATGACTGTTAGGTTATCATGATGTGTTCAAATGTAACATAAAGAAACGGTAAATTTAGTTTTTGGTGAGAAACATGAGTAATACTGTATTACTCATGTTTCTGTATTACTAATACAGTTGTATAGTTTTCTAATCATTTTAGTATATATAATTAAAACTACTGATGTCAATATTTATTAGGAATTACATATTTAATTTAAAATACAATTATTTATTTCCTAAATATTTTCCTCATCACTAAAATCGCGTCGTTTTTCCACCAATTAATATAAGTATTGATAGTGGTATCGATAAAGACTCGGATCATTTAGGAGTATTGAAAATGGTATTGATATCAATAAATATTAATGATCCCCATCCCTACTCAAATTTGTATTGGGTGATTTTAAAGTTTTAACCTCTTCATCACTAGACCAATTTCTAAGGTAATGGGAATACCACCTTGAGCGTTATCAGTTGGTAACCCTTTAGTAATTTGGGCCTTAGCACAACATGTTAATAAATCATGTGATGAAGTGAAGTACAACAAAAATAAAGAGGTTTTAGTAGAGGAAGGTTCAGGCGAAAAATCCAAATAGTGCTGGGCGTTTGGCCTAAAAATAATAGATTTTTTCAAAGTTTAACTAATGTAGTTTTTTCTGTTTTTTCTCTTAACAAAATAAAAAGACCAAAACAGATGTTTTGTACTATCTTAAAGAAGGCCTTTTTCCCAATTTATAAATAGGGGCATATCTTTTGCGAATTATGATGTCAACACATCTTTGAGCGCTGCCACCGCGGGCCTTTCTGGTCATGAGGAATGACTGATGCTGCGGCAAAGGTAAACTGCTTCTGTGCAGGCGCTTTGTGTCTTGAACTGGCCTCTTCTTCTGTTTGTGCTGCAAACACCTGCCATTCCATAGCATGTCTCTGTGGCAGGTGCTGGAATAAGTTGGTTGTGTTTCCCATAAACGTGGTAATGTGTCTTATATGATTAAGTTGGTTGTGTTCCCCATAAACCTGGTAATGTGTCTTAATATGATTGTCAACACAGTCATCTATGTAGACAACGCACAGACAATGTATAGTTAACATGTCCAAAATGTAACTAGCTTTCCATCGTCTGGGCAGCGGCTTAATGCTTGATTGTGATGATCGCTTCAGCAAGAGAGTTATAGGCTTCCCGGACAATTACAACACACAGTATGTTGTTGAAGTGTGGAGCTCCGTCTGAGTAGCAATTTATAGCCGCATCTGAGCATGGATTAAGCCTCTCAGTATAACGCCACAGTCAGTGTGTGGTTAATTTAATATACAACATTGTAAATTATAGCTAATACACAACAACGTAACTAGAGAAGTATCACAAAGTTGCCGTGGGTTGTAACATGCCCCCTCATTCCCAGAGCCCTCCGCACAAACACATTTAGGTTTTACATGTGGGATATGACACTTGCAATCCCAGTTACAAGAGGAGGTTCACTTGCTCATTAAGGCAAAACAAATCTGTAAAGTCTAGAACTTTTATAAATCACGATATTGCGGTTCAGCCATCTCACGAACTGTAGGAAAGTACAGCCACCAGATAGCGATGAAGAACATTTGTTCTGATCAAAGGCAATTTACCTATTTCCTCTGAAACCCTCTCTTTGCTACTAAACATTGATTGCAAACATCGTGTTCAGTATAAGATGGTGTCCAGACACTAGATTTCCCTTTGATGGTGGTTTTATGCATTCAAACACAATATTGATGACAAAAACAACAAAGGTGAGGCATAATAATTTCTTGAAAATAGAAAAAGTGAATTTTATTTTTAATAGTTTTTTTGCCACTAATTCGGCGATGTTTGATGAGTCGGTTGCGATTGTTGGAATCAGTGGAGTATCAGCTTTCATATGATACATAGTTTGTGTAGATCAAATTATGTGAAATGTAATAGAAATTAGGGCTGTACGGTATGGAGTGAAATGTATATCACGGTAGGGGAGGGAATCTCTTGGCACCTCACGATTCGATTTGATTCCGATTATGAGGTCAACGATTCGATTCTAAAACGATTATCGATGCATCTCGATGCAACAATTTTTTTTATGTACATGTCCATGAGTGATTTTCGAAAATATATATATACATCTGAGTTTGCTACTCAGAGTTTGCTAATCATTTCCTACTTTTGTGATGATCATTAAAGACATCAACAGATTAATTAACTTAATCTAATGTTTTATTTGAGAAAAAGCTTTTGTCACAAATATGACTTTCTATGAACAATGCAATAATCAATGCAGCTTGCATTACAACACAATATGGAAGTATGTAAAAAATAGGTTTCAGTTTTCTTTTCTTTCTAATCTTTATTTTCTATGTCATTAAAGAAAAAGCTGCTCTTGAATTAGAAGGAGTTCTTGATTCTGGCTGTGAGTTTGCGTGCATGCTATGCGTAGGCTGAATCGCAATCGTGTCAAGACAAATCAGATTGGCCAATACACACTGAAGATAAATAAAATATATATATATATTTTTAATACAGAATATTGATTTATCTGCATCGACACGGAATAGTTCTAGAGAGAATCGTGATGCATCGAAAAATCGATTTTTTTCCCCACCTCTATATCACGGTATGATTTGAGGCATAGATGGCAACGGTATTATATCACGTATGTTAATTTTAGCTTCTAATTTAGATGTAAATGCTTCTGAAGGGGTAAAATACTGGTTAGGCCGTAAAACTGCATAAAAAAAATGCAAAATCTTTTATCAAGTTACTTCCATCTCTGAAAATCTCAAATGTTTAATAGCATTGATTTCTTTCTCCACTTGCTTGCGGACCTTGCCGTATAGTTTTGGCATCTCAATTTGGCTGAAGTGTGTGCAGGCAGGTAACGCATACCTGGGATCGAGTGTTTTGACCATCTCTTTAAAGCCCTTTCTATCAACATTTTGAAAGGAAACCATACACAGGTAAACAGCGACAGCGTTTGTTATCTCGTACCACCGCTGGCTTTTTTAGTCTTCAGGGTTGGCTTTGGAAAATGCCTGCGGAAGCGATGTGTGAGCTGCAGAGACAGCTTCACGCTACCAGCGTCCGTCTCGTATGGTGTGTAATGAGAGCTTGTGAAGGGACTATTGCGCAAGCAGGCAGGCGCGCAGCAAATGCGCCTGCCTGCTTGCGCTATAGCATACTGCCTGAGAAGGCAGTATCACTGTCAAATCTGTCCCTGGGAAAAGTAACTTTGCGCCGAATTGAAAAGGAACTACGCTTCGTTACCATATTTTCAGTAGTTGCGTGTAACTTTACTTTTTACTTGAAAAAGTAGTTACGTTACTGTACTAACGTGTTACTTACTTTGTAACGCGTTACACACAACACTGTCTACCGGTCACACCGGTTTCACGGTAATGTCAAAATCCATACCGTAGCGTAAATTCACACCGGTGTATTTTTTATACCGTTTATACCGTACACCCCTAATAGAAATACAGTTATGAAATGCATAACTCTTGTTGTTGCATGCTCCTAATTTTGTTTGGGGAAAGAATTGTCTTTAATTTAACTAACAAAGGTTGTGATAGACGAAAAGTTTAGAATCTGATCTTGTCATTGGTCTGCCAGATGATTGCTTTCTCATGTGTGTAAATATTTCGGGATGAAGATGTTAAGGGGTTATTTTGATATAGGAAGCATTAATATTTGAAAGAGTGTTTACCTTTCAAGATAATTGGCTATTATAGGATTGCAAGGATTGCAACACATTGAGGAAAATCCATTGATCCCTGACTTACACTTAAACTTATAAGGTGATTAATTTGAAATAAGCCCTGCACATGGAAAGCTGCAAAAGCTGCTGTGAGTCAATGTAGTTTTGATATATTGATATGATGGAGGTCTGCCTCCGTCATGACCATTACCATACGGTTCTCTTGGGAATAAAACTATCACTATGCATACTAGGGCTGGGTAAAAATATCGATTCATCAATGCACTGCAATTTATTTGTTCTCGATTCAATTTAAATTCTGAATTTTTTGGAAATCGATTATTATTATTATTTATTGCTATGGATCTTAGCCCCATTGAGGAGGCTGTCAATGTTATGGTTAGCTCTGGAACCTTTTGGATTCTCATCGTTTGCAATGTGTTGAATATGAGATGTGGTTTTGAATGGAGGTTTTTGGGTTAGGGGACTACATAGTTTAAGCTTTAGATCCAGGAGAGAAGTCAGTTTTTAAGTATAGGGAGAGGTTTAAACCAACCAGAGAGCTGAAAGCAATGAACCACTATCTGAAAATGGTAAATGTCTATTTCTGTCAAAAATTGGCTACACAAATATAAATGTAACAACCTATGAGGGTATGCGCGGTGTGTGTGTGTGTGTGTGTGTGTGTGTGTGTGTGTGTGTGTGTGTGTGTGTGTGTGTGTGTGTGTGTGTGTATGGCATCGTGGTATGGGAACAGCCATGAACAAGACCGGAAAGCACTTCAGAGAGTAATCCGAGCAGCTGAAAGATGCTGCAGATCAGCACTCTCATCACTGCCCGACCTCTACAGTAAAAGATGTTGGAATAGGGCGGCGAGGATCATCAAGGACTCTTCCTACCCTGGCAACAGCCTATTCCAGCCACTGAAATCAGGCAAACGCTGCATCATGGCTCAAACTGAGAGACTTAAGAGGAGTTTTTATCCACAAACCATTAGGCTTTTAAATCAGAACACTCAACTGATTTAAAATTTCTTTTCAATTCAAACTGTTCATTGCACCCTGCACTTTAGGCCCATGCACTTTAAAGAAGCACTTTTAGTAGTCTAGGCTTTGTTGGACTATGTTATGATTATCATGTATTTTTAAACCTATTTATAATTATAAATGATTACAAATGATTACAAAGCTACTTGCGCTTCGCGCTTCTCACTTGCGTTTCAGACCGTTAAAATAGGCCCCTCTGAGTGTATGTGGCACTTGTGTGTCAAGACCACATCAGATCCGTGAATTCCCTGAAGCTTTCACTCTCCATGTATGTCTCTTGCATTGTTTAAAGCGGAACACAGGATTCACTGGGTGGATCCAATAATGTTTTGGTCTTTTTTTCCATCATATGGTAAAAATTTGGATGGAATGAGGTATTACAGTTACAGCAGAATTCAAGCTTAGTTATGAGTTTGGCAGAATGGGTTCAGCCGAGGTAACATCTTGTATTATTCACAGTATTAACCTTAGCACTAGACAATCTTAACCAGGCAATTAAGTGTATTAACAACCGCAACTCTGCTGCATGTTATTTCTTATTCTGAAACTGTTATTCTGAGGGCATGAGCAATTTACCTGCAGATGTTTGCAGACATGTTCACCTATTGAAGCATGAAGTCTGAAGCATGACTTCCTGAAACACTTGAGCGTTGTGAGGCTGTACTGAGGCCATAGTTAACTAGTTCTCCATCTCTGTATTGTTTGACTGCATACCTTTAGGACCCTAGTCCCATATGCTACCAGTGGGATATACGCATGGCCTTCAGAGCAGTAAACATGACACTTGAGGACCAGCTCATCAGTAAAATAACTCACGCAATCTTACAACATGTTTATTGTAGTAACGAAGGGAAGCAAACATTAATTGTGCTCACCAATCATGTAGTAAGCTAGTTTGCATAAAAGATAGCTACGGCGTTTCTTAGTTTGTCACTTAGTTCGGTCTCTTTATAATTTACTCAAAATAAACTAAATGCTGCCGAGCAAACGGAAGCACACGGTTGGGTTTAGTTGAAGGACAAAGGCAGCTGTGGAGGCACTAGAGTGGATGGCGCCCTGCTCGGTTCAAAATGGTCAGGGCAGCGATCACAGAAGCCGTGTCTCAAATGGGAAAAGAGAAACTAGATATGTTTCATGTTTTCTGCTGATGGAAGGAAAATATATATCTTGTCGAGCATAGCGATATATCTTGTTTTGCCACACAAAGCATTCACATTGCAGAGTTAAATCGATAAGCTAATATATTAAATATGAAGGCCCCTCTCCATCCAAAAAAAGGTCTCCATAGACAGAGCTCAGTTTGCTGTCTGAAGCTGCATCCTCAGCTTCAGTAATAAGTGAGAATTTTGTAATCAGAAAATAAATAATTGAATAACATGGTGACAGTATCCACACTGTAATGACGATGCTATTCTTATATCAATGTTATATTTGCATCTAGGACAAAAACAATTATAGATCAAATAAGAATTGTATGTTCTTAAATCTGAACAATTAAAAAGTTAATTTTTGAGATGGAATGCGAGTAAATATGGACAGGCTTTGAAATCGTAATACTAACAGAGTATAACCCATTCTTCCTTGCTTTCTCCTCTCTCTCTCTCGCTCTCGCTCTTGCTCTCGCTCTCTCTCTCTCTCTCTTTCTCTCTCTCTCTCCACTGGGGTTCCTTTCTGTATCACCACGTACATTCCTGTCATCCCCAAACAAGGAAACAACCAAAGGTAAGCATTTTATTTCATCTCCGTCAGAAACATCCTGCAGTGTACAGGACGTTTTGCAGTGTCAGCAGGAACAACCCCTCCAGAGCCGCCAGAGTTATTTTCAGTCCCTAGTTCAGAATATATAAACTTTCCCCTTACATTGCCACGGCTACTGCAATGATTCATGGGGCAGGGTGCAGCAACTGTATTTAACACCCCTCATTCCACCACCTCAACCACCACTCGGCCATCCATTGTGGAGCACAAAGCCCCTACTCCACTTGGCTGTCTTGCTGTGGTTTCTAGGGACATTAAAGAGAGGGGCTATAGCGGGTTGGTTGGTCAGCAGGAGTGGGATAGATGTCCGTGTGAATGTGTCAGCGCTCAGAGATCTGTTGAACACCCACAAATACTACACAATGTGAGAGGGATGAGAAGAGACACTGGGCCAGTGTGTGTGTGTGTGTGTGTTTGTGTGCGTGCATTCAAAGCGCTATTGTTGGATCACACCCCCCTGACAACTCACTGGTGACTAATGCAGATATGTACATGCCTCACACACCAGCAGAGTGGGGGGGCTTTGTGTTTGGTTCGTGGGGCCAATCTGCAATTGATTGACTGGCTGGGAAACTCCAGTATTCTGCCACAAGCTCTGATAGACCCTGGAGACACAATCAAACCTCAATGATTCTCCACAGATTCAACAATGCTGGAAGAAGGACATCTGATCCGTTTCTGTTTTAAACAATTACAAACTCAAGATCTGAGCTCTAGCTAGCCTTGATTGAGAATGACGGCACACAATCTTGGCACTAATGTAATTAATAAATTGTCACAGAACAAAGCTTTTCTTACAAAAGTGTTTCAGGGATTTCTGTCCATCCCATACTGACTATGAAATCAATGGTTCACTGCCTGATAAATGGTGGTTGAGACATTTAAGCCCATTGGCCATAAATCCAAGCCCATTCAGAAAGGCTTGGATTTCCAAGTCCAACACAAGAGCCCTGTCCTTCTGCTACATGTTGACACTATAAAAGCAGTTTACATTATAAGCAGATAAATAATCATGTGATTAGATACCATTCGCCTGACACTGTTGTGTTTATGAAAGAGGCAAATGGAAATAAAGACTTAGAAAAGCGCTCTTTTAGTGGTAAAAAGTATGCCCATATTGGGTCTCTTTAAAACAGTACTTTCCCAGACAGGTACAGCAGCCCGGAGGACATTTGGGAGCCTATCTGAAATAGAGTACCTGTGCTGGTCTGTGTTTTGACTCCCAGGCCTAAGCACTCCGGGCCAGGCTGTACAACTATGGTCAACTTCAACCCATCACCTTGGAAACCAGCGCATTCCTGGCAGTGCATGGTGTGAGGAGTACTTTGACTGGGGCAGCCCCACTCACACAGATTCTTGACATTAATTTATTTGACAGAAATATGCAGAGATGATGATGATTTGTGCATCCCATGATTCACTCTCTACGGTTTAGTTCCCCATAACCACAACATGGTGGAGTTTGGGATTTTCACTTAGGAAGTCAGCCTTGATCCTATCATTATCCGTGCGTTATACAGCACATAAGATCGTGTTGCTTTTTTCCAGCAGAGTTTACTGGGATTATTTCCATGCAATCTCAGGTTTCCTCCAAGACCCTGCATGTACGGACAGGTGTCTGTGTTTACGTATTCCTATTTCCTGTCCCTGTCTCCTTCCAGGTGTTTGCCTTCGACCACTGTTTCTGGACCATGGACGAGTCCAACACTCCAAAATATAGCGGTGAGTGAGCAAGTGTTGTAAAACAAAATACCTAGTCCTCCCTCATTCATCGCAAAATAGTTCATGAAACATCTTTGTTTCATGAACTATCTTGTTCATGCCTGGTGAGCACTTTGACTTAAAGGTATGATGGCCATTTTTGCCTCTAGGGGTCAATCAAACAATTACAAAAGGTGATGCTCGATGATGTCCTGAGGTAATTTGGGATTATAGGAGATGTTGTCTTCAGCGCCTTTGCCGTTGAAATCGATCAGACAGAAATAACGTTCATGTATTCATATTTTACTCACGTTACATTTGGTCACATAGTCATTTCATTCTACTGAAATTTCAGTAGAAGTGACATAACGTTAACTTGCTGACTTACCATTAGATGGGTTGACTACCAAAACAGCTGTATGTATGTATATATATATACAGTGGGGCAAAAAAGTATTTAGTCAGCCACCAATTGTGCAAGTTCTCCCACTTAAAAAGATGAGAGAGGCCTGTAATTTTCATCATAGGTATACCTCAGCTATGAAAGACAAAATGAAAAAAAAAAAATCTAGAAAATCACTGTCTGATTTTTAAAGAATTTATTTGCAAATTATGGTGGAAAATAAGTTTTTGGTCAATAACAAAAGGTCATCTCAATACTTTGTTACATGCCCTTTGTTGGCAATGACAGCGGTCAAACGTTTTCTGTAAGTCTTTACAAGGTTTTCACACAATGCTGCTGGTATTTTGGCCCATTCCTCCACGCAGATCTCCTCTAGAGCAGTGATGTTTTTGGGCCTTCGCTGGGCAACACGGACTTTCAACTCCCACCAAAGATTTTCTATGGGGTTGAGATCTGGAGACTGGCTAGGCCACTCCAGGACCTTGAAATGCTTCTTACGAAGCCACTCCTTCATTGCCCGGGCGGTGTGTTTGGGGTCATTGTCATGCTGAAAGACCCAGCCACGTTTCATCTTCAGTGCCCTTGCTGATGGAAGGAGGTTTTCACTCAAAATCTCACGATACATGGCCCCATTCATTCTTTCCGTCACACGGATCAGACGTCCTGGTCCCTTGGCAGAAAAACAGCCCCAAAGCATGATGTTTCCACCCCCATGCTTCACTGTAGGTATGGTGTTCTTTGGATGCAACTCAGCATTCTTTCTCCTCCAAACACGACGAGTTGAGTTTTTACCAAAAAGTTCTATTTTGGTTTCATCTGACCATATGACATTCTCCCAATCCTGTTCTGGATCATCCAAATGCTCTCTAGCAAACTTCAAACGGGCCCGGACATGCCCTGGCTTTAGCAGGGGGACACGTCTGGCACTGCAGGATTTGAGTCCCTGGCGGCGTAGTGTGTTAGTGATGGTAGCCTTTGTTACTTTGGTCCCAGCTCTCTGGAGGTCATTCACTAGGTCACCCCGTGTGGTTCTGGGATTTTTGTTCACCGTTCTTGTGATCATTTTGACCCCACAGGGTGAGATCTTGCGTGGAGCCCCAGATCGAGGGAGATTATCAGTGGTCTTGTATGTATTCCATTTCCTAATAATTGCTCCCACAGTTGATTTCTTCACACCAAGCTGCTTACCTATTGCAGATTCAGACTTCCCAGCCTGGTGCTGGTCTACAATTGTGTTTCTGGTGTCCTTTGACAGCTCTTTGGTCTTGGCCATAGTGGAGTTTGGAGTGTGACTGTTTGAGGTTGTGGACAGGTGTCTTTAATACTGATAAGGAGTTCAAACAGGTGCCATTAATACAGGTAAACAGCCTCTTAAAGAAGAAGAAGTTACAGGTCTGTGATAGTCAGAAATCTTGCTGGTTTGTAGGTGACCAAATACTTATTTTCCACCATAATTTGCAAATAAATTCTTAAAAAATCAGACAATGTGATTTTCTGGATTTTTTTTTTTCATTTTGTCACTCATAGCTGAGGTTTACCTATGATGAAAATTACAGGCCTCTCTCGTCTTTTTAAGTGGGAGAACTTGCACAATTGGTGGCTGACTAAATACTTTTTTGCCCCACTGTAAATGACTCTTGCACCCGACACAAATCTAAAATGCTTTGGTTGGAATACCCGTAGGTGTGTTTTGGGCGTAACATGCAATAAACCAATGAGAGTGCCATCTCCAATCCCCTTTAACCTGTTAAGCCCTAGGCCTATTTCACAGGCCTCCTACCCGAAATGACATGCCCAAAATTAATAGAGTATGCCTCCACAACTACAAGGGCTATATGAATAAAGTTGGTTTCAAAAAGAAGGTAACACCTGTGAGGTGGCTGCAGAAGTGTCAGAATCAATATAGATGTTAATGTGTCAAAGTAAATTCAGGTAGAACATAGTGAGAAATGTCAATTTCCAGAACCTTTAGGGAAACATATAACAACATCTGATGAGTACCCTGTTCCAGGATAAATGCTAATAAAGTGAATAAAGTGATTTTAGAGAGGTTTTAGTACAGGAAGGTCCAGGCGGACTAAATGGTGCTATTTGGGCACTTTTGGGCATCATCAGTGCCATTTGACCTTTCTAAGGTACAAGACTGTAAAACTAATTTTATTTCACTGACATATCACTATAGGTATTCATTCCATCCAAATTCAACAGTTTTGACTAGTTTTGAAAATTCACCCAGACCTCTATACATTTTCCCAGTCAAAGAAAACCATACAATCGAAATGAAGTTTGACTCCAACTGGAGCAGATATATTTGAGAATAACATATAATAAAACCAAACTGTAAAAACAAAGGTTAAAACACAGCTAAAGACTACATTCACTAGGGATCAAGATATATATATATATATATATATATATATATATATATATATATATATATATATATATATATATATATATATATATATATATATACGCTGGCAGCAACTTTGAACAAATATAACAAACTAACTAAAACTAACTATATACACTAAGGGCTGTCATGCCACTGCTGGAAGCAGTTATTTTTGGAAGTGAAGCACAAAGGGACCTGGCACTTCCTGCAGTACAATTAATCCGTGTCCAGTTCTGGCAACAGCAAGTCACTGTTGTCAGAAAAGGACTCGAGAGGGACTACTTTAGCCCCACTGTCGCTAGTAATGATTGCAAATGCCTCCGCAAACGTATAGGTCTTTCTCCTGCCTGCAATTATTTATTTGAAAATAATAACAAATGGAGAAAAAAGTTAAGAAAATACAAAGTAACTAGCTAACTACTAGCTAACTAGGAATGCAAACGTTGTAAGAAGCGTGTTGTAGGAGCGTATGTCTATCTAGCCGGAGTGTCTGCTCCGAGAATGTTCTTGATTTAAAAGAACAACTTATTACCGCTGTATCCGCTGTTATTTCCCAAATAATTATAAAGTTATCATTTACCCTGACACAAGATTTTGTTTGGGAAGGCAATCCACTATTTCTATGCAGTTTCACACATATGAACAATCTTTGACATCATAATATTTAAATTAGGCTAGTTTTTTGCATGTTTGTGCTGTGTATAGCCTACGTGTGTGTAAGCTTATGTTACAGTTCCGACCTGCCTAGGCACGTCAAAATAGCAAGACCAACTGTGCTATCTGCGAGGGCACTTTTTTCGGTCATTGGCGCATTGCAAAATTGATCTGTAAGATAGCACCATGAACCATTTACCCCGGAACACGCCTCTGCTTTTCGCCGACATGCCCCCTCAGGGCGCAAGTGTAGTGGCGCCAGTTTACTGCAGGGGAAAACAGCTTTGCGCCGGGTGCAAACTAGCAACGATTCATACGTCGGTGTAGAAAGTAAATTGCGCTGGATGGAAATAGGGCCCTATGTGTTTTACCCCAATAATGAATTTCCCCAGGGCTGGCTCAGGGGACATGGAACGTCACCTCAATGTGGGCAAAGGAATCGGAGCTTGTGAGGGAGTTGGAGCACTACTAATTAGATCTGGTGGGGCAAACCTCTACGCACAGTCTCAGCTCTGGTACCGTACTCCTGGATAGGGGTTGGACTCTATTCTTCTCCGGAGTTGCCAAGGGCGGGAAGCGCCGGACGGACGTGGGGACACTCATAAATCCCCGGCTGAGAGCTGCGGTGTTGGAGTTTACCCCGGTGGACGAGAGGGTCGCCTCCCTACGCCTAAGGGTGGTGGGGTGGAAAACTCTAAACGGCAGTTCAGAGCACTCAGCCTCTTTGGCGACCCTGAATGGAGTCCTGTATGGGGCTCCAGTAGGAGACTCCGTAGTTCTGCTGGGAGACTTCAGCGCCCATGTGGGCAACGATGGAGACACCTGGAGAGGCCTGGTGGGGAGGAACGGCCTCCCTGATCCAAACCAGAGCGGTCGTTTGTTGTTCGACTTCTGTGCTAGCCATGGATTGTCTATAACAAACACCATGTACAAACATAATATTGCTCATGCTAGTGTACCTGGTACCAGAGTACCCGAGGCCGAAGATCGATGATCAATTTCGTGATCGTGTCATCTGATCTGAGGCTGCATGTTTTGGACACTCAGGTGAAGAGAGGGGCGGAACTGTCAACCGACCACAGTGGTGAGTTGGATCAGGGAATGGGGGAAGACTCTGGACAGACCTGGTAAGCCCAAACGGGTAGTACGGGTGAATTGGGAACGTCTCGAGGAGACCCCCGTCCTACAGATCTTCAACTCACACCTCGGGCAGAGCTTTACTGGCATCCCTGTGGAGGTTGGGGCCATTGAGCCGGAGCGGAGTGTTGTGAACCTCCATTGCTGAAGCTGCCGGGGTGAGCTGTGGCCTCAAGGTCTTAGGTTCCTCAAGAGGCGAAAACCCTCGGACACCATGGTGGACACTGGTGGTTAGGGAAGGTGTCCGGATGAAGAAGAAGGCCTTCCGGGATATGTTATCCCAGAGGACTCCTGAGGCAATGGCAGGGTACCGACAGGCTGCCCTGTCGGAGGCTAAGCAACAGGTGTGGGAGAATTTCGAACAGGCCATTGAGAAGGACTTTCAGGTCGGCACCAGTGTTTCTGGAAGACCATCCGGCACCTCACAAGGGGGAAACGGGGAATCAACCAAGCTGTGTCCAGTAAGGATGGGACTCTGTTGACTTCAACTGAGGAGGTAGTCGAACGCTGGAAGGGGCTTCTCAGGAACTTCTCAGGCAGAGACTACCACGCCCTCTATGATCGAGGCTGAGCTTGAGGCTGATCGGGGTTCATCGTAAATTTCCCTGGTGGAAGTCAGTGAGGTAGTCAAACATCTCCACAGTGGCAAAGCCCCAGGGATTGATAAAATCCAGCCAGAAATGCTGAAAGCTCTGGGTGTTGAGGGTCTTTCTTGGCTGACACGCCTATTAAACATTGTGTGGGAGTCTTGTACATTGCTAAAGGAGTAGCAAACCGGGGTGGTGGTTCCCCTGTTCAAAAAGGGGGACCAGAGTTAGTGTGCCATTTACAGGGGTATCACACTACTCAGCCTCCCATGTAAAGTATACTCTAAGGTGCTGGGAAGGAGGGTTCGGCCGATCGTCGAACCTCAGATTGAAGAGGAACAATGCAGTTTCCGTCCCGGAAGTTGAACTACGGACCAGCTCTTCACTCTAGCAAGTATCCTGGAGGGGGCCTGGGAGTATGCCCATCCGGTCTACATGTGTTTTGTGGATCTGGAGAAGGCGTATAACAGGGTCCCCTGGGAAAACTCTGGGAGGTGCTGTGGGAGTATGGGAGGTTCACTCCTCAGGGCCATCAAATTTGTGTACTATATGCATTCGAAATATACGCATTCTAATATATATAAACAAATTGTTTTTTAAAGTGCCATGTTGTGTAGCTTTTTTTACAGTCTATGATTAGACTGTTTGGTTTTTATTTTATTGTTCGCCATCTCATCTTATCTCGCAGTAGCGGGTGCGCTAATCAATCAAATAATAGTATATTCTGTTACGAAAATGGATAATGCACAAAGCAGCCAGCCTGAGCGGAAAATTGCGACCCAAAGTCATCCCCGCAGACAGAAACACGCTGCATTGGTGGAGAGACACGGGCTGCAACAAATACCTGCTTCTCTCCTCATTGACACGCAAATACCTGTGTGCCAGGCACACCTGCGCTCCGCTCTGTGTTCTCCACTGCAGGTAATATCGTGAATAAAAAGAGAGCCGCACCTGCTGCTGCCTCCTGTTTAAGTTGTCATGCCATTGTTTGCGCTGTGCAGGGTTTCCGCGGGGTTGTTAAAGGTATTAAAAGGTAGTAAATGAAATTAGCCCAAATAAAGGCCGTTAAAAACTATTAAAAAGTAATAAACATCATCTGACAAGGTATTAGATTTCCAACAAGGCCTATGAGTTTTTCAATTTGTGTAATTAACGTGCAGGGCTATCTCCTAAAATTACTAAAACTTGCGTGGATTTATTTTTATGTTGCGAGTAGGACCTGATTGATATCAATGATGTCACGTGGTGCCAGCACTGAAGCAAACTGGATATATCCGGCTGGCTTGCTGCCAAACCACTTCGCGAGTTTGCTTCTGTTAGTTCAAAGGCATTGGAAAGACAATAATGGGAAAATGCAAATTTTCGGACCTCTGGCTGGAAAAACGATATTTAAAGACTTGTACGGTATAAACATATAGAAAGTACACTGGTGTGAATTTGCGCTACGGTATGGATTTTGACGTTACCGTGAGACCGGTGTGACCGGTAGACAGCCGTGTTTACATGGACACTTCTGATCCGATTAGAAGTGGAAGAACAGCTCAATCGGAATAAAAATGATCATATATACGGCTCAATCGGAATACAGTTCTCTGATCGGAATAGCATTCCATGCGGAATAGAAGAGGTGGTGTAGTCCGCTATAATCGACATGTATACACTTGTTCCGATTGGTTTGGGGTGGGGGCGGCTACTTTTTAACTTAGAGAGATGGCATCAGCAGCTGCAGTATTTCGCAATTGGTCAGTCGGTACTTTTATGCATACCGAACTTGACCGCTGTCAAGGAAAGTGGATTTTTTGCCTGATTCACATCTTTCTTATAACTCCGGTTTCTAAGCGACGTCAACGTCTTTAGCGCACTATTTCTCTGCTGATCAACACTACGAATGGTAATTGTAAAATGGCACAACGTGTGAAGATATTTTTTCGTTGTGGCAAGGAGCCGTGTAATAATGTATAGAACGTTGCCGGTCATTAATCGAAAATAATACCCTTCAGGGCGAAGCAAGACACCTCCGCTTCGCATCACTGTCCGGTTCGCCCTGTCGGGGCTTATTTTCCCAATAATGACCATCGTTCTGTACTACAACATTATCCCTTACATATATCATATAAGTCCAGACCAACATCGGTTGTGTGCGAGAGACATACGAACGCAAGCTTTTGTAAATGCCATAGGCCTGTATACAGTACATTCGGATCACATGATAGGAATAGATCTATTCCGATTAGAAATCGAATCGGATCAGAAGTGTCTATGTAAACGCGGCTAGTGTTGTGTGTAACGCGTTACTACGCGGTACTTTTTCATGTAAAACTTTTACACTGTAATAACAATAGTTAACGAGGTAATTATAACGTAACTTCAACACTGGACACAAAAGTTCTCTCTCTCTGGCACTCTCTGTCTATGTCTACCTTGTGACATATTGATAAAAACTATGGACCATGTCCCGTTGGGACGTCTTGATTAATCCAACTCCTATGGTCTCTCTCTCTCTCTCTCTCTCTCTCTCTCTCTCTCTCTCTCTCTCTCTCTCTCTCTCTCTTTCTCTCTCTGCCAGTTTTTGCGTCAGCAGCTTGAAGTCGTGCTGGTATTGAAAAATATGGTGAAGGTATTAAAAAAGGTATTAAAAGGTAGTAAATTCAACTTAAGAATTTCTGTATAAACTTGTTCTGATTCTGTTCTTTTTTTATTGCATAGCCTAATTTTGTGATATGCATAGTGGCACTTGATATTGATTAAGTTGATAACCTGTTTCAAACCAAGAAGGCAAGATATGGCGTAAGTCCTGTTTATGGCTCCTTTTGTCACGTTTGAAACTTTGTTACTGTTTTTTTTGTATATTTTAAAATATATTCAAATACATTGCTAGATATTTGATATCTGGTCGAACTTGATTTTTCTCAAAAGTGACAGCCCTAGTGGGAAGGGGTTGCAGTTCGGTGGTCTGAGGATCTCATCACTGCTTTTTGCAGATTATGTGGTCCTGATGGCAGCATTGTCCTGTGACCTTCAGCACTCACTGGATCGGCTAGCAGCCCAAATCAAAAAAGTGCCTGGTACGTACCCCGCTGTATCTTCACCGGGATACGATGCGGCGGCGTACCGTATACGGGGCGCCGGCAAAGTGGATGACCTGGCCCACCTCCCCTGCAACCTAGCCAGGTTGCCCGCATCGCCAACAACCCTCCCCTGCCGTCCAAGCGACCATCTGTGGGGTTGGGGGAGGGGATTTTCGGCCCGCTCTGGAACAGCGGCGCCCCATCTCGCCCTCTGCGCTGGGGTCGGCCTCTACCGCCGCGGTACGGCTGGGCCACCTGCGCCCGCGGCGTTGGCAGTCGCTGGCCCGACGGAGGGGGGGACAGGTGGCTCTCGGCAAGGGTGATGGCAGCCGAGAGGCTCTTGGGCGGTGGTACTGCACCCAGGCAGCGGTTCTGGCCGGGAGCCCCTCGACAAACCTCTCGAGGATGCCCTGCTCCATGAGCCATCGTGTTCTGGTCCGGGACCAGCCTCTTCTCGGCCTGGATTGCCCTTGCGACGGCGTCATAGACCCGTTGGCTCCCGGCTGACAGACTGCTGGCCGTGAGCTGGGCCTCGCCTGTCAGGAGAGGAAGGAGATGGTGAGGCCACTCCTGATGCAGCCAACTGGAGACCTCGGCCATGTCCTGGAAGCTCTCCAGGAACGCCTCAGTGTCGTCTGGCTGCTCCATCTTCTTGAGACGGATCCGAGGTACGGCTCCAGCCACTCGGTACCCATCTCCTCCGGTCACGGAGGATAGCCCGATCCTCCGCCAGGGACCATGCTATCTCCGACAGCACCCCGTTCTGCACCTGCTGCAGCTGGCCCTGCCGCTCCGACAGCTGGGCCAGGTGTCCCAGCAAATCCATCCTTTTACCAATGCTCTGTGCTGCTCTCTCCGCACATTGGGTTCCACTGTAAGGTTCCTGGGCACAGAGGGGACAGAGTCAGACGTATGCTTTGGGCAATGTCCGGTTTAAATACACACTCCATGGACAGGTCTCATTAACTTGGCAGATCCATAGTGGTCCAAACATGACTCCCCAGCCCCACCTGCAGGCCAAACGCTGTACGTCCCCCCCAAAGTGAAATTGTAGTTTACAGCTGTAAACCACCCACTTGGGAGTTGTTGAACTACCCCACATAGATGATGTTATGTGGGGTATTTTACAGCTTTAGATAATGTTATTGACTGACTTACCATACACTGTATATAACTCAGGTTAAACTGACTTAGCAAATGCAGGTTAAACTGACTCAACATAGACTGCATATAATACAGGTTCAACTTACTTAACATAGACTGTAAATAATACTGGTTAAATTGACTTACCATAGACTCTATATAATACAGGTTAAACAGACTTAACATAGAATGTATATAATACAGGTTAAACTGACTTGACATAGTCTGTATATAATAAAGGTTAAACTGACTTACCATAGACTGCATATAAAACAGGTTAAACTGACTTAACATAGACTGTATATAAAATTAAACTTTCCATATTGTTTGAATCTAAACTATCGCTGACTTTTTCCAAAGCCCAAAAAGCATTTACAAAAAGAATACAAGGTGGGTTTGTTGTCGTTGTGTTGGTGATAGAGAGACAGAGCGAGAGTGAATCAATGTCTCAATCAATGCCAGCTCTACAATGAAAAAATACTTTTTACTCATGTATGGGAAACACTATCGATGGTGGATGGCGTTGTTCTCTCAGATGGATGAAAATAAAAAAGACAAAGTAAAGTCTGTGTGTTGGATACACTGCATCAGCTTGGTGGCTGGCATGAGCCACTGGTCATAATTAGCTATTGAGATATATAAATAAATGAAGTTGTGTTTTCGCGGGTATCACTGGAAGTTATTGGATAAAGGTAACTACCATTATGAATAAAACTAAAATAAAATTTGGATACAATTTGGATAATGTAATTTTACAACTCAACAAAATATATAAACTAGTTATCGTCTTTTTAGATATTTTAATGTGGTAATGTAGCATTATACCATTGTGTGTTGAAAGTAGCTCCTTGAGTCTGGTGATTTTTTTTGTGAATCCCAAAGAAGAATAAATAGTTATATTCAACTGTACATTATCTGACGTGATATAACTCAAATCAATTCAGTGCAATTCCACAGCGGTTAATTAGCTTGTATGTATAATGTGGGCTATTTTCCAGGCAGCCACCTCTTCTACTGATGTCTCAATAGCAAAGGTCGCCTCTGTGTCGAATGGCGGGTTACTACCACCCAGAATAGCCCGATTTACATTGTCATTGTGCATATGGCGTCTTATCGCATCACAGTGGATTTGCAATGTGAACAAAATACTTGTATGGTCTGTTCATGAGCCAGCCTGCGCGGAGTGCCAGGGCTTTAGCTCATTACACAGCTGCCAGCCTTGAGCGCAGACACACAGGGGAGCGTCACACTATTCTCAATGCATTGTTCTATATCACCTCACTACCAGGACAGGATCATGCCACCTTTTCCCCCTAAACGTGTTCTGGTGTTTTATTTCTTTTTCTCCACGTCGGACCCTAATAATGACTATGTAACTATAAAGCTCAATGTAAGTCATAGCAATAGGGTGGGTCCTCAGTGTGTTTATTGTCATCTTGATGGATGCTCTAAAGGTCAAGAGGTGGTGTTCAAGTGCCTTGGAGAGGGAATACTGGACAACGCGTTCCAAGGATACAATGCCTGCATATTTGCCTACGGACAAACAGGTAACTAAGGATTAAGAATTGCTTTTTTCTTCTTTCTTCTTCTTTACCTTTGTCATCTGATATACCTTCTCTTCATTTATATTTCTGAACTGAACGTCTTACATAATAATTAAGTTAATGGATGTAGCAGCTGTTCCTGCTCACCACTGTGCTGTAGGTGAAAGGAAAACATGCACGTGAAGTCATTCATATTAATCATAATGATAATAATGACTATTATTAGTACTATTATTACTATGTTATTAGAAGGATTAGTCGTATTATTTGAAGAATGAGTGAATGCTCCATTGTTGTTCCTTGCTAACTGCATTCCCTATGTGTCCATAGGTTCAGGGAAGTCCTTCTCCATGATGGGGAATGGGGATCAGCCGGGTCTGATTCCAAGGCTGTGTGGTGCCTTGTTCGAAAGGGTCCACAGAGACGAATGTGAGGCACACTCCTTCAAGCTGGAGGTCTCCTTCATGGAGATCTACAACGAGAAGGTCAGGGACCTCCTAGACCCCAAAGGGTGAGTCTGCTGTCTGCCCTCACATTTAGTGTGTGGTGCTGTGTTGTGAAACCATGGAGCTGCAATATCGGGAGCAAACGTTTATCATTATTTCTATTCTGAACCAGCTATTGTCCCGCGCTATTTTTGATGATCCCAGGTTCAATGCCAGTTCAAGGATTACAAGTTGTAATGTGTAATGCTCGCCTCCTGATTCACACATTGGTGGCAACGCCATGCTAGCTCCAGTGCCAAGCTGTATTTCTCTCTCTTTCCCTCTGGGGCCGGGGGCCATTCTCATGGTTGTTTAGAGTGGTGTTGTGTCTGGGTGCCTGTATTGGCAGAGAGACAGTGAGGACGTGAGGAGGAAGCTGGTCCCAGTGGCTTCCTGGTATTCTCCTTCTCATGGACACTGTTGCATTCTTTGCCCTGTGGTTGGCAGACAAGCCTGCAGAAGAGGACTGTGAAAGAGTGTGTTTTAGGGACATATGTTAGTGAAGCAGCACAGCATGCAGGGGGGGAGAGAGTTAGAGAGAGGAGCCCCAGAGCGGGACGCAGAGAGAGACAGTGGAGGGCTCTGTGCTGCTGCTGCTACAGACTGATAAGCCAGACCCATTTGGACTGCCACTTCCTTTCGGCCTGTCACCCAGACATTGTGTGTCTTTAAGATGACTCTTTAATCCAAGCTTTCTGCATGATTAAAGGCTATATGCTAGTGCAATAGTATAAGAGAATCTATTTACGATGGATACTTTATCCAAACAAAAGGCTAGTCACTCACTGCTCATGATTTATGCTGGTGGTTCAGTGTTGAGTTGTATTTTAGATCGAGAACAGGGAGTTTAACATCTCAATGAGACTCCTGCTAACTGCCGTTGGAGGAGCCATGGTGGTTTCTATTGATCTCCAGTGTCTGACTGTGATTTGAGTGATTTGACTGACAACTATCAATTTAGTTTCCACTTCTACCCACCTACTCAATCAAGGGAAGTTTTTTAAACACAAAAACATTTTAAAATACAGCTTTGTGTTTGTGTGTACTGATTAGCAATTGCAGCAGGAAGCCCAACAGACAGCAGGAGGAACAATGTTTTACTAAACCTTTTACAGACAGGTAGTGGAACAGTGTTTTACTAAATCTTTAACAGACAGGAGGAGGAACAGTGTTTTACTAAACTATTATCCCCTTCCAGTACTCAAGACGAATGATTTGAGGACTTTTTATAAATAACCTTATTCTCATCGTCAAACCGCTTATCCGGGGTCAGGTTGCGGGGGCAGCATCTCAAGCAGGGGGACCCAGACTTCCCTTTCCTAGGCCATATTGACCAGCTCTGACGGGGGGATCCCAAGGCATTCCGAGGCCAGTGTTGAGATAAAATCTATCCACCTAGTCCTTGGTCTACCCTGAGGTCTCCTCCCCAATGGACGTGCCTGGACAACTGACTCCTTTCTAAGCAGAGGAATAGCAGCTCTAATCCGTGTTCCTCACGGATTGCTGAGCTTCTCACCCTATCCCTAAGGGAGACGCCACCCACCCTCCAGAGAATACCCATCTCGGCCGCTTTTACTCGCAATCTCGTCCTTTCGGTCACTTTTGATAAATATAATAATCTTAAAATGGTAATTATACAACAGTGGTTCTGAGCGAGTAATTTGATTGGACAAGCGACATTCCATGAGTTCTGCAGGAGCGCTGATATGAGCGTCCATCATCACTCGGATTGTTCACCAAACTGTAAACCAACTGTCAAAATCACTCCGCCTTCCAGCTGTAACCAACTTACTTTAACTTACATAAACTGTTGCCTTGGACCGAACCTGAACCAGCTTTGCGCCGTAGCCTAAAGATGGATATATTCCCAAATATAACATTTGATTTGATGCACAATCGAGACTCCAGATGTGCTCCGATGTCAGCGTCTGAGCTTGACAGGTTGGAGAGGAGAAAAAATGAAGCCAACACCGTAAGGAAAACGATGTGGGCTTTAAACTGCTTGGTGTTTTGTTTATATGTTGCTTGGCAACAGTCCGCTCAGTGGGGATCTATTTTTGTTGGCGGAAGCAATTTCATTCGTTTATATGATTAAATAAACTAACAAATCACAATCTATTGTCAATTATTATTGCTAACAGTACATTTTACTAGTATAACTGTTGTATAAAAGCAATATCACACTCAAGGTCGCAATGTTGTCGCTCTGTATCATCGCTGCTGTGATTGCCTACGGCCGAATCACAGCAGCGCTGATATAGAGCGACATCATTGCTCCCTCTCATGTGATATTGCTTAAATATATCCTTGATTTTAATGATCTATTCTTCTTCCTGATTCCCTCCACGTGTCTCCTCAGGAGCCGGCTGTCCCTGAAGGTGCGAGAGCACAAAGTACTGGGTCCGTACGTAGACGGCCTCTCTCAGCTGGCTGTGACCAGCTTTGAGGTGTGTCTCCCTCTCCTATCTCGCCACACCATGATCACAGGCCCCCAGTCACATTCAACAGAGGCCCTCCACCCTCACAGACAGACACACACACACACACACACGCACACACACACACACACACACACACACACACACACACACACACACACACAACTGCACGCACACGCACATAGATCATTGCATTAGGAAAAGTCATAGTCCAGGGAATGACGTTCCAGTCCTAATGCATTGTCGTCATGAGTTTTGTTAAGTCATCCTTACTTATGGCAAGTGCTTACTTAATTAAGTTTGAACTTCTCAGCCCTATAGCGTTTTACTGCAGTCTATGTCAGAGTGGGCCAGTGTATTTCACACAGAACCTCAAGCGCACTGCCCACTGTGAACAAGCTCCGTCCCACATGTTCCGCAGCCAAGTGGAAATACTACTGGCTACATTGATTTAGTAAGGATGAACCATTTTCAAGTTCGGGTCGGCCTACACCAGTGGCGGCTGGTGGTTATTAAAGTGAGGGAGGAAGGACTGCGCGCTTGGTTGCCATTGGCCTGCTTGCCCTGTTAGTGGCGTATGGTGGCATAAGTATGTGAGGCTCTGAGGCATTGAGATTATAATGGTGTGCAGAACATCCTGTGTCTGTGTCTGTCTGTCCATTTGACAGTATAAACCATTGTATATATCAAAGAGCAAGGTTGTTATGCCAATGCCTTTGCTGACTACAAAGTAATCACTTTGATTTGTCATCTCTTCTCACACCCACTATATTTGCCTTTATTTCTTTGTCTGTTTGTCTTGATGTCTGTATGTCTGTCTATCTGTGTCTATATGTCTGTCTGTATGTCTATATGTCTGTCTATAGGTCTGTCTGTATGTCTATATGTCTATAGTCACGTTTCCATCTAAAGGTGAAGCAAATCTTTAGAAAGTTTGCAAAAAAGAAATTCGAATTAGGTGCGTTTCCACCAAGTGGTTGGAGCGGAAAACTACACACATTCCAGGGCTTGTCGTATCCTTTTGATAACATGCTCTCTCTCAGGTCCTGATGTATAGTGGAATTGCGTTGTTGTTTTCCATCTAAAATAGCTGTAATGTTTTTTTCTTCGATGAGAGCAAGGAAAAGTTTTACCTCTTCAGCGGTCCACACACGTATCTATTATTCACATTGGCCATCTGTTCCATTGACGTATTTAAAGGATACATTGTAGCTACATATTTATAATTCGAAATTCGTCCCAGTCTTTATACCACAGATACTCTAGGGCAGGGGTCAGCAACCTTTTCAACATGCAGTGCCAGTTTGACATTTTCTCATTAATGAGTGTGCCTTTAACAACAATATATTAAAAATTAAGCTGAATTATGACACAGCGACCAAAAACGTGTCCAGAAGACCTGGAATTGTACTATTTCCATATAGTCCACAATCATGCATCAACATTTTAAATGTTGTTTTGGTTATTATATTTGCAACATGTGCTTACAAATTATAATTACATATGTCCCATCTTAAAACACCATTTTCAGAAACTCATATTTGCACTCTGAGAAATGTAAAAAACAAGAATATATGAGAATGTTGCAATCATCCACATCAATATCTTTAAGACATGTACAGCTTTGCCAAACCATATGAAGGCGATGCATACAGGCCACTTGCAACAGTATTTTAAATATTTTCTTCTCTATTACTCACAACATAGGTTTAAAACTATTAATTTATCCCATTTCAGAACACTGTTTTCTGTAACTAATTTAAACATATTTGCACTGGGAGGAAATGCCCAAAACAGAATAAAGTGCAAAAAAAAATCGGTAGTAATGATTATGCTGCCGCATTGTGCTGTGAAATTCTTTAATAATAAAAATAACAAAAAAAATATATATATATATTTTTTAAGTGTGCCAATGATTATGCTGCCCCTTGCCAGTGGTGGCACACGTGCCTAGGGTTGCTGACCCTTGCTTTAGGGTCTATAGCATATAACTGCGTTGTCTGATAACAGTTTAATCCATTCTACCAATTTACAAGCTCTCGTTTTGAAGACTATTCACCGCGCCATTCGTTTCAATGGGAATCGCGACAGTCTATACTTTCAACATAAATTGTACATATTTATAATTTAGAATTCACCCCAGCCTTTATATGTATATATAGATATATATATATATATATTTATAATTATATATATATATATATACAGTGGGGCAAAAAAGTATTTAGTCAGCCACCAATTGTGCAAGTTCTCCCACTTAAAAAGACGAGAGAGGCCTGTAATTTTCATCATAGGTAAACCTCAGCTATGAGAGACAAAATGAAAAAAAAAATCCAGAAAATCACATTGTCTGATTTTTTAAGAATTTATTTTCAAATTATGGTGGAAAATAAGTATTTGGTCACCTACAAACCAGCAAGATTTCTGGCTGTCACAGACCTGTAACTTCTTCTTTAAGAGGCTCCTCTGTCCTCCACTTGTTACCTGTATTAATGGCACCTGTTTGAACTCCTTATCAGTATAAAAGACACCTGTCCACAACCTCAAACAGTCACACTCCAAACTCCACTATGACCAAGACCAAAGAGCTGTCAAAGGACACCAGAAATACAATTGTAGACCTTCACCAGGCTGGGAAGTCTGAATCTGCAATAGGTAAGCAGCTTGGTGTGAAGAAATCAACTGTGGGAGCAATTATTAGGAAATAGAATACATACAAGACCACTGATAATCTCCCTCGATCTGGGGCTCCACGCAAGATCTCACCCTGTGGGGTCAAAATGATCACAAGAACGGTGAACAAAAATCCCAGAACCACACGGGGGGACCTAGTGAATGACCTCCAGAGAGCTGGGACCAAAGTAACAAAGGCTACCATCACTAACACACTACGCTGCCAGGGACTCAAATCCTGCAGTGCCAGACGTGTCCCCCTGCTAAAGCCAGTGCATGTCCGGGCACGTTTGAAGTTTGCTAGAGAGCATTTGGATGATCCAGAACAGGATTGGGAGAATGTCATATGGTCAGATGAAACCAAAATAGAACTTTTTGGTAAAAACTCAACTCGTAGTGTTTGGAGGAGAAAGAATGCTGAATTGCATCCAAAGAACACCATACCTACAGTGAAGCATGGGGGTGGAAACATCATGCTTTGGGGCTGTTTTTCTGCCAAGGGACCAGGACGTCTGATCCGTGTGACGGAAAGAATGAATGGGGCCATGTATCGTGAGATTTTGAGTGAAAACCTCCTTCCATCAGCAAGGGCACTGAAGATGAAACGTGGCTGGGTCTTTCAGCATGACAATGACCCCAAACACACTGCCCGGGCAACGAAGGAGTGGCTTCGTAAGAAGCATTTCAAGGTCCTGGAGTGGCCTAGCCAGTCTCCAGATCTCAACCCCATAGAAAATCTTTGGAGGGAGTTGAAAGTCCGTGTGGCCCAAAAACATCACTGCTCTAGAGGAGATCTGCATGGAGGAATGGGCCAAAATACCAGCAGCATTGTGTGAAAACCTTGTAAAGACTTACAGACAACGTTTGACCTCTGTCATTGCCAACAAAGGGCATGTAACAAAGTATTGAGATGACCTTTTGTTATTGACCAAATACTTATTTTCCACCATAATTTGCAAATGTGATTTTCTACATTTTTTTTTTTCATTTTGTCTCTCATAGCTGAGGTATACCTATGATGAAAATTACAGGCCTCTCTCATCTTTTTAAGTGGGAGAACTTGCACAATTGGTGGCTGACTAAATACTTTTTTGCCCCATTGTATATATTTATAAATGTATATATGCCTCGCTAAATTTCTGCCTGTATGTCTATATGTCTGTCTATATTTCTGTTTATATGTCTGTCTATATGTTTGTCTATATGTTTGTTTTTATGTCTATACGTCTGCCTGTATGTCTATATATGTCTATGTTTGTCAATATGTCTATATGTCTGTATGTACGTATATATGCCTCTCTAAATTTCCGCCTGTATCTCTATGTCTGTCTATATTTCTGTTTATATGTCTGTCTATATATTTGTCTATATGTATGTCTTTATATGTCTATATGTTTGTCAATATGTCTGTATGTATGTTTATATCTCAGTCTGTCTGTCTATATGTATGTATATGTATGTCTATATAATGTATGTCTACATGTATGTCTTTATGTATGTGTTTATATGTACCCTACCGTTCAAATTTTGGGGTCACAATTTCATGTTTTCCATGGAAACTCACACTTTTATTCAACAGTTTTCAGCTGTGCTTAAATAATTGCACAAGGGTTTTCTGATCATCCATTAGCTTTTCACAGGAACCATTAGTGGCTAAACCATGTACCATTAGAACACAGGAGTGATGGATGCTGGAAATGGGCCTGTGTACACCTATGTAGATATTCCATTAAAAATCTGCCGTTTCCAGCTAGAATAGTCATTTACCACATTAACAACGTTGAGAATGTATTTCAGATTAATTTAATGTTATCTTATTGAAAAACCTGTGCTTTCCTTTAAAAAACTGACATTTCTAAGTGACCCCAAACTTTTGAACGATAGTGTACGTCTATATGGCTGTCTATATGTATGCCTATGTCTATCTATATGTCTGTCTATGTTTATATGCCATTCCTTATGACTATATGGCTGTCTATACGTCTGTCTGTCTGTCTTTATGTATGTCTATATGTCTATCTGTCTGTCTGTCTAGGTCCGTAGGTCCATAGGTCTGTCTTAAGGTCTGCTTTTCTGTCTCCTACAGGACATTGAGGTGTTGATGTCGGAGGGCAACAAGTCGCGGACTGTTGCTGCCACCAACATGAACGAGGAAAGTAGTCGCTCGCACGCCGTCTTCAGCATTGTCGTCACACAGACGCTGTACGACCTGAGCTCCGGGGTCAGTGCTCACCTCCACCTCCTCCACCTCCTCATGTATGATCAGTCTGTTTGAGGCATGGAGCCACAGTGTTGACTTAACTTCACATTTAGTAATTTAGCAGACATTTTCAAAAAGTGACTAACTGAGTGAGGCCGACGGCAATCATAGCATGCAATAACAATAATAGTAGTAGATAATATAATAATAGAGTAACTACAAAATAACCAAACTCTTGCTGCCTGGCCTAGTTTCAATAAAAAACTCTTACTCTGCGTTCACAACAAAATGTGGCACCGATACATACAAAGTCAATGCAAAGACGCAAATAGATGCACATTTTTCACCGGCCAAGCCGGCTTCGCGGATGATTGGAATTATGCGACAATTGTACCCGTGCAAATTTGCCTCATTCACATGTGTGCTCAAGTTGAAATATTTGAACTTTGGCTCTTCATGCTTCATCACTCGCTTGAGAAAAGTGAATTCCCTTATGGTTCCCTTGTGCTGTGAACGCACCTTTACACATATATTTACTTTATGCCGTTAGTACCCATGAAGTTTACCAGCGCTACGGATCCAGCACATGTATGTGTTTCTGAGACAGTGGTTTGTGTTGTGATGTCAGAACTCTGGGGAGAAGGTGAGCAAAATCAGCCTGGTGGACTTGGCAGGAAGTGAGCGAGTCTCCAAGACTGGAGCAGCCGGTGAGAGACTCAAGGAAGGCAGCAACATCAACAGGTAGGCTCTAAAAATACATTAATACAACATAAATAAACTAGGGCTGGGCAAATTAACGCGTTAATTACGCGTTAATGCAATCTTATTTTTTACTTTGATTTTGAAAGGTTTTGCCCACAGAATGTCAACACTCATATCAGAAATCATTTTTGTTTTTAATTCCACTTACTTTAAATTCAATTACATTTGCAGTAAGTGACTACCTGATTACAATTGCAGTAAGCGACAGCCTGTTTACAATTCCCAAATCTGTGGTGTTCCGTAAGTTTCATATTCAACCCACGCTGAGTGAGTCAATAAACTCCCTCAAGATCACTTGGTCTAATTTTTGCTTATTAACTACATTTGGTATGATTGATATTGTGTAATTCCATTTGATAATCTCATTTAACTTCAATTGGAGTGGATTTAAAATACAATTTTTTAAAGTGTGATTAATCGCAAGTTAACTCAACAAAACTAAGCAATTAATCGCGATTAAAGCTTTTAATCTTTGCCCAGCCCTAATATAAACATAACATATCATATAGATGAGGGAGACTTGCAAATACATTTGTGTTACAGTACATTTACAAACTAATACTAGTCACACTGGGTTATTAATGACACCTCTTTAAAAAGATCGCTTCAGATCACGTAATTGTATTTTCTATTATTTTATGTTTTAAATTATTATTTTTGTTTGTTGTTTGTCGTCTGTAGTGTGTACCTTATTTTTTCGTAAATATTGTAACCTCGGCTTGTATCCCGATTTTACGAATTCTCAGTGACTTATGGGCTTGAGTGATAAAACGTTCCTAATGCCGTCACGATGTAAAGAGATGAGGTTTGAGAGTAAAAGATAACCTGGTAAAGATATAAACCTTGGCATCACTTGAGTAACAAAAATACAAGGAAGATTTTCACAATGTGCGCTCAGTCCATGAGCGATAACTCAAAGCCTCTTGTTGGCAAAGATGCGGACATGCGTTACATGATGCAAATGTGATACAAATGTAAAAGATTTAAACAACTAAAAACCTTATAAAATAAAATATATGCAATAAGGCTGTACCTATGCTTTCTATAGAAAACATAGTACAGCCTCGTGAGACCATTCTGACATGGCTGATCCAAGTTTGAATGGAGCCGTAAACCCAGGCGGGGTTAGCTGTTGAGCTTCTCATTGACCCTCTGTTTGTTACGAGTTCACCAAAGGTTGTTGTTCTGTTTAGGTCTTTAACCACCTTGGGCTGTGTTATCTCTGCGCTGGCTGACCAGTCTGCTGGGAAAGGAAAGGCCAAGTTTGTCCCATACAGAGACTCCGTTCTTACCTGGCTCCTAAAGGTCAGCCCATTAACCCCCACAAGGCCATTGTTTTGTGTTTTGATTAAAAGAAATGCCTTTGAAAGTCAAAGTCTGAATGTTTGTTTGGTACTTGTTTGTTTGGAATGCTGATACTGTCTCTTAACCCATTTGTGCCGGCTGCTGCGCGGCGCAACATTGTATCTAGTAGATACTGCGCGGTGCAACATTGTATCTAGTAGATACAATGTTGCGCTGCGCAGCAGCCGGCACAAATGGGTTAAATAACCACCTAAGAGCTCTAATGAAAGTCAAACCAGCTGAGACTCATCATTCTGACTTAGGACAACCTTGGTGGCAACAGTAAGACGGCCATGATCGCCACGGTGAGCCCAGCGGCCGACAACTATGAGGAGACACTGTCCACGCTGCGCTACGCTGACCGCGCCAAGCGGATCGTCAACCACGCAGTAGTGAACGAGGACCCCAACGCCCGCATCATCAGGGAGCTGAGGGAAGAGGTGGAGAAGCTCAGGGAGCAGCTCACCGCAGCCGAGGTGAGACGATTGTGTACCACTGACACGGAGGAGAGAGGAGTGTGTACCACTTACATGGAGGAGAGAGGAGTGTGTTGTGTTGTGCAATGGTAGTATAATATTTTTACAAGTGAATATATATAAAAATACATTATTAGACCAATCAAATCCATCAAAATAATATTTTTCAAAGCTAAATATTTTTGTGAGATCACTCGAAATAATAGTATTTATACACTGGTATATCTCAAATAAATAATAATAATAATAAATAAAAATATCGACAAATCAAATCGCTTGAAAATATTTATTTTTCTTTTAGACAAATCAGACCACGCGAAAAAAATATTAAGATTTTTGTCAATTAGATCTCTCGAAAAAATATGTAAGAATTTGCCAGTCAGGTCGCTCAAAATAATTCTGGCTTTATTAAAACATATTTCCAAGTTGGCTTAAATGTCCAACTGTCATGAATAGGATAAATCTCCATTACTAGCACAGTCACACATTGAAGTTACTGACTTTTGCAGTGCTTACCGACCTGGGCCCGGTTTCCCGAAACCTTCTTAAGGCTACGTCATTCGTAACCTCTACTTTAAGTTCTACCTTA
The DNA here is from genome assembly GCF_949987615.1 of Pollachius pollachius. Classification (NCBI taxonomy): domain Eukaryota; kingdom Metazoa; phylum Chordata; class Actinopteri; order Gadiformes; family Gadidae; genus Pollachius; species Pollachius pollachius. The sequence continues at coordinate 28,204,903 of NC_136934.1, read as the reverse complement.
ACATCTCGCGTGTTTCCCGTAACGTTCTTTGCTACAAATCTCTTAAGTACATCGTTCATTGGTAAGATTGGTCCGAAGCGCTCGTAGAACCTTCTTAGCTCTACCATAGTGATGGTTCAGCTTTTGACACTAGTCGCCGCCACTGTTACCTTTTAGAAATCCCCGTTGTGCATGGAACTGCCACATTGGCAGGGTTGTGTTTCACTAATGGGTTTAAGTCATTGATGAAGAAAATAATTGCTGGAAACACACAAGCACAAAATAAAAAGCTAGACATGCAGGATAGCAGTGTTACGAGTAGCGTATGTGTGTGTGCGAGAATGGCAGTGCGTGTGTGTGACGTCAGCAAGTGAGTGTATGAGCGAGGAGAGCGAGCGGTAGCGTGTGCCAGTCTAGTGTCAAGAATCGGTGGCCATTTCATTCCAACCATAAGCCGACCTGTAACCAGCAGAGCCCCTGCCGCTCAAAGTGAAAACCGAGAAAACATCGGCCCTGGAGTTAACGTCTCCCCTGTGCTCCTCGACTACGGTCTGGGAGCCAACTGCAGGAAAGGTGTAACAGCAGGATAGACCCGCCCGGTTTCCCGATTGCGTCCAACCTGATCTAAAGAATCTGTGAATATTATATATATATATAGTCCTGACCTCTGAAGAAAAAGTCCAGCCTCCGAGCCTCCCGGTTCCCTCGGTCAAATGTCTATGGGAAATAACATGGGTTATTTGAATGATCGTACATAACAATCTCTAGGTGGCGAAGAAGTAAAAGCTGCGTCACGTTTTGAACTACACACTTTTTCCATCTAGTTTTGACTGGGTTTTGGGATTGTCGGTGCCGTTAAAGTAGTAAACGGCACCGACAATCTAAAAACCCAGTCACTGCAGTCATGTGATTGGCTGAAAACGAGGGAGGCGTCTAATTGGCTACAGAGTTCCTTGTTGAAAAAAATGCATTTGTGAATCCAGCCACGTCAGGAGAGTCTCAAAAATCCACATATAAATACAGACCAGTTCACACACAAATGACAACAAGTTCACAAATGAAAAGCGTCTTGTAAATTCAAGTTTAACAGTTTATATATAAATGTAACAACATCTAAATACATTTTGATGAAAATTGCAAATATTTTTTTAATTTATATATTTATGGATTTATATTACATTTATTTAAAACAAGACACATTTGTGTATGCATCAGAAATGTATTTCTGAAACTTATTTTTGTTTATGGACTTTTATGGTTTGTTTATGGATTTTACATTGATACATACCGATATCGATTTGTGTGTGCATTGAAATGTATTTGTGAGAAGAGAGTAATTTATATATAAGTCACAAAATATATTTGTGAATCCTTCTCTGTGCATTCATTATTAATGAGACTGTTCTGACCCCATAGTCTGGTGGTCTCCGTATATAATAAATAACTAAATATATACATATATATATATATTCACGGATCAGCAGCGTCATCAACTTGCATTGGCGCAAAATCCGTGGCCGCATCACTGAAATTCCTGTTTCCTGTGAGACCAGGTTGCCTACGTTTAGACTTATCAAAGTTGTTTACCTCTATAGGCGTGGTTCCTGAACGGCCTCTTAGGAGTCTTCTAAGAAAACACTCCTTACGTCGTAAATGGCGCTGTCCAGGAAGAACGTGCTGAAATCGATTGCTCAGAGATCGAGTTGCCATTTCATGCGCATGACATCGTTCTAAAAAATATTGCAGTCTTTGCGAATAAAACATTGCTCAAAATCCTTCTAGTAGGCCTAAATATTTATTTAACCATTGGCGAACATAGCATAGCCTACACTGATTTAAAAAAACAGCGGAGGAGATTGAGGCCAGTTTTTGTTACCTGTAGGGGTCTGTGTGCGGGCTTAGTGCACCACCCGGCCAGTGTGTGTTTGTCTGGTGAAAACTAAATTTCAAAAAGAAGGAAAGGGCGGTGGTTGGAAAAAGTCTTTCAACCACTTATTACGTTCACTTGTTTCTTGTAATGGTTTATTCGGTTCTCAGTATAATTTCCTTAATTTAGAAGACAGTTTCGTTCATTTTTGAGTTGTATAATAAATACAATATTTTTTTGAAGAGACCGGCTTCTAACTGGTGCTGTGCCCAGCACATAGCCAGAACACAGATGGAGGAGAAGGCGCTCACGATTATAGGTGAGATCTCCTGTGATGGGATCTTGGGAGGCATCGACCTTAGAAGAGGTGATGCTGGACGCTCTCATGCCAGGCAATCCCTATCCCCTGCCAGACAGGCCTACTTCTCAGGCCAGGCACACCCCATCCCCAGCTGCGGGGACATCCCCAGCTTCAAGGATCTCCAAGGACAGGCCAGCAGCTAGGCCTACTTCTTAGCCACTCAGAGCCTAATTATTTGTCAATTTGCAAATTTCACAAATTGCTTGCAGAATTGTGCATGCCTTGACACTAGCCGCGTTTACATGGATAGGCCTACTTCTGATCCGATTAGAAGTGGAAGAACAGCTCAATCGGAATAAATCATATATAGGCTACGCCTCAATCGGAATACAATTCTCTGAATATTAGAGGTGGTGTAGTCTGCTATAATCAACATGTAGGCCTATTCACTTATTCCGATTGGTTTGGAGTTGGTGTGGCTGCTTTTAAGCTTAGAGGAGGAAAGTGGATTTTTTGCCTGATTCATGTCTTTCTTATTACTCTGTAAGTAGTCCGGTAACTTATAAACCCCTGCGTGTCCGGTTGCTAAGCGACGTCAACGTCTATGGCGGACTATTTCTCTGCGGATCAACGCTACGAATGGTAAAAAGACTGTGTGAAGATATTGTTTCGTTTTGGCAAGGAGCCGTGTGTATTACTCTGTATTACTAATAAGCGGGTTAATGTAAAAAACGTTGCCGGTCCTTATCGAAAATAATACCCTTCAAGGTGAAGCAGGACACCTCTGCTTCGCGTCGGAGTCCATTTCGCCCTGTCGGGGCTTATTTTCCCGATAATGACCGGCGTACTACAACATTATCCCTTACATATAAGTCCAGACCAACACAACGGTTGTGCGTGAGAGACATACGGACATACGCTTGCCACTTTTGTAAATGCCATAGGCTATATACAGTAGGCCTACATTCGGATTGCATGATAGGAATAGATTTACTCTGATTAGAAATCTAATCAGATCAGAAGTGTCCATGTAAACACGGCTACTGTCAATGTGGCAGTTCCATGCGCAAAAGAGATTTCTAAAAGGTACAGTGGCGTGACTAGAGTCAGGAGCTGAACCATCACTATGGTAGAGCTAAGAAGGTTCTTCGAGCGCTTCAGACCAACCTTAACGACGAACGACGTACGAAAGAGATTCATAGCAAAGAACGTTTCGCGAAGAACTTACGCAAGAAGAGGTTACGAATGATGTATTTAAGAAGGCTTTAAGAAGGTTTCAGGAAACAGTTTGCATCCGTAGCCAATTGAGGCCAAATAAAACGTTATGTTTGAATTAAGGATGTTGTCTCTGCTGTTCTTTGTTTGGGCCGTGGATACAGCAAGGCGATATATGTCGGCTGTACAAGCATGGCGCTTCCAATAATTTCCAAAACTCGCAACTTCAAAAAAGTATTGTATTTATTTTACAAATCAAAAATGAACAATACTGTCTTCTAAATTAAGGAAATTATACTAGGAAACGAATAAACCATTATAAGAAACGAGTGAACGTAATATGTGGTCGAAAGACCCTTTTCAACCACCGCCTCTTTCCCTTGACATTTAGTTTTCACCTGACAAACACACACTGGCCGGGCGGTGCGCAAAGCCCGCACACAGACCCCTACAGGTAACAAAAAGCAAAGCAGTCTCAGCATAAACAGTATTATATAATAAGCTAAATAAACTATTCAAAATTTAGTTTTCATTTCAAAATGTCTATTTTTCTATATATTATTTTTAATCAGTGTAGGCTATGCTATGTTCGCCCATTGTTAAATAAATGTTTAGGCCTACTAGAAGGATTTTGAGCAATGTTTTATACGCAAAGACCGCAATATTTTTTAGAATGCTGTCATGCGCGTGAAATGGAAACTCGAAAATCGATTTCAGCACGTTCTTTCTGGACATCGCCGTTTACGAACGACGTAAAGAGTATTTCCTAAGAAGACTCCTAAGAGACCGTTCGGGAACCACGCCTATAGAGGTACACAACTTTTTTTTAAGTCTAAACGTAGGAGTCTTCGAGAGAGAACGTTATCGGGAAACCGGGCCCTGTGTACTTTAACAATAAATGTGCTGCACATGCCAATTTTTTTAATGTATGACAAGTATGCCCTGCTATGTTTTTAAAACTATGAAGACATATTCAGAAGAAGAAATTAAACTGAAGAATAACAAATTCAAGAGAATAAATTCTAAGTGTGTTTTGGCCTCATTCTAATGGAAGAGCCTTTCAACTCCTTCAAATGAGTGGCTTCAAAGTCTGAGGAACACGCCAAATAACAGTAGTTCAAACAGTTTGAGCCAGTCTGAGGAACACAACGCCAATAACAGTAGTTCAAAGTTTGAGCAGGGGTGAGGTTAGAAAGTGCATCCAGCCACATAAAAACAGTCAATGCTTAAGTATCCTGCAAGATCATCTTTTTCTCTCTGCAAGAGAGAAAAAACCTTGAAGTGTTCCTCTGTTTCCACATCCCCTGTAGCCTTAATTCTGTAGAAAGACAACTGCACTGAATGTAACAGGAGATTGGATAGAGTTTGGTAAGTACTTCTATACTCTTGGTTCACGGGGAAAACAAAGATTCACATTAGTATTTTACCACTGACCCCGTGTTCCTCTGCTGATGTCGTGGTTAGTCCCTGAAAGCCCCGGAGCTGAAGGAGAAGCTGCAGGAGTCTGAGAAACTCATCGAGGAGATGACCGTCACCTGGGAGCAGAAACTACGCAAAACGGAGGAGATCGCAACGGTGAGCTTCTTAGGATTTACATTTTGGACTCTTGAGATGAACAGAAAAGTACATCCAACAATCATCATTATGGATCTATACAGGGTAGATCTATACAGGGTAGAGCTACAGAGACCAACGGAACAAAAACATGAAATAAATGTTGTAAAATGATTAAGGTAACCCTTCCTTTTACAGTCCCCCAATTACTAGGTATTTACCCGGTAAATATATAGTAAATCATAGTGTATTACTGGGTAAGGTAAATACAGAGGAATTACAGCTGAAGTACTAAGTAAAACCTCCACTATTAACCATCAACTCAACTATGTACCGTGTAGTTCTAACTGTTTTAGGTTGGTAATAATTCAGATATTGTGTACTTCCTAGGAAATTAGGCAACCAATTCTTAGAAACACCTATTAATTCAAGTTACAATTGTATTTATCCAAGGTTTATGTCGGTAACAGCCTAAGTTTAATGATGTACCATCTAGAAATTAGCATAGTACTTTCCAATAAATTGTCTTAGTAACGTTTTCTTACATAGTTATTATTCATAGCTACACCCATTTAGGAAGGGTTTATTCGATTTACCTTAGAAAGTATGGAATTACTTACCTGGTAACAACATCCGCAGGAACCGTTTTCCTCTAGTGTCATTGTACATCTTCTTAAATACTGGGTACAAAGCTGTTTGTTTCCATGGTGTTACCACGTTATTACCAAATAATTTGTAAGATACATTCCATTGTCCATGCAGTAAACTGGAACTTGTACCATGTACGTTCTGCAACGTTACTAAGTTAAACATGACAATTTAGCCAGTAAGTAAGCTGAAACTGTACTGTAAAAGGAAGCCTTGTTTGTTTCCATGGTATTACCAGGTTCTTGCCATATAATTTGCAATAGATTATTCCCTTTTCCATGAAATCAACACAAACTTGTACCATGTATGTTCTGCAACGTTACAAAGTAAAACATGAAGATTTACCCAGTAAGTAAGCTGAAACTGTACTGTAAAGGGAAGCCTTGTTTGTTTCCATGGTATTACAATTTGTAAGATACATTCAATTGTCCATGCAGTAAACTGGAACTTGTACCATGTACGTTCTGCAACGTTATTAAGTAAAAAATGACAATTTACCCAGTAAGTAAGCTGAAACTGTACTGTAAAAGGAAGCCTTGTTTGTTTCCATGGTATTACCAGGTTCTTACCATATAATTTGTAATAGATTATTCCCTTTTCCATGCAATCAACACAAACTTGTACCATGTATGTTCTGCAACGTTACCAAGTAAAACATGACAATTTACCCAGTAAGTAAGCTAAAACTGTACTGTAAAAGGAAGCCTTGTTTGTTTCCATGGTATTGCCAGGCTCTTAACATATAAGTTGTAACTGGTTATTCCCTTTTCCATGCAATCAACACAAACTTGTACCATACATGTTCTGCAACATCGTTCACCAGTAGTTAAGCACTTTAATTTTAGTAATAAAACCCCAAACCACTGTTGATAAAAGGCATATTAAAATTAAACAAAATCAAAGGCTTATTTTTCCCACAATGCATATCTCACAAACAGGCACTGAACACTGAAAAAATCGGACAAAAAAAAGAGCCGTCCACATCAACTCAATTTAAATGTTACTGATGGTGTTTTGATAAAACACATGACAGTGTTATGGCAAGTGACCAAAATGCAGACTACTTCAACCTCTACAATTTGAATAAGTGGCGAATGCCATGCAGCTATCTGCCTATGGGAGCATCTTTGTGGTCATTCGCAAACCAATGAGTCCACTTGATGAATGAGAGATAGCTCTTTAGTGTCCTCTCTGTGCGGTTTCCCTGCAGTCTCCACACCTGGGATTCGTAGGCTGACCAAGCCCTGACCAGGTACCTCCAAATCTCCCCTTCCATACTGTAATAAAGTATCAGAACACAAGAAAATAAACATTAGGACTGTCAATTAATTAACATTTCTAGAACATGTAAAACTCAAAGATTATTTTGTTTGCCAGTTAAGAAAGGATGCTGATCCTCTGGCCATTGTTTGTTCATATTAAAAAGAAAAAAGGCATAGCCATAAATAGTTAATAGGACAGGAGGGAACAGGATGTTAGCTCCGGTTAGCACTTTAGCATCGAGCTAGCGGAGCTTCTGTCATTCAAACAACTCGGACATGTTGTTTAAAACCTATCACACCCAATTTATTAAAATATCCGGATTTAATCGGTCTCTCTCCCATAAATACAGTTAATAGGACGGTAAGGACATGCTCTGTTAGCCCCGGTTAGCGCAATGCTAAAGAGCAGCTCTACCGGAGCATGCTCCTGTCACACCAAATTTGTACCGGGTGCCAAATTTGTACCGGGTACGTAATCCATACGTAATCCATTCCAAACCTGCCTGGCAACAGATGATCGCGGACGATCGCGTTGATTGACGTAGGAAGGTTCAAGAACATTCGCGAAGTCGTTCATTGAGCGCGACAAGACAGATAGCCCTAACTTTACAAATTACATTTATTAGCGTTCCTAACTTTATATTTGTATTGCATTTAATTGTTTAATCGAATTTAGCTAGTAACCTCTGTATTTAATGTGTAGTAAACCGAGTGTTTAACCGCGAATGTTCTTGAACCTTCCTACGTCAATCGACGCGATCGTCCGCGATCATCTGTTGCCTGGCAGGTTTGGAATGGATTACGTATGGATTACGTACCCGGTACAAATTTGGCACCCGGTACAAATTTGGTGTGACACTGCCTCAACAGGTACAAGTTAGCCTCCGGTTTGATATTCGCCGGATATTCGGTTTTGGTTTACCACGCAATCGGATTCATCAACACAAGTGCACTACATTACGGGCTTAGTATGTAAGGGACAGTTTAGGACACCGTATCGCGAAAAGTCACAAAGACAGGTTGTTGCTATCGATGTCTGTGGAACAACGTCATTTACGTTCTGGCTGCTACCTGTTTTAGGGGCCGCCTACAAATTACACTCACAGACTGGTGGCAGAGACGTTACCAAGGAATTGTTTCAGGAAATAGATCATCTAAATTAAAATAAAAATCAATAAAATTACATTTTGTTATTCTGATTGTTGTAGTAGTTGCCAATGGTGGACTGCTACTTACTACAGGTAACACTTTGCTGATATATTGCATTATTCTTAAACATGATGCAATTAATCGTTTCAAATATAGTTTAGTAGATTTTTGTCGAATATTAAACTATTAACTGCATTCTGATTAACTATAATGCAATATATTTCCGTGATTTATTTCCTGAAACAATTCCATGGTAACGTCATTGCCACCAGTCTGTGAGCGGATATTGTAGACGGTCCCTAAAACAGGTAGCAGCCAGAACGTAGATGACGTTGTCGATTGTGATTTTTTCGTTGTGATTTTTCGCGATACGGTGTCCTAAACTGTACTCAACATACTACACCCTTAATGTAGTGCAATTGTGTTGATGAATCCGATTGCGTGGTAAACCAAAACCGTATATTTTGGCGAATATCAAACCGGATGCTCCGGTAGAGCTGCTCTTTACAATCGCACTAACCGGGGCTAACAGAGCCTATCCCTTTCCGTTTTATCAACTGTATTTATGGGACAGAACCCGTTTAAATCCGGATATTTTAATAAGTTGGGTGTTGTAGGTTTTAAACAACACGTCTGAGTTGTTTGAATGACAGAAGCTCCGCTAGCTCGATGTTAAAGCGCTAACCGGAGTTAACAGCCAGTCCCCTCCCGTCCAATTAACTGTATTTATGGCTATGCCCTTTTTTCTTTTTAATATGACCAAACACAATGGCCAGAGGACCAGCATCCTTTCTTAACTGGCAAACAAAATAATCTTTGAGTTTTACATGTTCTAGAAATGTTAATTAATTGACAGTCCTAATGTTTATTTTCTTGTGTTCTGATACTTTATTACAGTATGGTAGGGGAGATTTGGAGGTACCTGGTCAGCCTACGAATCCCAGGTGTGGAGACTGCAGGGAAACCGCACAGAGAGGACACTAAAGAGCCATCTCTCATTCATCGAGTGGACTCATTGGTTTGCGAATAACCACAAAGATGCTCCCATAGGCAGATTGCTGCATGGCATTTGCCACTTATTCAAATTGTAGGGGTTGAAGCAGCCTGTATTTTGGTCACTTGCCATAACACTGTCATGTGTTTTATTGCACGGAAAAGGGAATAACCTACAACTTATATGGTAAGAGCCTGGTCATACCATGGAAACAAACGAGGCTTCCTTTTACAGTACAGTTTCAGCTAACTTACTAGGTAAATTGTCATGTTTTACTTGATAACGTTGCAGAACATACATGGTACAAGTTTGTGTTGATTGCATGGAAAAGGGAATAATCTATTACAAATTATATGGTATGAACCTGGTAATACCATGGAAACAAACGGCTTCTTACCCAGTATTTGACAAGATGTATCATGACACTAGAGGAAAACGGTTCCTGCGGAGGTTGTTACCAGGTAAGTAATTCCATAGTTTCTAAGGTAAATCGAATAAACCCTTTCTAAATGGGTATAGCTATGAATAATAACTATGTAAGAAAAAGTAATTTATTGGAAAGTGCTATGCTAATTTCTAGATAGTACATCATTAAACTTGGGCTGTTACCGACATAAACCTTGGATAACTACAATTGTAACTTGTATTAATAGGTGTTTCTAAGAATTAGTTGCCTAATTTCCTAGGAAGTACACAATAATGAGTTATTGCCAACCTAAAACAGTTACAACTACACGGTACTTAGTTGAGTTGATGGGTAATAGTGGAGGTTTTACTTAGTACTTCAGCTGTAATTCTTCTGTATTTACCTTATTACCAGTGGTAATTACCCAGTAATACACTATGACTTACCATATATTTACCAGGTAATTCCTCTATTTACCTTCTTATTACCTGTGGTAATTACCCAGTAATACACTATGATTTACCATATATTTACAGGGTAAATACCTAATAATTAGGGGACTGTAAAAGGAAGGGTTACCATGATTAAATATATGGACATATATATTTATATATACATACATATAGACATATATAAGTTATATTATGTATTTATATAAATACATATGTATACATACGACAGAATAAAAGACTGTAGAGTAAGAAACATACATTAATATGATGTTCAAATAAAAACAATGGTGAGCTTCTAGAGGATTGTTCTAGAATCTAGAACGATGACAGCACATCAACCAACTATATATACTTAATGCACGGCTCTTCTCAATGCCGTGGAATGCTCGATTCACTTGCATGGGCCCTTCACAACTTCCGGCAGTGAATTGTATTTGATAATTCACCGTTGCTAAATATAATTGACCGCCGTCAATTAAAGTGGCTTTTTTCGTATCACTCCTCAAGTCGTCCTGTGACTTGTCAACCCCAGCGTCTTCGGTTGCTAAGCAACGTCAACGTCTTTAGCGGACTATTTCTCTGCTGATCAACACTACGAATTCTGGTAACAAATAAATTGTAAAAAGACAAACCGTGTTAAGTTAGTATTTCGTTTTGGCAAGTAGCTGTGTAATAAGCGGGATAATGTATAGAACGTCACCGGTCATTATCGAAAATAAGCCCCTTCAGGGCGAAGCAAGACACCTCCACTGCGCGTCGGTGTCCTGTTCGCCCTGTTGGGGCTTATTTTCCCGATAATGACCGGCGTTCTATACATTATCCCTTGCATATTTTTTCTTTCATGAACTCAATGATGAATGAATGTGTTGTGTGTGTGACCAGGAGAGGCAGAAGCAGCTGGAGAGCATGGGCATCTCTTTGGAAACATCTGGGATCAAAGTAGGCGAAGACAAGTGCTTCCTGGTCAACCTGAACGCCGACCCCGCCCTCAACGAGCTGCTGGTCTACTACCTGAAGGTGGGTGGTCAACCAGCTGCTGGTCTACTACCTGAAGGTGGGTGGTCAACCAACTGCTGGTCTACTACCTGAAGGTGGTCGGTGATGAGCTGCTGGTCTACTACCTGAAGGTGGGTGGTGATAAGCTGCTGGTCTACTACCTGAAGGTTGTTGGTCAACCAGCTGCTGGTCTAATACCTGAAGGTGGGTGGTTAACCAGCTGCTAGTCTACTACCTGAAGGTGGGTGGTCATGAGCTGCTGGTCTACTACCTGAAGATTGGTGGTGAACCAGCTGCTGGTCTACTACCTTAAGGTGGGGGGAGATGAGCTGCTGGTCTACTACCTGAAGGTGGGTGGTCACGAGCTGCTGGTCTACTACCTGAAGGTGGGTGGTCAACCAGCTGCTGGTCTACTACCTGAAGGTGGGTGGTTAACCAGCTGCTAGTCTACTACCTGAAGGTGGGTGGTCATGAGCTGCTGGTCTACTACCTGAAGATGGGTGGTCAACCAGCTGCTGGTCTACTACCTTAAGGTGGGGGGAGATGATCTGCTGGTCTACTACCTGAAGGTGGGTGGTCACGAGCTGCTGGTCTACTACCTGAAGGTGGGTGGTGATGAGCTGCTGGTCTACTACCTGAAGGTGGGTGGTGATGAGCTGCTGGTCTACTACCTGAAGGTGGGTGGTGATGAGCTGCTGGTCTACTACCTGAAGGTGGGTGGTCAACCAGCTGCTGGTCTACTACCTGAAGGTGAGTCAGGGGCCGCGTCCCTTCTGGGGCCTCTTGGACCTCGTACCTTCAGGGGCCTCGTAACTTCAGGGACCTCGTACCTTCAGTCTCTTCAGGGGCCTCGTACCTTCATGAGCCTCGTACCTTCACGGGCTTCAGGGACCTCGTACCTTCAAGAGCCTCATACCTTCTGGGGCCTCGTACCTGCACAGGCCTCAGACCTTCTGGGGCCTCGTGTCTCCAGGGGCCTCAGACAAAATGGGGCCTTGTCCCTTCAGGGGCCTCGTACCTTCTGGTGGCTTTTCATTGTTCAAGTTACATGTTGCAAGTTTGGAAATCTGAAGTGGATGAATTTACAAACATTCTGCGCTTGTTGGGAGAAAGAATTTAAAGACTTAACCTTTAGTTTCAGATGGTCCAGTCAGGCTAGGACTGGCATAGAAAAAATCAATATCCAGATTATTCTCGGTCAATATTTACGTCATGATTATCTAGCACAATAACTCAGTGACTTTAAATTTTTGTCTTTTTATCAGTGAGTTACCAACTTTATATATTATTCAACTGAAAAAAGAATAACTCTAAAATAAAAAAATATATAAATTAAGATAAATAAATAATAAGGAATATATCATATATAAATATATATTCATTTAAAGAAATAATATAAAAATATAATAAGACCTGAATTAAGATCACCTATGTTGTAGTGCACTTCCACAACTTACTGAAAACCCCTAATCATATATTGAACATTTAGGTAAACTACATATTCCAGTCAGCAACTCACTAAAGGCTAGCCCACTGTCATTGTTAAGCAGTAACGGAAGACAAATGTTCAACTACAACTTAAGACTGAAAAAAAAAGAATAAGACCGACATGGCAAATGTACGGCTCCATGGTTCAGCTTGACAATAAGTCTGTTGGGATGGTAGTAGTATTGGGCTGTACAAGCATTTATTATACAGGGCAGGCAGTGCAATTCTGGTGAAATGTTGACGCTTGTCCAAAGTGTTTATAGTTTCTTGAGTCCGTGGTCTTTTGCCAGGAAGCATGTGTCGGCATATTTCTTCAAGTGAGAGCTGGATGGGTCTACGGTGGCATTATGAAGAGTGTCCGTAATTGATGAGTTTGTCACGGTGGAAGAAGTCGAGAGGACTTTACTTTTCTCTTTGTTGGTCATAGACCACTTGTGACTCTGATTGAACTTAAAAAGCCATCGAGCTCTTCCCTGTTTCAGATGGATTTCAACACTAAGTGATAAAAAAATAAGTGTTTTGGGCTGAGAGTTTTAGGATAGAGGGGGGCATGTTATCCCTATGGTTACGACTCACACCAACTTGATGATACCTTTTTAGTACCGTTGTTGTTTAACTGTTATGAGTTTTAAAATAAGCGATGTTGTATGTGAAATCTGCCACACACACCGTAGCGTTAGACTATAGGTGTCTGGGAAGCCTAACTCTCATGCGGATATTAAACACATCGGAGCTTCACCATCCACACACACTGTAGTACTATTTAATAATGGTCCGAATAGCCCGACTTTCTCTCGGACGCTGCAGTCAAATGCTGCCCAGAGAGAGCTCCACACGTCCACACAGACCGCTGCCCAGACAGAGCTCCACACGGCCACACAGACCGCTGCCCAGAGAGAGCTCCACATGTCCACACAGACCGCTGCCCAGACAGAGCTCCACATGTCCACACACACCGCCCAGCTATGAAGGTATTATTGTAGCCAAAGTCGCAAGCATGCATACACATATATATATATATTTTATATTTGCGAGGAAATATTTTACAGATGTGCAACTTCGGATGCATTAGTTCACATTTGGGTTAACGAATGCACAAATGTTGTGCATGTTCTCAGATTATGAAACACGGGTGTACGGATGTGTTTTGCACCAACTGCACTGCAATGATTGTAGCAAAAGTGTCAAGTGACACTTTGAAGTTGTGATGCACAGGATAGGATTTGTGCACCTGTAACAAAGGATCCTATTTTGTGTTTACAATGGTAGGAAAAATACTTACGACTTAAAATTTACTGTTACACATTTGTGACTTTAGTGTGCACATTCAAAATAAATATTTACTACTTCAAATTTACTGTTACACATTTGTGTGATTTTAGTGTAAGCATGCTAAAGACTTTTGCTACAATAAAACCTTCATACAGACAGAGCTCCACACGTCCACAAACATCGCGCCGATGGTGCCCCTTGGTCGTGACGTCAGACAACCTTTTCCAAGGTAGTCGGACGTCACTAAAATAACGCCACATTATGCCACATAGGATTTTACCCCTTTTTCTCTAAATTGGGGACTTATTTCAGTAACACTGATAAAATGATATAGATATTATGTTGAGGTGATCATTTAAAACAAATGAGCATGTGGTTCTGGGAACACTGGCTGTTTAAGATGATTAAACAGATGATATTGCCTTGTGGCACAGTGTCTGTTGTGGTTCCTCGACTCCTTGAAGCCAAAATGTTTCCAAACAGCCTCATTCGGTTGACCTTTCTTTTTGTCTCTCTCCGTCATCCTTGATGACTGGGGCTAAACTAAACACACAGTCTGGCCCAGTGTGAGGTCTCTAGGGAGGGCCGAAGGACAACTGAATGCTGTGAAGGAAGCTTAAGAACGCCAATGACAGCATTAATGCAAAACTGAAGGCGGCACAATCATCATTTTATCTCCATTATCTTGTTTTCATAATAGTTGGAAGCTGTAATCTAATTGAAATAAAAATACGATGAATCGCCCATCCCTACATAGGGATAGATGTTTACATAGACATTTATGTCTCAGACTGGAGTGAATGGAGCTATATTCTTATGATTCCAATATATGAGTAAATAGGACATGTACAGAAACAAGTATTAAGTTCCTTCCTTCCTCCTAACATTAACCACACACTGACTACCTCTGTACCTTGTAGCTTCAACTCCAGGACAGCGGTAAACCAGGAACTCACTACATAATAATGATCTAAAAGGACAGCCTGTAAACCCCATCAAATCCTTTCAGACAGTGGCCTCCTGTCATCTGCAATTATTTGTTTATGGTGTGTATTTCAGGCGACTAAGGTGACTAAGATCACATTGCCCTCTTTTGAAGGCATGAAACTGATAATATACATCCGCCTCAACATTAACCATGAAAAACTTGAACCTTGTGCGTACCTTGAATCAATCCAGGATTACCTGGAGAACACAGCACAAGGTCTGGCCAAACCTGGCCTGGAACTGGGTTTAACGGGGCAGTGGGCCGACCAGTCTGAGAGATAGCCCCGCAGCAGAAGAGAGAGAGAGAGAGAGGCTAGGTCCGCCAGACAGCGGCCTCAAAACAGAACAACAGCTCTTTGTCTGGGCTCTGCTAGAGCGCCTGGCATATCTGTGTGGAATTAATATGGCGATGTGAAACGGCTGCTCTTGCTGCAGGGATCGGCATCCTCTGCCTGTTGGGATGTTTGTTGAAAAAACATGATTGTATAACTTATGTTGCAGTTAACGGCTCATTTCTTTAACACTAACATTGTAATGATTAGTAATATGGGGAACTGCATCAATCCTCAGGTCCTAACTGTTTCTCAGGCTGTGGTCGTAACTTTGCTCCCTGTGCGTAGGAACACACGCTTGTCGGGGCAGACACTTCCCAGGACATCCAGCTCTTTGGGATTGGCATCCAGCCAGAGCACTGTACACTGGATCTCTGCCCAGACGGTGATGTCACCCTCACACCTATAGAAAATGCAAGGTAAAACACTCATAAACACAAAGTATAGCAAGCACTCACACACAGAATAACACGGCACAGGTATTTATGTCATGCAGCTCCTTGCTTAGTAATTGTATCTCCCCTGGTGCCATGGACTTCATTAATATCAAAGTAGCTTTAAAAAGCAAATAGACACATCCTGTTTTTACACAGAACCTGTGTGAACGGAACCGTGGTGGACTCTCTGGTCCACCTGTGGCACGGGGACCGCATCCTTTGGGGGAACAACCACTTCTTTAGGTATGTAATCAACCTCTGGCCCCCTAGCCACCATAGGGTGGGTGAGAGGCTATCACAGGGGGGTTGAACCACAGGTGTGTGTCTTGGCTGCAGGATCAACCTGCCCAGCAGGAAGCGACGGGAGCGACTGAAGGAGATGGAGCGAGCGTCACCGAGGGAGAGCTACGTGGAGGCGGACCTGGAGACGGCCAGCGAGGCCTCGTCGGAGCAGGACTACAGCTACGAGTTCGCCCAGATGGAGGTCATCATGAAGACCCTGGGGAACAACGGTACGGCCGGGGTCGACCGGCTCTCGGGCCGTGGAAGCTAGATCAGTGACAACGCACATTACATTGGTGTTGTTAGGACACTGGGCTCCCGCTCAGGAAGGGCCAGCTGGAAGGGGCAGAGTACACCTGGCACAATGTTTTGCCATAATTTAAAGCAACAAATCCAGCCTATGTTTTTTCAATTTTTTTTACAAATTATTTTAACTGATTTCTTGTTCTGAAAATATAATGCCATCTTAGTGTGATTGTTAGCGTTACTGCAGTGGTCCTAATATCTACTCTGCAGTGACAGCCGTCCTTTATGGAAAGTATCATGTTCTGGCCTTCTTAACCAATGGAAACCTTTCTCACTAGAGAAATAGCTTATGCATGCAACCAGGACCCTGCATTCAGAGCATTGAGAGATACAATCCTAAATATAGTTGCAAGCAACCATGACGGGGTCCTACTGTCTGACCGTATGACTGTATGACCGACAGTATGACCGTATGACCGACAGTATGACTGACAGTATGACCGTAGACTGCCAAGGATAGATTAGCGTATATTTTGAGAAATATAAGTCTTCCGTACGTGGCGGTATGGTGAGCTTGGTCGGTATGGTAACATGGCATTGGTATGGCTTAAAAACTGGTTTACCGGAAGGTAACATATCAAAACAATCACCAACCATGTTTCTAAAGCATACTGTGTCAAAATCCACTGTCAAACGGATGTTAGCGAAATTACGTGTGTACGCTTTAAGGCCAAGCCTGCATTGTAGAGAGGCTGCGGTTCAGAAAGCCAACTTCAAACAAATGCATCCAATTTTTATTTTCAGATATCGACTTGAAATTTGGCATGGGTATACTATGGAATCTACCCTTTGTAGCCATATTCGACAGCCGAGCCTGTTTTTGACGCAATGTTAGAGCTGTTTAATCATCGGATATATGCATGTTTTTCACTTTAAAATGTATATCTGTATAGGTACATGTGTGCCGAGTTTGCAGCTTTTACCATTTTCGGCATCAGAGGAGTTAATATGTGGGTGTTTGGTCAAGTTGTGGTCACTGCACTATATCCAAATGGTCTGACCATATGGGTTGCAGTGTGAAAGTTGTTCATCATAACAAATGGTGCATGTATAACAAGTTTCATCCATATTGCACTTTCCTAGTGCAAATGGAAGCAAGAAATGGAAAGAAAAGAAATGGAAGCCTGTTGAGTATGTTGCACTTCAAAGGCTTGTTATAGTGACACCTATAGTTAATTCATCCTTTTTATCCCTAACTCATTTTATGAGTTCTACAACTTTTGAGCATGTAGTTTTTGAGATATGGCCGATTTTGTAAAGAAAAAAATAATAATACTAACAATTACAATAGGGTTCCTACGGATTTCGTAGGACCCCTAATAACTAATATGACAACCAGGTATGTAATTGTAAAGGCAATTGACAATTTCCGATGAAGTTCACGTTCTCAGCCAATGGTTTGAAGTCCCTGTGTAATGATCTCCGCATTCAACGCCAGAATGAAAGGAATTAAATTGCGATTTATTCCTAGTTGTGATCGTTGTCTTCGACAGGGGTCAGCAACCTTTTCAACATGCAGTGCCAGTTTGACATTTTCTCGTTAATGAGTGTGCCTTAAGCAACAATATATTAAATATTAAGCTGAATTATGACACAGCGACCAAAAACATTTCCAGAAGATATGGAATTGTATTATTTGCTTAAGTCCACAATCATGCATTAACATTTCAAAGTTTTTTTTTGTTGTTATGTTTGCAACATTGGCTTACAAGTTAGAATTACATGTATCCCATCTTAAAACACTACTTTCAGAAAGTCATTCAAAAACATATTTGCACTGTGAGAAATGTAAAAAAACAGACATTATATGAGAATGTTTGAAACAGCCACATCAATATCTTTAGTACAGCTTTTCAAAACTATGTGACGGCCATGCATACAGGCCACTTGAGAACACTGCTTTCAGTAACTCATTTAAACATATTTGCACAGGGAGGAAATTCCCAAAACAGAATAAATTGCAAAAAACATGTATTAATGATTATGCTACCGCATAATAATACAGCGGTGATTTTCTTTAATAATAATAATATTAAAAATACAAATTAAGTTTTTTTTTTTTTTTTCCCCAAGTGTGCCAATGATTATGCTGCCACGTGCCAGTGGTGGTACACGTACCTAGGGTTGCCGACCCCTGGTCTACGACAATACAATAAAATAAATAATAGCGCTGAATGTGATAGTACACATGAAGACATTCAGGCATTTTTGTCACAGTCACCTTGGACACTCATACTTATTTCAGAAGTAACCAAAAGCTTGAGTACCACACCTCACGATATATAGTTACCATAAGCATACCTCATGATATATACATGTTACCATAAGCATACCTCAAGATATATACAATAGGCAATAAGCACACCTCACGACTTATAAATGTAGCCGTAAGCACACCTCACGACAGATACATGTAGCCATAAGCACACCTCACGATATATACATGTAGCCTAGCCATAAGCACAACTCACGATATAAACATGTTACCATAAGCCCACCTTAACATAAGCACACCTCACGACAGATACATGTTACCATAAGCACACCTCACTATATATACACACACGTTACCATAAGCACACCTCACCTAAACACAAGCACACCTCACGACAGATACATGTTACCATAAGCACACCTCACTATATATAGACACACACATGTTACCAAAAGCACACCTCACGATATATACATGTAGCCTAGCCATAAGCACAACTCACGACAGATACATGTAGCCATAAGCCATCACGATAGCCATGCGGCCAATATCCCTGTTGTAAAGCATACCTTTATTATTATTATATCTTTATTTTTATATACTCATACAATTATTCCACGACATATCAACATATCGTTTATACTTACACTTCTCTTCCTAGAGGTCAATACAGCTTCCAACACGAGAAGAACTTGTCTCAAAATGTCCAACCGTAATTAGACCAATCTTGCAATTAGGAGGAACTATTTTCTGAGAGGAGGGGCTGTGTTTTGTTCCTACTCCCATTTGCCATGATGCAGATTACACAATACTAATTAATAGTAACTTTAGTTTTAAACTTGCAGGTCACTTATTTAATGTCAAAGCCTACATGGTATATTGGCTTGGCTAAAATTATTTAACAATTAAAAAATATATATATGTAATATATATTTTTATATAGGCTAAATATATATATATATATATATATATATATATATATATATATAGATCAAAACATATACAAATATTTGTATACATATATATATATATATATATATATATATACATGCAAAAATAACAGACAAAAAATATATGTGTTTTTTCAGATATAGTCTTCAAAATTCACATGGTTATAGTATGGAATCTCCTCTTACAGTTTTTCTCAGTCGCTTTGGTACATTTCTCAGATCAGAATTGAAATTCTCAAAACTACCTGTTCTATCTTCACATCATTGTGTCACTTGTGCACATTAAAAAAGCAGTTTCTCATGTCTTTGGACAAGTTGCAAATGCTTTGGTACATTCATGAAATGATTATGTACAATTCTCTGAATAGTCTCACCCCCACAACATTTAGGCATTAGTTCATCGCATAAGTCTTTACATGCAAAATGGTTGAACATGTCGTTATAATATGTCAAGCATATTTCTATACATTTTCATTAGGCTTTTTTTCTAAATCTGTCCTGAATTGGTAAATTGCTACCAGGTGAATCTTGACTTTCTCTAAAGAAGGGAGTTTACTGAAATAGCTCAAAGGTGCATCTCATGAACCATCAACTGGCAAGTATATATATAGCACAACACAATGTTGCATTGTCTGACAATGGAAGGACAAGGAAGTGTACGGGGCTAACAGCCAGAGAGAAGAAGAAGAGGAAGAGGAGTGAGGCAGCGTGAGAATGAGAATTTGTGGCCCAACAGACAGGAACGTCAGGAGGTGTAGGAAGACTGCACTGTAATTCCTACAGCAATGCATGTACAGTTGACCCTAAGGAGATTGTCCTATGTTCACATTTCTAGCAATGACATGGTCTGTCGACAAAGTACAGTACAAACAGTCAAAGTGTAAATGCGAATCTTGTCCAGTCTCTCGCAATCAATCTCCCACATACGCTAAGGAGTAACTTACAATTTGCAATAATTGTCTTCAAAACTTTAGCCATAGTTTACATCAGAACATCCCTCCAGAGTACACTGTTATATAGACAACATGACTAAGCAATTTGACTGTCTTATCCGTACACAATGACACAAGGACTTGTCAATCGTAGACTGCCAAGGGAAGATTAGAGTATATTTTGAGAAATAGAAGTCTTCCGTACGTGGAGCTATGTTGAGCTTGGTCGGTATGGTATTATGGCATTGGTATGCTTTAAAAGCAATCACCAACCATGTTTCTAAAGCATACTGTGTCAAAATCCACTGTCAAACGGATGTAAGCGATATAACGTGTGTACCTCTTTAAAGCCAAGCCTGCATAGAGCTCGTAAGTCTGCTCCTTCCGGGAGACCCCCATGGGACCTCTGAGCTAGGAAAATAAGAATGGGTTTCAATGGAGAGGAAGCAATTATTTTCTGGTCCCAGTCTTTATATGCCCTGGATTACACATATGTTGTTTGTGTATTTAAATTATAATTTTTCATGCAATGAAAACAAAAAGAATTTGCGAAGAAGTTTGATAATGTTAGGTTTTGTGTGAGGGCGCTTTGTGAACTACAGCTCTTCGCTGCTCTCGACGCGAATGATATATGTCACCACCACTCTGGTACAGACATGGCGATCTCTCTGCTCCACTTCAACGCTATTTTCCAAAGGGAGGATAACAGCGTTGAATGAGGTCAAAAACATTATAAATCGGGGCATGTGTAGATTTTCAGTTATGCTGATGGGGAGATTGTCGGTCTTGTCCACGCCAGTCGCAGGGAGCATGACGTCACATACGAGACGTGTAGTCTTTCTCATTGTGTTTTCTCTACAGCCTTTAACTGAACAATTGCACAATAAACGGTCAAACTCTTGACATGAAAAAGTATCATTTAAATCCACAAACAACAT
Source organism: Pollachius pollachius (assembly GCF_949987615.1). Lineage (NCBI taxonomy): Eukaryota > Metazoa > Chordata > Actinopteri > Gadiformes > Gadidae > Pollachius > Pollachius pollachius. The sequence continues at coordinate 28,183,941 of NC_136934.1, read as the reverse complement.
GTGTAATCCAGGGCATATAAAGACTGGGACCAGAAAATAATTACTTTCTCTCCATTGAAACCCATTCATATTGTGGCGAGCAGCACGGGAAGGACGAGACGGGAGCCCAGGTTGAACAATTATGCAGTTCCGTGCCCCATACACCACACGACTACGGACTGCCTTTATTAACGACCACGACCATTACAGAAACACGGGACACCTGACCAACACACACACACACAACACTCTCACTAATGGTCCCGATCACACAACAATGGAACAACACACAATTAACACACAACCAATAAAGACCCACAACCCGTTAACCCCACTTAACCTAACAGAATAAATTAACAAAACCCCTTTTGTCAACTGACAACCCCAATTCCCAGAATCCCTGCGGCTCCGGAACATGGCGCCCACACCCGTGGTCGCCACAATATTTTACGATCTCATAGGTCCCATGGGTATGAAGGTATTATTGTAGCAAGTCTTTAGCACCTGTAACTGCAGATTTTGTTTGCGTACACTAAAGTCATAAAATGTGTAACAGTACATTTGATGTCGTAAATATTTTTTCTACCATTGTAAACACTAAATAGGGTCTACGAGTTCACAAATCTGTGTTACAGGTGCACAAATCCTATCCTGTGCATCACAACTTCAAAGAGTCATGCACTTGACACTTTTGCTATAATCATTGCAGCGCAGTTGGTGCAAAACGCATTCACACACCCGTGTTTCATAATCTGAGAACATGTTCAAAATTTGTGAACTAATGCATCAGAAGTTACACATCTGTGAAATATTTCCTCACAAATTAATTTATATAAATCGCTATGTTCAATGAGCATTTTAATGAGCGAGCACAAGTCCATCAATTATACAACTGCTCGAATCTGCTGCTACGAGTCTCAGCTGTTGTTTTTCTTGCGGATACTTTTGCAACAGTCTATCAGTCCCTCCAGATTGTTGTGGCCAAAAATCCTTGATTATGCGGCACGTTTTCTTAAAAAATGCGATGAAATATGCGGCATATTTATGCAATTGTATGCAAGAAATTGCAGGAACTTGCAAAAATTGCGGGAACTTGTGAAAAATTGCAGGAACTTAAAAGTTATTTGTATCCGTATGAAGCAGATCGTCGGTGGGCGGGACAAAATTGTAGCATTAACCAATGAAAGTCGCCGGCAGGGGGTGCATTTTTTAAGAGAGGACATCCTACACGGCAGAGTTGGGTATCTTACATTATGTCAAATTAAATTACTCAGTTCAACTGAATTCCCCCCAAATTATTGCATGAACATGCCGCAAGTGTCCTTCAATGTATTTTAATGGTTTGCTTGGATGGTCCAAGTGTAGTTTGAAAACTGCACCACCAGCCGGCGACTTTCATTGGTTACTGCTGCAATTTTGTCCTGCCCACGGACGCACTGCCTCATACAGATACAAATTACTTTTGCTACACATGTACCACCTAGACGTGTTGCAAAACTACCTGCAAAAGCAACCACAGCTGAGACTTGCAGGAGCAGATTCGAGCAGTTGTAACGATGGACTTGTGCTCGCTCATTAAAATGCTGAATCAACATAGTGTTCTATATCATTTTATTTGTGAGGACATTTTTCACAGATGTGCAACTTCTGATGCATTAGTTCACATTTGGGTTTACGAATGCACACATTTTGGGCATGTTCTCAGATTATGAAACACGGGTGTGCGAATGTGTTTTGCCCCAACTGCGCTGCAATGATTGCAGCAAAAGTATCAATTGCATGACTCTTTGAAGTTGTGATGCACAGGATAGGATTTGTGCACCTATAACACAGACTTGTGAACTCGTAGACCCTATTTTGTGTTTACAATGGTAGAAAAAATATTTACGACTTCAAATGTACTGTTACACATTTGTGACTTTAGTGTACGTATACCACATCTGAAGTTACAGGTGCTAAAGACTTTTGCTACAATAATACCTTCATACATGGGGGTTTACCAGAAGGGGCCGACTTATGAGCTCTATAGTATAAAGGCTGTGGTTTAGAAGGGAGAACTTCAAACTAATGTTTTTTTTGTTGTTTTGTGTATGTATATCTCTGCCGTCTTTCGCCTTATTGCTTTGAATTTAACACATGGTCCCACAGTCACCTAGTACATGTGTGCCGAGTTTGCAGCTTTTACAACTTTCGGCAACAAAGCAGTTAATGTGTGGGTGTTTGGTCAAGTTGTGGTCACTGCACTATATCCAAAGGGTCTGACCGTATGAGTTGCGATTTGAAAGTTGACTCATGACTCATCATGAATGGTGCAAGTATAACATGTTTCATGCATATTTCACCTTCCTAGTGGTAATGGCAGTCTGTTGAATTCCTGAACTTCATGGCCTTGTTTTAGCGCCACCTATGTGTTATTCTTGCCCATCTTCTGATTCCATTACAAATGTTTATAACTTTTGGAGCCAAAAAGTCAGACTAAAAATAATAATAAATATAACCGCAAGTGGTGATATTAACGGGGTCCGAGCAAAATTACAAGTCAAGAACACACTAATGAAAGATATATAAATATGACATATAATTATGAAGGAAAGATGTTCCACTTAATGCAATACTGTGGCTCGGCTTTCAGGTGAGTTGCAGAGCAATGGCCGAATGTCATGTTCAGCTTGTTCATAATGCTCTAATCGGGATTCAAACTCTCAACCTAAGGATTACCTGTACAAGGCATTATCCCATTGAGCCACTTATAAACCTGAACTGCATTCTCATTCACATGGTCAAAATGTCTATTGATAAGCACACAACATCCAGAAAACTCCAAGCACACATTTCTCAAGTGAATTAAGGGCTTTCTTAAAAGTAAATACCTGAAAAATCTTTGAAATTCTGGGGAAATTAAACATTTGTAGGGAAGAACACTAACGGAAGAAATATAAATATGACAGAGTTAATTATGAAGGTAAAATGGTTAACGAAGAAGTTCCCCCTACTGCCATACTGAGTCTTGGCAGTCAGTTTCTTGGAAACTAATGAGCCGGAATGTTGATTGCCTGATGAATCTCAGGTGCTGTTCAATGTTGTGTTTCTTAAATGAGTGACAATGTAATGTTCAGCTTGTTCATAATGCTCTAATCAGGATTCGAAATCACCAATACAAGGCATTACCCCATTGAGCCACTGACATTCCTGAACTGCAGGAAGCCTCATTCACATCGTGAAAATGTCTATTGATAAGCACATATCAAGAAAACTCCAAGCACACAATTCACAAGAGAGGGCTTTCTTAGAAAGAGTACAGATCTGAAAATCTGCACTGTTAATGGTATCCACCTCATGATAGCCGTAAGGTACAATAACAAAATTCCTATAGGCAAAATGGGTTGAGACTGTGGACGTTTGGCTTTTCTATGAAATTGTGGGAAAAGTAAACATTTTTGGAGGAGAAGACCAGGCTGAAAAAGATGCATCTGATTTTAGAGATTAATATGATGAAAGAATTATGAGTCCAGGTCAATATGGTAAGGAGAAATAAGGCTAGTTCATAATATTTTTAAGTAGTGCCACCTTTGGGTGCAGTACCAAAATTTGGGTTTATGGGTAGTGGGGGGTATTGGTATCCACCTAATAATAGTAGTATGTTTTTTTATACAATAACAAAATGGTCATATAAGAAAATTGGGCTAACTGCTCCAACTTTATTAGCCATTATTTCTCAAATGTAGCTTAATAAAACATTCTGTTTGATGATTTTTGTGAGGCTTGGTCTAAAGATTTTATGTGGCGATTTTGCTGAATTTTTGATTATTTTGTAGCCTGTGAATCTTTTTTTCATGTTTGGCTTTAATGTGAAATTGTGGGAAAAGGGGCATAAGACCGGGGTTTTATAGATGCATCTGATTCTAGAGATTAATGTTATGAAAGAATTTTCAGTCCAGGTCAATCTGGTGAGGAGAATAAGCCTAATTCATGATTTTTTACAATAGCGCCACCTTTGGGTGCAATACCACAAATGTGGGTTTATTGGTATTGGGGGTTATTGGTAACCATGCCTGAAATTGTCAAGAGTTTTCGACTTACGGTATAGGCTGCAGTATGACTTTTACAGAATTTGGGAGAAAAAAAACCGTTAAAGAAACAATAGGGGACCAAGCAGCTTCGCTGCTCGGACCCCTAATGATTACAATTTTACTACACCCACCCTACAGATTTGTAGGACCCCTAATAATAATAAAAATACTAACGATTATAACAGGGTTCCTACGGAGTTCGTTGGCCCCCTAATTAATGCAGCATCCTGTGGGTTTTTTCCAACCTAGATAGTCTTGAGGCCTACATCCCCAATTTTGCTCGTACTGCTGCTGTGCCAATGTATTCCCAGGGGTGGATAGATGTGTGCTATGTTGATCACAACCGGATTTCAATTGGAGCAGAATACGGCCATCGACAGAAAACACATGTTTACAGCTGTATTTATGACCAGGATGCGTTGGCTTATTATGTTATTTGATAATTGTGCCGTCCTCGGTATGTCTGTTAATACCCTGACGGCCAGCTAAACTCTTTCCCAAAACACCAAGACTCTGCAGACGTTTATCTCACTTCCACAGGTTTATTGGACGCACATGGGAAAAGGTGAAACTGCAACACACAAATAAAGGGCAGAGAAATCAGAAGTGTCTTACAATGAAAACTATACAAACTTGACAAAATAGTGATTACTACCTTAAAATTAAATCAAAATACGTACCAACGATGCTATGTAAAGCACAAGATTTTGGCGGATGTAATTAAATTGTCCTGGATTTACATTTTTCAACGGAACACTGAACCAGCTAGACACAAAATGAATTTACTTCCTGGAGTCACGCGATAGGCCGATTGGAACCGCGTGTCTTAAAGGGAACGCTTCCTGAATAGAAACGCGTACCTGCAACATGGAACTTGTACGCGTAACAAAACACTCCCCGCCTGACGTGGATACACGTCACCCCACAGTCAATGCACAGCCCATCCTTTTTTTTTTTTGTAAAACAGTCCATTTACTGTGCCTCTGGAGGTAAAAGGAGAACTATTTCATTGACTGGCCTGAGAAAGAGGCTAGTCCCACCTGGTTTGATGATCTTCACCTCAACCTGGGGCACTTTCCCATCCTTGCTAGGGAAGGCCTGTGTAATCAGTCCAAGAGGCCATTCATTCCTAGGTGCTTGGCTGTTCTTAAGGAGGACAACACTTCCAGGCTGAATGTTTGGCTGAGTGGACTGCCACTTCTTGGGGGTCTGCAATGTTGGGAGAAATTGCTTCCTCCAGCGATCCCAGAAGGTGTTGGACAGGTGCTGAACCTGTCGCCACTGGGACTTGTAGAGGTCAGCAACTCCAAACTCACCCGCAGGAGCAGGAACAATGTTCGTCTTTTGTGTGAGAAGAGCAGCTGGCGTGAGAATGAACAAGTCATCAGGGTCCATAGTCACTGGAACAAGTGGCCTGGCGTTGATGATCGCTGCGACTTCTGCCATGAAGGTCACCAGCACTTCGTGGGTGAGCTTGTCTTTCAGCTGGAGGAACATTGTGTCCAGAATTCTCCTTGCCAGCCCTATCATTCTCTCCCATGATCCACCACAATGGGATGCATGTGGGGGATTAAAGGACCAGGTGCAGCCCTTGTCTGAGAGGTAAGTCTTCACTGCAGTGCCGTTAATGTTTGAGGCTATCTTCAGTTCTTTACAGGCGCCGATGAAGTTCGTGTCGCGGTCAGAGCGAATGTGTTTGACTGGCCCGCGCACTGAAAGGAAGCGCCGTAGCGCGTTAATGAAGCTAGAGGTGTCGAGGGATTCAATGACTTCAATGTGCACAGCTCTTATGCTCATGCACGTAAAGATCACTGCCCACCTTTTACTTTGAGCAAAGCCGCCTCTGGTTTTACGTGAGGAGACGTTCCATGGGCCGAACACATCGAGACCCACGCTGGAGAATGGAGGATCCGTTGACAGACGATCGGCTGGCAAGTTAGCCATTTTCTGGATGCTGAGTGGAGCTCTGAGCCTTCTGCATATTATGCATTGGTGGATAGTGCTGCTTACTCTTTTCTTCCCTCCCACTATCCAAAGGCCAGCTAAACGGACTGCCCCCTCTGTAAAGTGACGGCCTTGATGGTGGATTTGCTCGTGGTGGTGTCTGATGAGCAAAGTGGTGATGTGATGCTGGCCAGGAATAATCAGGGGAGTCTTTTCACTCTGATCAAGACTGAATGATGAAGACGGCCTCCAATTCTGAGAAGGCCACGTGTGTCAATGAACGGGTCCAGATTTCTGAGAGGGCTTGCTTTTGGCATCTTTTCTTGTTTTTGAATGCACTTCATCTCTTGGCTGTAGACTTCTTGTTGAACTGCTTGGATGATTACAGCTGACGCTTTCTCTGATTCTTCGACTGTGAATTCAGCTTTGCAGTAATGCCAGCCCTTGCATACTCTGTTCTCTCCGTGATCTGTCTTGGAATGACAGGCTATGTGAACGAGGCAAGTGACTGCTCGAGTTAATGACTTCCAGGTAGAAAACTTAGCAAAGCGTTGTTAATCCAGCTGCTTGTGTGAGGCTGTGGTGTTTAAGGCAGAAACCAGAGGGCGGATGTCTGGGTCTGTGCTCGGGTCAACAAGGTCGTTAGTGCTCTCAGAATACGCTGGAGGCTCACTGGTGGCTTGGGTTTCACTGAACCTCTCTTTCACATGGAACACGTTGGGGCACGTGTCAAAGAGATTGAGCCGTTGCAGCTCTATGGTGTTTGTGTGGAACGTGCTAATAGTCAGCGGTCTATGGACATTACCTAGGCAAACATTTCCAACAATGACCCACCCCAGGTCTAACTTCTGTGCGTAAGGCAGGTTGTGAGGGCCATTCACCTGTTTGCGGACTTTATGTACTCTGATAATGTCCCGTCCCAATAGAAGCATAATGGGGGCTTGTGGGTCAATGTCTGGGATGAGCTGTGCCACTGAACTTAGATGAGCATGGTGAAGAGCTACTTCGGCGGTCGGAATCTCCTCTTTGTTGTTCGGTATGTCGTCACACTTTATGAGGCTTAGCAATGGGACGCGAACAGTTCCGTCCAGAGACTCCACTTCATAGCCACTGGCCCTTCTGCCTGTGGATTGCTTCACTCCAGCACATGTTCTCAGTGTGTAAGGAGCACTTGGACTTTGGTCGTTGAACATGTCAAAGAACTGTGGGCGAACCAGTGACCTGTTGCTCTGCTCGTCAATGATCGCATACAGTTTCACTGCTTTTTCTCTGTGGCCGGCAGGAAACACTTTGACGAGGCATATCTTCGAGCAGGAGCGATCTGTGAGTTCCCCACCACAGACTTTCGTGCATTTGTTGGTGACCTGAGACTGTGGTGAAGCTCTATTCTCCTCCCCGCCATACTCAGAAGCAGGGTAAGCCTCCTGCTGCCAGGGTGCGGGTCCAGGTCGCTCTTACACTCGAAACACTGGACATTTAGTTTGCAATTCTTTGCTATGTGAGACGAGGAAGAGAGACATTTAAAGCACACATTGTTTTCTCTGAGGAGTGTTTTGCGCTCATCAATGGGCTTCTCTGAATGCTCGGCACTTACGGAGAGGATGTGGCTTTTTGTGCAACAGACACAGTTTGTCGCCGTCGCCGTATCTTGTTGGAGGCTCACATCTGTCTTGTGGACGGACACTTCCCGCTGTCTGTTCGGCTTCCACGCTATCCTCTCTGTTCTGGGGGCCGTGTCTGTGTAGCCGATGAGGCTGAAGCTTGGATCATTTGCAATGCGAGCCTGCTGGCTTACAAAATCGACAAAGAAGGCAAAAGGAGGGTAGCTCACTTGGTTTTGACGCTTGTAGGCTGCACCAACGTTCACCCACTTGTACTGGAGACGAGACGGGAGTTTCTGTACAATTGGGTTGACGCCTCTCGCCGTGTCAAGGAAGGTTAGGCCTGGTAAGTCTCCTTCAGCTTTAGTAGCCTGCAGTTCCATCTGTAGATCGCCCAGCTTTGTCAGCTTAGGTCCATCTCGGTTCATTATTTCTGGAAAACTGTCAATGAGCTGAGCTGTCAGTTCCAGGTGTAAGTCGCTGACGGCAGTCAAAAAGGAACGCTTCCATGCTCTGTAGTTTTGGGGTTTGTCATTGAAGTGAAGCAAGCCTGTAGCGACGAGTTCACGGCGGGCCAGATACCTGACAAAGTAATTTATGTGTGAACTGCCATCATTGGAGTCTGGTGGTATGGCGTGGCGTGCGGGAGAAGGCCTGGTGTTATGATTTTGTGGTCTGTAGTGGTGTGCAGGAGTAGCATGCTCACCGCTGGACTTGATTTGAGGTAGACGAATGTCTCCAGGCAGCCTGTTGAATGGCTCGTGGCTGTCCTCGTATGTGCTGATGTAAGGCTGCTGTGAGATGATTAGCTTCCTCTGCAGCATAGGATAGCCACGCCTTAGCTGCTTCAGCTCTTGCTATTGCTCTGACTGCTGCAGACCCCGTTGATGATGAACTTGATCTCTTTGAACAACATACTTGTGAGCGTGTCCTTAACGATGCGCTGTGCGGGTTTTCCTGTATTGCTGTACTTCCATGCAAACTCTCCTCTGTAGCACTTGACTGTAGAGAATGCTCCGTTGATCGTCCACTGGATGCGTGTGACGACGTCAAGTCGGCTGGCTTCCAACTAGCTCCGATTTATCTCGCTTGCTATATAGTCGTTGTTTCACTGTGCCGTCCTCGGTATGTCTGTTAATACCCTGACGGCCAGCTAAACTCTTTCCGAAAACACCGAGACTCTGCAGACGTATATCTCACTTCCACAGGTTTATTGGACGCACATGGGAAAAGGTGAAACTGCAACACACAAATAAAGGGCAGAGAAATCAGAAGTGTCTTACAATGAAAACTATACAAACTTGACAAAATAGTGATAATTACCTTAAAATTAAATCAAAATACGTACCAACGATGCTATGTAAAGCACAAGATTTTGGCGGATGTAATTAAATTGTCCTGGATTTACATTTTTCAACGGAACACTGAACCAGCTAGACGCAAAATGAATTTACTTCCTGGAGTCACGCGATAGGCCGATTGGAACCACGTGTCTTAAAGGCGTCCTGAATAGAAACGCATACCTGCAACATGGAACTTGTACGCGTAACAAAACAATAATGTAATCAAGATTAGGGTGATTATTATGATGATCATGATGGTGATGATGATGATGATGAAGATGATTGCTGTGAAGATGATGATGAGGAAGATGATGCTCTGCAGACCCCATGCAGAACGTGGTGCAGGTGCTGGAGAAGCAGTATCTGGAGGAGAAGCGGACTGCCCTGGAGGAGCAAAGGAGAATGTACGAGAGGGAGCTGGAGTCGCTACGGCAACAGCTCTCGCCCGAGAAGACAAAGCAGCACCACCAGCGCAGCAACAGCGAGCACCTGGCCTTCGCCACGCACACTCCCCACAGCAAGCCACGGCTGTGGACCGACGACAGGTGGGACACACTGACACCCTCAAACCAAACACATGGACACATGAAGTTAAACTTTCGAACATCAAAGACAGTACACCGTTTACAAAAATATATATCATCACACCCTTTTTAATCTTGCAGTTTTCCTTACTTGTTTTTAATTATCATGAATAACTGTCTCTTTGTTTTTGGCTGTGTGTGTGTGTGTGTGTGTGTGTGTGTGTATGTGTGTGTGTGTGTGTGTGTGTGCGTGTGTGTGCTTGTGTTCATATGTATCTCTGTCAGGGACGAGTTGTTCCGACAGAGCCTCTCCCGGCTAAGGGAGCAGGTAGTGAAAGCAAACACTTTGGTGCGAGAAGCCAACTTTCTGGCAGAGGAGATGAACAAACTGACAGACTACCAGGTCACCCTCCAGATCCCCGCAGCCAACCTCAGTGCTAACCGCAAGGTCAGGCCTCCAGACAGACAGACACACACACACACACACACACACACACACACACACACACACTGACACACAGACAGACAGACCTTTTATCTAGAAAACAGTTAGAGGGGAATACTTTGATTACCCATTGATTATTGATGACAAGTGTGTATGAGTGATTAGACCCTAAACAAATATATCAGCAGTTTGTGAATTTATGAATTCATTTGAATAACTATGTCGGTATTGTATTGATGGGTACTCTCAGATGCATTAAAATTACTGAAGGATTCTCAAATTCTCACTGAAATACGAGCTAAGGGTTCACCTATATTAACCCTTTGATTCAGAATAACTGCCATTGTTCACCGAGAGCTATTAAATAAATACATTAGTGGCAACAGCTTTTAATGAATGGTAAATTGTAACTATGAAGGATAGTTAGATGGTCTTTGATTCATTACCTATATGATACTTAATGAAACCAATGTTTTCTAAGAGTTTGTATTGAAACTTTTATGGTATTATTTGATCTGAATAATTATAACTAAAGTGTTCTCATAAACAACATGTACACAACATGTTTACCATGTGCAACAGTATCACCATTTAAGTTTTAACGCTGCCTTCTTTGGCCACTGGGCCAATGTGGAGATCTTTCCAACTTATTCAACCAGGTGAATCATGGAGTGATGTTATTCCCATCATTCATCACCATACTGTGGCATTTTGTGCTGGGGCCAATTAAAGAACACTGGAGGGTTTTGATTTAATATATAATATTTTATAATTGTATACTCTAAGCATTGGCCAAGTCGGGACAGTGAGTTGCATCACAATTGGATGGCCCTGGGGCATGGGCCACCCCTGACTGTTGACCCCTGACCCTCTGCAGCGTGGAGCCATCGTGAGCGAACCAGCCATTCAGGTGCGGAGGAAAGGAAAAGGAACACAGGTGTGGGCCATCGAGAGGCTGGAGAACAAGCTGGTGGACATGAGGGACCACTACAGAGACTGGAAGGAAGGCACAGAGGAGGAGATGGTGAGCCAGGCAGAGGAGGAGGGTTACTTCACAGGAATGACACTTCATCTGGAGGGGGCATGAACCAGAGCAATGCTGTGTAAGAAAGCGTAGTGGACGGGCTGAGGTGTATGGTGGACCATGTCCTGGATGTAGGATTGGCAGAAGCCAGTGTCTTGAATCTGATTTGAGCAGCCACTGTTAGCCAGTCCACGGTGTGGAGGATTGGTATAGTGTGGGATAATAATAATTCATTGAATTTATATAGCGCTTTTTTTCTGGAAACTCAAAGCGCTAACACTGAAGTGGGGGGGAACCTCACTAACCACCACCAGTGTGTAGCACCCACTTGGGTGATGCACGGCAGCCAATCAGCGCCAGAACGCTCACCACACACCAGCTTGAGGTGGAGAGTGAGGGAATTAATGAATAAGCCAATTATATAGGGGCATGATGAGGGGGCCAGATTGAATGAGCCTGGTTGGGCAGTTTTAGTCAGGACACCGGGGAAACCCCTACTCTTTGCGATAAGTGCCCTGGGATCTTTTATGACCTCAGTTAGTCAGGACCTCGGCTTTACGTCCTTGGACGGCACCTTCCACAGGACAGTGTCCACGTCACTGCACTGGGGCATCGGGATGGATGTTTTTGGCCAGAGGGAAGAGTGCCACCTACTGGCCAACGCTCGACACCACTTCCAGCAGCAACTCAGTGTTCCCAGTTGGTCTCCCATCCAGTACTAACCAAGCCCACACCTGCTTAGCTTCAGAGATTCAGCTAAGGCAGGGTTGCCATTGGTCTGGCTACTGGGATAACCTCTGTTGGTTGAAGACCACCCGGGCTGCTGCAGTCTGGATGAGCTGCAGAGGACAAATAGCACATGCAGGCAGACCAGCCACAAGGAGGTCGCAGTCTAGACCAAAACCTGCACGGTTTCTTGGTGAGTTAGGAACACATCATCCTGATGTTATGGAGTATATTTCTTTAAGAGCGGGTTTTCCCAAGGATGTCGGCAGCAAAAGAAGATAGTCATCCAGTATCACACCCACCTGGATCTGTTGGTTCATTGTGTCGAGGCTGCTGAAAGGTCCGGCAGAATTACAGCAGAAGAGATGGATACTATTCTAGCCATGGGAAGTTACTCTGTGAGCAAGTAAGTACAGGCAGTCTCATTTGAGTGGTTGCATCTGGACTGGTTAGGGTCGAGAAGGTTATTCTGGTGTAGGTAGAGTTTGCTAGAGAAAGGGCATTCAAGTGTTTTGAAAATAAATGGTAGGAGAGAGACAGGTTGTGTGTACTTCTTTGAAAGAAGGTTCACTTTCTCTATGTAATAGTATGGGAAACAAGCAGTTGTCAAAGAGGTATTGATGAGCTGGGCGAGAAGTGGAGGGAGGGCAGGAGCACCATTCTGGAGAAGGTGAGGGGGGACAGGGTGGAGTAGGTGGTGGGAAGTGTCCCGGGATATTAACCTAAAGGAAGTTAGAGTGTGGTAGAAAATAACCAAATTCTATCACTTCAACTAACTAAGAGAGCATGAGGAATCGAGGAGTCCGGAGCAAGTATGACATAAGACTTTATTGTTGAACAAGCATCAACAAGACCGAATAGTTTGCAAAGCACTGCCGATCATAAGATCCCGGCCTTTTTATTCTCACACACCAAGCTATTCCCCATATGGTTGCATACAAGTTCTCATTTTATGGTAAGGCCGGTCATCCATGCATTCATTTGTGATATATTGTCCACATCTGCAGCTTGTCTAAACTTTAAGTTGACGTCAGTACGCCTTGACCCCAGACTCTCTTGCGCCGTGTCGAGTCTCTCCTATGAATTCAGAGATGATTTAGCTGCTTTCCACTATTAATGTATCTTTATGATATGTAGGCCTGATAATACTCATAGTTTGCCATAAAAAAGAATGGTTCATTTCTTTCATATATATTCTCCCTTTTGGGACTGCCAAAGTCCCAACAAAAAGAAAGCAGTTATACTTCCTTTTTACTTAAACTATCACACGTTCCCTTCCTTATTAAGTGATCCATAAGACAATGTGCCAGGCCTTTAGACCAGAATAGCACTACATTTGGTTATCAGAAAAAACCTTTAAACTTGATCAGGTCTTTCAACCTGCAAAATTCTCAGGAATTTCAACCTGTTTTTTAGGTACTATTTACTACATTATTCTAGCATTTTGATCCCTGCAATCCGTTCATATGAAATCATAAAACCTGTCAAATAATAACAACCCAATGTTCCACATTCATTTACATTTAGGGCATTTAGCTTTTATCCAAAGCGACTTACAATAAGTGCATTTGTTACAATAAGTACATTTGTCATAAGAAGTGAAACAATATATCGCTGTCGGTACAGTAAAGATGTTCATAGAACCAAGTGAAAGTATTACAATCGCTAGGCTAACCCATTCCCTGTGTAAAGCAATGATAGCAGCTACTGTAGATGCTACACAATTAAGTACCTTGAATAAGTGCAATGTACGTCCTGGCAAAGTGCCAGGACGTACAACATTCAATGGTGGCTGTGCATTGGTTTCTATGCAGAGTCGAGGTGAGCTCTGAACAGGTGAGTTTTGAGTCTTTTGTGGAAGCTGCTGAGCGACTCTGCGATCCTGACATCGGTAGGGAGCTCGTTCCACCACTGAGGTCTCTAAACAGAAAAGTTGTGACTTCGCTGATCGACCTTTGCTTGCTCTTAGCGATGGCGGTACCAGATGTCCAGCTGAGGTAGTTGAGCGGAGGGATCGAGCTGGGGTGTGTGGCTTTACTAATGCTTGGAGGTAGGCAGGGGCAGTTCCATCGACTGCCTTGTATGCCAGTACCATCATCTTGAATCTGATGCGAGCTATTACAGGGAGCCAGTGGAGGTCTCGGAAGAGGGGGGTTACATGTGAGAACTTTGGTAGGTTGAACACGAGGCGCGCTGCCACATTCTGGATGCGCTGCAAGGGTTTAATCGCAGAGGCAGGGAGTCCAGCCAGGAGCGAGTTGCAGTAGCCGAGGCGGGAGATGACCAGTGATTGGACTAGAAGCTGAGCTGCTTCCCTTGTGAGGAAGGGCCGGATCCTGCGGATGTTGTAAAGTGCAAATCTGCAGGATCGGGCCACTACAGTGATGTTTGCGGTGCAGCATAACAGATTGTCCAACACTACACCAAGGTTTTTGGCAGTTGGAGAAGGAGATACAGTGATGTTCTCAACAGTGACCAGTAAGTCCATGTGTGGGCAATCTTTCCCTGGTATTAGGAGGAGCTCAGTCTTGTTGAGGTTAAGCCTCAGGTGATGGGCAGTTGTCCAGGTGCTGACTTCTGCCAGACATTCAGATATGCGTGTTGCAATCAGGGCTTTGTCAGGTGAGGGAAAGGAGAGAAATAGCTGAGTGTCGTCAGCATAGCAGTGATAGGAAAAGCCATGGGATGTAATTACAGAGCCCAGAGATCTGGTGTAGAGGGAGAACAGAAGAGGCCCCAGTACAGAGCCTTGAGGGACACCTGTATCAAGCGTGCAAGATTTGGACAAGGAGCCATTCCATGTTACCTGATAAGTGCGATTCATCAGGTAGGATTTGAACCAGGAAAGGGCAGATTCAGCTATGCCAAGTTCGGCGAGAATGGCGAGGAGGATCTGGTGGTTCACAGTGTCAAATGCTGCAGACAGGTCAAGGAGAATGAGAACCGATGAGAGGGACGAGGCTCTGGCCGCACGGAGGGACTCAGTCACCGCGAGGAGAGCCGTCTCAGTGGAGTGTACTTTTTTGAAGCATGACTGGTGAGGGTCAAGCAGGTTGTTAGATGAGAGATAGGAGGACAGTTGGTTAGCGACGGCACGTTCCAATGTTTTAGAGAGGAATGAAAGAAGAGAAACCGGTCTGTAATTCTGGATGTCAGTGGTATCAAGGGTTGGTTTTTTGAGGAGAGGCTTTATTCTGGCAGTCTTGAAAGACAATGGAACAATGCCAGAAGTGAGGGAGGAGTTAATAAGTGCGGTGAGAAATGGCAGGATGTCGTTTGACACAGCCTGGAGGAGGGAGGAAGGGATAGTGTCAAGGGGGCAGGTGGTGGCATGGTTAGATGTTATAATTCTGTTAACCTCGTCTGAGGTGAGAGGGATGAATTGGGTAAAGACAGAGGTGGGGGTGGGGGTGGGGGAGGGAGGATGGTGGCAGTGATAAAAGAGGAGCTAATGTCCTTTACTTTCTGGGTAAAGTAGGTAACAAAGTCATCAGCAGTGAGGCAGGAAGGAGGAGGAGGGGAGGGAGGGTTGAGGAGAGAAGAGAACAAGGAAAACAGTTTCCTGGGGTTTGAGGCGGAGGAGTTAACTTTGGTCCGGTAGAAGGCAGATTTGGCTGTTGACACAGGGGAGGTGAAATCTGAGAGAAGAAAGAGATAGTGAGATAGATCATTAGGACAGTCTGATCTCTTCCACATTCAGCGTGCAATTATATCACATGCGTACCTAAAATTCCCACATGTAGTCATCATATCATAATATTTTCAGCATGCATTGAAAATTGACATTTCAGAAATATGTGACATAATAATATACTCAAAGAATTGATTTTTCAGAAATTTGTGACATAATAATATACTTAAAAATCATAGCTTTTCTTCAAACATACATAGAGTAAATGATTCCTGTGATCTTCATGTATCAGACTAACGTGTGCATGTGGGGGGTTTTGGACATTGGTGTAGTCGTGACTCCTGTTCGCCGTCATCAGGCCCTGGAGCCCAATGTTCATCCCTTTCTCGTCAAGGGCGCGGCTCACATGGAGAGGTCACCAGTTTGACCTAAGACCTCCTCTTGGTGTCTGATTATCACAGTCTGCTCTCCTCTCCAGTTTCATTCAGATCTATTTCCCCATAGAGCTTCCACTCCCAATCTTTCGACTCATCTATGCTAGTTACCATGAGGGCCATTTCCTTAGAGAGCCTGGATGCTATCACAGATCTGACTATTGGAATACAACAGCAGAAAATCAATCCTATCACTGTAAATACTATCAAGAGCACTATACCTATTTTGGCTACCAACATTCCCCACATACCAGACCTTTTTTCCAGCCATTCAAACATACCAACTATTTTCTTTTGCTTGTTCGAGCAATTGATCTGTTGTTCTAATGTGTCCATAGGGGCCAGGGTTATACTGTTTTAGTGCTCTTGCTGTTGAGTGGCGATCAATACTTTCAAAGTTCTTACTAACCTCAGGAATGATTGCCTGCTCTACAAGAGTCTCTTCAAGAAACATGGGTGTTGATGTTAAGATTTCAGCGGTGATAGTTTTGGACGTGAATGTCGATATTGTGATCTCATTTATCATAATTTCGGAATTGACCATTAATATTGCAGTTACACAAAAGTGTTTCTAAGTTATTCTCTTTTGGTGTCATTGTTGTGGTCATCACTACTTCTTCTAGTATTATTGTTGTCTATTTTATCTTACTCTGAACAGTAGCTGCTGTACCATTTTTTGCTAGTGTGTTTATTGGCTCTGTCATGATTGTTGTTTCTTCTCTAATGGGAGTTACATTAGTGATTGCTAGTATTGTTGTTTCTTCTCTAATATAAGTTACATTAGTGATTGCTAGTATTGTTGTTTCTTCTCTAATATAAGTTACATTAGTTATTGAAGGTTGTGCTAAATTCCTGACATCAGAAGTTTCATTAATCTTACCTGCATCTAGAGTCGAATTTAATCTATTAGCGGTTACAATTGAATCTTTCCCAATATCTCTAACTGGAGCTTGATCTACTTTATCGGTGGCTGTGGTTGTATTTAATTTGGCATTATCTGAAGTTTTTCCTGACTTACTTTGGTCAAATTCAACAACCTTACCCGGTTGATTTTTGGACTTCTGCTTCTAGTGTAAAGTTGAATGTTCTTTCTGACACTATTTTAAGAAGTCGATATCCTTTCATTTGTAATTTGTACTCACTGTTGTAGTCCCATGGTTTTTGTGATTTTACTGTCAAACACCATTTCATTGGTTTTGGCTGAATATACACTTTACACTGACTTTTCCTCCAAGCTAGTTCATACTTATCGTTATGTGCATAAAGTTAATGCACATAACGATTGGTTACCTGACATAACAGTAAACATAATTTGTTCATTAACTCGGTTTTGCGGTGGTATCTGAGCATATACTCTCTTCCTTTTTAACCAGTCCTGAATGTGTCGGGGCTGGATTGTCCTGTGTTTCTCTTACGCTTCCTTCAGTACTAGCCCCTGATTCCTGGCTGTTCCAGGTCTGTGTTGCCTCCGTAGTTTCATCCTTCCTCGGGATCTGTCCTTGAGCCAGCGGAATCTGGCCCAACCAGTGTAGAGGATCAGGAGCAGGCTCGCCATTTTCAGCATCATCATGTGGCTGTGGCTCCTGGCTCGGCTGGGTCTGGTCCTGTGGTAGTTGGTCAGCCCCGGGCGTGTCTGCATCTGGCTCCTCCTCATGCTCTTCCCTTGTCCTGGGTTGAGCGGCTTTTGTGCAGTGGTTGAGGTGATACCACGTGGAACTTCATTATTGTAAACCTTGACCCAAATTTGTGTTGGAGAACTCGCCTATCTGGGCCGGAGATCGAACGTGCGAACCAACCCTTTTTTATACAGCCTATCAACAACAATGTATGGGCAGCGGTGAAGGCCTTCACTATTTAATGATACATCCTGGTCCAAAAAATGCCAAAATGCCAAAAAACACATCAAAATTGTATTTAGAAGATTCCTACATTACTACAAAAGTTTTTTAAGTGCCATATGTTTGTAACGGGGGGGGGGGGGGGGCTATAGGCTTCAGTGCCTAGGGGCCCTTGGGCTTCTAATCCATAGAGCATATTGTCTCATGTTACTTTATTGTTTCGGTCAGTGTTACAAGGCGAACAGCAAGCACTTGGACCCATTCTATGAGGCGCAGGAGAACCACAACCTGATCGGAGTAGCCAACATATTCCTGGAGTGCCTTTACCACGATGTCAAGCTGCAGTATGCAGTACCCATCATCAGCCAGCAGGGGGAGGTATGAGCATTCGCTAACCTAACAATATGCAGTACCCATCATCAGCCAGCAGGGGGATGTATGAGCATTCACTAACCTAACCGTATGCATTACCCATCATCAGCCAGCAGGGGGAAGTATGAGCATTCACTAACCTAACCTTATGCAGTACCAATCATCAGACATCAGGGGGAGGTATGAGCATTCAATAACCTAACAGATTTAAATGCTCCACAGCGGCTCCTGCACAGTAAGTTCCCCTGCAGTTTCACAATCTGTTGACTCCACCTTTGCCAAGAACGTAAATTCTACTGCAGTTTGGAAGCCCTACTGCGTGAACCAATGATTAAGAAAAAAGACTGCAAGACAGCAGATACATTTGATAAATAAAGGAAGAAACATAAATATTCTAAACATACTTATTAAACACCTTCTTTGTAGATGATGACATCAGTAGGCTATTTAATACAGACCTATCTCCACAGTCAATGGTGTGTTGCAGTGAGCTATTCTCCGACCCCACCTGCAGGTGGCGGGCAGACTGCATGTGGAGCTGTTGCGCGTGTGCGGCCCGCTGCCCGAGCGCCTTGCGTGGGGCGACGACTCCTCAGAGAATTCAAGCGAGAGCGGCTGTTACGAGGTGATGGACGGCCACGGGGAGGTGGTCCTGATGGCCAGGAGGCTGACCTGCAGGGTAAAGAGCAACTTTGGATGTTCTAGCCTAGTGGGTTCCAGCCCAGGGTCCTGGGACATCCCTCTATGTCTACGGTCCACCTGTAGGCCTGGAGCAACATGCCCTAACCCCTACCTTCTGCTTAATGCCATGGATTTAATATGCAATGCAATAAACTGCTACATTGAATACTGGGAGAATGCTAAATTAAATATGGGCTTATGATTCCAATGTTGAGGTCAATTGAGTGTTGGGCTGTCTGTCACAGAACGGTGACATTAAATTTCCACGGTTTACTCAACATCAGAACTCACTTGGATAGTCAGGTCTTACACAGGGTTGCTTAGAAACAGGCGCTGACCCTCCTATGCCAGTTAACCTCTTCATGAAGACCCAGTCACGTGTTAACATCCAGAACCCTGCTCCCCTCTCCCTGCACCCCCCTCCACTCTGCAGGTCCACATCAAGAAGGCCTCGGGGCTGCCCCTCAACCTGTCCAACTTCGTCTTCTGCCAGTACACGTTCTGGGACCAGACCGAGCCCACAGTGGCTCCTCCCATGGTCAGCCCGGACGCCCCCACACACTCCCCCGAGGCCCAGTTCACTGTCCGCTTCGACCACTGCAAGGTGAGCCAGAGGACTGTCCCCATAGGAGACACAAGGCAAAGGGAGCCCTTTTTACATTTAAAAGCATAACTGAGTATGGTAACGGCCAAAATAAAGCCAGGAGGACATCAACAAACTGACTTTAGTACAGATACTAAACCGAGGCCCCTGAACAGTTGTAGTACCCAGTGTCACACCAGAGGCGCTGCCGTTGTGTGTTTTAAATGGTTACTTGTACACAGTTTGCCAGTGTTTAGTGATATTACGGCTCAATATCCAAATGGAACCTCTCTATCTCCTCTCTGTGCAGGACCACGTGGTACACGTGACAGATGACTTCCTGGAGTTCATCTCAGAAGGGGCGCTGGCCATCGAGGTGTGGGGTCATCGCTGCGCCGGGACGGGGCCATCGCCGTGGCAGCTGGATGCGCTCCAGGCCAAGAGTCGCACGCTCCGGGACAGGTATGGTGAACGCACACAAGCACGGCCTGCTGATGCGCCTCAGCCATCAGAGCGGTGACCTGGGTGCTGTACTGCTAGGTGGAGTGAGGTGTCCCGCCGGATTGAGCTGTGGGCCTCCATCCAGGAGCTAAACGAGCAGGGGGAGTACTCGCATGTGGAGTTGGTGCCAGGGAAGGATGTCAGCACCGGGGGAGTCTTTCAGCTGCGGCAGGTCTGGGAAATAACTCAAGTGTTGCCCTTTTTCCAAGTCCTGGCCCTAGTACCGCGATGCCGTCTAATTGCATTTACATGAAAATGGAACCCCCAATATGTGTAGGGTTCGAGAGGGGACATTGTACCAGTGTGTGTGGTCAGTGTAAACTCGTGGACCATGCCTGGAAAAAGTTTAAAATAAGACAAAATAAGAGAGGTATATTTGGCAGTGTAAAAACGCTTTATGTGTGTGTCTGCAGGCTGTGTTCGTCTTCATGTATGCATGTGAGTAGATAAAAGATAATTCTGTGTGTTATGGTGCACAGGGTCACTCTCGGAGGCTCCAGGTGTGTGTGAAGCCGGTTCAACACTCGGGTACCTTACCTCTGCTGGTGGAGGCTGTGCTGTCCGTCGCTATTGGCTGCGTGTCTGTCCGCTCCACAAAGCTCCAGAGACCCCTGGATAGCTATCAGGTCAGTATGAAGTAGTGGCACAAAGTGGGAACAAATGAAGGGAACCCACTGAAATCTGCATTGTTCTGTCAGTGTGGGAAAACATTTGACTTGCATTTCCACAGGACTAGCTCAGTGTGATCAGCCTGGGTCTCACGAGCGCCCCATAGATGGTTTTACTGATGGCGCTGAAGGAAGGGTCAATAATGACTCATCAGTTACTCTGCAGTGTGTGTGTGCTCTCAGCATGGACCTACGTATTCAGGACAGAGGAGATGTTCACAAAGCTATTTCCCCGGTTCTCCTTTACATGACTGAATGTGTTCTCTCTTGCCAGACAGAGGTGGTGGACGATATGGATAGTTATCGGGTATCAACTCAGTCTACTAACACCTCGTGCTGCAATGTTGGATCAAATTTAGGCATGATGGGTGGCCTGCTGTACTCATGTGACCCCAGACAATGGCATGACTTGGTGTGTGGGGGGTGACATGCCTGGATGGTCTCTCGCGTTTTTATCAACCACACATGCCCCCACTCAAAACATTCATTCGGTAATCCCAATGTACCCCCCAGTCTGCCGGGAGCCTGTCCCCCCCCCCCCCCCCCCCCCCGCCCTCCAGGCTGCACTCACTTACCAACAGTGCTGCCTGCTTGTGGCCATTGACGGGCTCCAAGTGCAATATGTCCGCCCTCGATCCCATTGCCGTTGCATGGCTCCTGCATGATGTTGTTTAGCATGGTGGATGCCCAGTGGGTACCAGTGCCTGAGATGGTTTTGAGCTGTATGTCTGTGGAGTATGTATACTGAATGGAGTATATATTGTACCATTCAGGTAGGATTGTGGGTGGCTTTGATCGCTTTGAGAACATTTCTGTGTGCTGTGTCTCTATCAGCATGTGTGTGTTTGTGTGTGTGTGTGTGTGTGTGTGTGTGTGTGTGTGTGTGTCTGTTAGTTTATTATAATCCTTCTACAATATTTTTCAGAAAAATTATAGATGCTTCAATATCAAAAAAAATACAGGTTACACTTTAAAATAAGAGTACAACAATTACTCATTAATTAACACTAAATCCTAACAATTCAACACCACTACCTTAGTTAACATTAACACCGTTAGTAAATGATTACTAGACCTAGATTAATTAACTGTTAGTTAATGCGTCTCCCTGCATTAAAGGTACAGTTGGTAGAGCATCCTCTAGTGCAGGGGTGTCCAAACTACGGCCCGCGTGCCAACTGCGGCCCGCGGCCCACTTTTGATTGGCCCGCAGCAGATTAAAAAAAAAAAGAAGTTTTTCTTTAATAATTTTTTTTTTTTTTTTTGCTTGACTTTATTGCATTTCTTAGTAAACTCACTAGATGGAGCTATTGTTCGAACAAGTCAGGTGACTCCCCATTACAAGAGCAATCAAAGAAAAAATTTCCCGCCCGTAAGAAAAGATGGCAGAACCAAAGAAACGGAAGATCGAAAGTGAGTGCAGAAAATTTCAGCCACGGTGGGAAAATGAATACTTTTTCACAGAAGTCAAGGGGAAGTGTGTCTGTTTAATTTGTAAGGAAAGTGTTGCCGTGATGAAGGATTACAATGTAAGAAGACACTATGAAACTAAACATCAGTGCAGCTACATGTCCTATACTGGTGCCGAGCGACAAATTAAAGTGAAACAGATGGCAGCAAGCCTGCAAACTCAGCAACAGTTTTTTAGTCGGGCCAACAAAACACAAGAAAGTGCCACAATGGCTAGCTATGAGGTAGCAAAACTGATTGCACAACATGGGAAACCTTTCTCCGATGGTGAATTTGTAAAGCAGTGTCTCACAAAAGTTGCTGAAATAATGTGCCCTGAGAAAATGCAGGAATTTAACAATGTTAGCATGTCCAGGAACACAGTTGTGCGGAGAATTGAAGACTTATCAGCAAACGTAAGACACCAAGTGTTGGAAAAAGCCTGTGCTTTGGATTTTTATTCAATTGCATGTGACGAGAGCACAGATGCCACCGACACCGCTCAGCTATTGATATTTTTGAGGGGAGTTGACGACAACTTCTGCACTACAGAGGAGCTGCTTGATCTGAGGAGTTTAAAGGGCACAACAACAGGAACTGACATGTTTGAAGCTGTGTCAGATGCAATTGAGAAGGCCGGACTTAAATGGGACAAGATGTGTGGAGTAACAACTGATGGGGCTCTGGCTATGACAGGCGAGCATAAAGGAATGGCCTCTTTGGTGTGCGCAAAGGTCCAAGAGTGTGGAGGCGCCGCTGTTAAAATGCACTGTATCGTCCACCAGGAAGCCCTCTGTGCCAAGACAGTCCAGCTTGGCGATGTGATTAACACGGTTGTGAAAACCATCAACATTATTAGAGCACGAGGGCTCTACCACAGAGAATTCCAAGCTTTCCTGTCTGATGTAGATGCTGAATACGGGGACCTACTCTACCATTCGGAAGTGCGCTGGCTTAGTCGCGACGCCGTGCTGAAGCGGTTTTATTCACTGAGGTCGGAAATCGACCAGTTTTTGAAAGAGAAGGACCGACCTCTTCCTGAGCTGAATGACCCTCTTTGGTTGGCAGACCTGGCTTTTTTAGTCGATGTTACAGCCCATCTCAACACACTGAACAAGAGCCTACAAGGAAAAGACCAACTTGTGCCACAACTGTATGCGCACATGAAATCATTCTGTGTCAAGCTCCGTCTCTTTGAGACACAACTACGTAACTTCAATGTTGCGCATTTCCCCACGCTGTCAGAAATCAATGCTGCTTTTCCAGAGGCAAATAATTATGCTAAAAATGATAAATACGTGTCTGTGATCGCAACTCTCATGACAGAGTTCAGTCGGCGTTTCGAAGATTTTTGTAACATTGAAAAAGAAATAAAGCTGTTCTCGACTCCCTTCCTGATGGCTGCAGAAGACGTGCAAGAGACTCTGCAGATGGAACTGATCGAAATGCAGTGTGATGACCATCTGAAGAATCAGCACCAGCTTCTCTCCCTAACTGACTTCTACCGGAGCTTGGAAAAGGCCAAGTTTCCTATGATGACGCGCCACGCAAAAAGATTGATGAGCCTGTTCGGCTCAACATATATATGTGAGCAAACATTTTCTCTTTTAACCCTGAACAAAAGCAGATTGAGAAGCAAAATGACAGACAGCCATCTCTGTGATGTCCTTCGCATCTCAACCACCAAACTTACGCCGGACCTGCCAGCCATCCTTCAGTCCAAAGCGCAGCATCACTGCTCCCACTGAGTGTAACGCTGTTCCCACTATAGGCGAGTTAAAAATATATTACACAGCATTCATATGTTAATACAGTATGAGACAAAAACACATGAATGGTACATGTCTACATGTAATATTTATTTTATTTCTTTGCACTTCATTTGAATTTGTATAGTAATACTTACATGTTACATTTGCTTTTACTTAACAAGTATAGAAAACCATAAGACTGTTGAGTTCACTTTTTGAATGTGAAGAAGTTGTATATTTTCTGCCTTTAATGCTTTCTTTTCTAAAACAATGTACCTATGTAAATACTGTTGAAAGAGAATTATTTATTTCTTCTCTTTTCAGGGTGTTACAGAGACAGACAGAAAAGCCCTGATTTAACTGGTTAAAAATAATAAATGCGTCATCGATAAAAAAAGATATAAATGCATCAAGTTATTGTGGTTTCATATGGTTAAAAATGTGTTATTTTTGCCAAGTGGCCCAGCCCTCCGTAGATTTTTCTGTATGTGGCCCTCAGTGAAAAAAGTTTGGACACCCCTGCTCTAGTGGAATGATCCTGGCAGCAATGGTATGAATGAGTGTATAATCCCATGAGAATCATTGTGTTTTCCTTGGTTTGAGCCCTTCATATTGACATGGGGAGTGGCTCCTCTGAAATGTGATGCGTGCACTGCCATTCAGTTTGTAATTATTTTATTGATCTTTTTTTTTTTAAATGAGTGAGTGCAATCTGCAACCTTAGCACTAGTGGCCTCCTCAACGTTCAGCTGATGTTAATGGTTTATTATTGCACCCTTATTGTAAAGCTGTGTGTTTCCTAAAGACCTCTGTCTCTACCTCAACACGTTATCAAGACCATCAGTGGGACTTCAGGAATATTCACTGTGTATTCCCTGGGCTTGTGTCTCTTATAAGCTGTTGGCAGTGTCCTCCAACCGCCTCACACCGCTGCCTGTCTTATACCAGGAGGAAGACCTAAACTGCGTACGGGAGCGCTGGTCCGAAGCCCTGATCAAACGAAGGGAGTATCTCGACGAACAGATCAAGAGAATAATCAACAAGCCCGGTGAGTTCTGCAGCTTGAAGCGAAATACTTCAGAATCTTCTCAACTGTCTTTTCATCTCTAGTTTAATGATGATCAATGATTTGACCTCGCCTCATGTGACCTTACCATACCTCACCTGACCTTAGCTTACCACACCCTCACTCACCATACCTCACCTGACCTTACATTATCTTACCATACCTTAACTAACCATACCTCACCTGACCTTAGCTTACCATACCCTAACTCACCATACCTCACCTGAACTCACCTTATCTTACCATACCTTAACTCACCATACCTCACCTCACCTCACCTTATCTTACCATACTTTTACTATACCATACCTTACCTTAACGTACATCACCGTCCCTGAGCCTGCCACCATGTGCTTGTAGAGAAGTCTGAGGAGGACATGGAGCGCGAGGCGCGGCTAGTGGAGCAGTGGGTGGGGCTGACGGAGGAGAGAAATGCTGTGCTGGTCCCTGCCCCAGGGGGAGGCATTCCTGGGGCGCCAGCACACTGGTAACACACATAAACTCACAGCACACTTGTAACACACACACTCTCATAGCACATTGGTAACAATACAAGCTCACAGCACACTGGTAACACACACACACTCACAGCACACTGGTAACACACACACACTCACAGCACACTGGTAACACACACACAGCACACTGGTAACACATGAACACTCACAGCATACACAAACACACACACTCACAGCACATTGGTAACACACACATACACGGCACACTGGTTACAAACACACACACACACTCACAGCACACTGGTAACACACACACATACTCACATTACACTGGAAACACACACACACTCACTCATAGCACACTGGAAAAACACACACTCACAGCACAATGGTAACACACACAAACACTCACAGCACACTGGTAACACACATACACTCACAGTACACTGCTAAATACATGGTATTAGATACATTAGTGGCTGTCAGAGCCCTGTAATAAGCCCCTCCAATCAGTATTGAATGAATAAAATGATTGGACAGCCAGTCTATCTACCTAGCTACCTGTCTATCTACCACCTACCTATCTATCTACCTACCTACCTGTCTACCTACCTGGTAACACACACACACTTACAGCACACTGGTAACAAACACACACTCACAGCACACTGGTAACACACACACACTGTTTTTATTCACCAGTTTCCATGCCTTTGTGTTAACTTCAGGACGCCACCAGCTGTAATGGAAGCTCACATCCCAGTCCTCTTCCTGGACTTGAATGGTGAGGGTGCACTAAATGGTCAAACATAGTATGATATTTAGTTATTGATGTTACGCTGTTAGTAAAAGAAACATCTTTTTTTTCTCCCCAGCAGATAATCTGACACTGAATGAACAGTTAACAGGGCCACACGCTGCAGGTGTGAACTCTATCCTACCCAAGGAGCATGGAAGCCAATTCTTCTATCTGCCGATCATCAGGCACAGTGATGAGGAGGTGAGGGATGCCCCATTGTGGACATACTGGGAACACCATCTAAATATTATTTTTTTCTGCTGGATGAGATGGTCAAAAATTATATCAGGATATGTTTTTTATATTGATCAATGTCAGTAATTATCACAATATGTATTTAATAATAACAATAATAATAATGCTCAATTTACAGTTTTAGGACAGAAACATAAAGAAAACCTGGTTAATTATGGTTTATAATAAACAATTATTTATAAACAGACGATTTGATCATTGAGTAAATAAAATGTAATAATATCCTATTGCTAGATATTGATTTATTGTCCAGTCGTAGTGAAGTGAAATGACAATAATGAAAAAAAATGGAATATTAGATACATGATATGACATACATCTACCTAGCTGTCTACCTACCTACCTACCTACCCACCTACTTACCTACCTACCTACCTACCTACCTACCTACCTACCTACCTACCTGGCTACCTTCACTCATTGCACTCATTGTGTATGACCAGAGTCTTCCACCAGCTAGGGACAGCTATTGCTAAAGCTAGCCAGCTGGTCATTTGTTTTAGGGGAGCGGCGGGAGGGAAGCCTGGAGGGAGGGATGGGACTTTTTCCATGTCATCCTTTAAAAAACTAGCTGCAAAATGGCTGTCCCTAACCTCATCTCATCTCATCTTCAATCCGCTTATCCGGGGTCAGGTCGCGGGGGCAGCAGCTCTAGCCCCACACTTCCCTTTCCCAGGCCACATTAACCAGCTTTGACGGGGGGGATCCCAAAGCGTTCCCAGGCCAGTGTTGAGATATAATCTCTCCACCTATTCCTTGGTCTTCCCTGGGGTCTCAATTAAATCCTTCCCAAGCATAGAAGCAGCGGTTATAATCCGAGTTCCTCACGACTGGCTGAGCTTCTCACCCTATCCCTAAGGGAGACGCCAGCCACCCTCCTGAGAAATATATAACGGCCCCTTGTACCCGCAATCTCGTTCTTTCGGTCATCACCCATTCTTCATGACCATTTTTGAGGGTAGGAACGAACATCGACCGTTGGATCGAGAGCTTTGCCTTCCGGCTCAGCTCTCTTTTTGTCACAATGATGCATTAAAGTGAGTACAATACCACCCCCGCTGCTCAGATTCTCCGGCCAATCTCACACTCCATCGTTCCCTCACTCGCGAACAAGACCCTGAAGTACCTGAACTCCTTCACTTGGGCTAAGGACAGTCCCTAACCTTGAGTTAATAATGAAGTACCTTTCTTTGAACACACAGGCTCATGTATTATTATTACATCAGACCCTGCGTTGATCAGAGCTGAACCCGTATCTTGACCCTCCTCAGGTGTCTGTGGCATGCTCATGGGACTCCTCCATCCACGACTCAGTGCACCTCAACCGCATCACGTCGCCCAACGAGCGCATCTACCTGATCGCCAAGGTAACGCTGCAGCTCAGCCACCCCGCCTCCATGGAACTGGTAGTCCGCAAGAGGATCGCTGTCAACATCTACAACAAGCAGGTGGGTGCACAGAGGTCCACACCCCAGAGGGGGTTCACTATGGTTCTGGATTTAGTTTTATCATCTGTACCATTTGGTCCTACTGGGGGGTCATAAATATTTAGTTCAAATGTATTCCACCAAAAATCATTTCTCCAAAGTCCTGCTTTCAGAATTTGAAGTTCAGAATAGTAGTTCATGATTTATTTACATATTATTTATCTGTCATTTTTTTTTATTTATTCCCAATTTTGGTTGTGATGATGTATGATTTAACCGTTCCATCAATTGACAAGTGCATTACGAATGGCAGGGTGTGCACTTATTTTCCATAAACATGCCCGAATAAATGGGAGTAGGCTTAGCTTAATTAGATTTCCGTCACTAATTTAGAAATGCTCACTCGCATCGTCCAGTGGGTGGGGCAAAGCGGGCGCATACTGTTCCCACCTGCAGGCTTAAGGAAAGAGTCAAACCAAACCAGTCTTTTTGGTGACTCTCTGATTGTATTGATGTTGTTGGCATTACAATGCACGTACATTGCCTCTTCTTGGATATCCTTGACGCGCGCTTGTAAGCCCGACCTGCTCCCTGACATATTTGACCTGTCTATCATTTTGCACTCTGCCAACCATTGGTATGTCGGGAATGTTGCCAGCTTTTGCTTTAAAATGATAGTCGTGGGAGAAAGATGGGGAGGGAGGTGGCATGGTGCTATTGCAGCGCAGCATTCTATCAAGCTTGCTTTATTTAACGGGGCCGACAACGAAAACATGCCGGTTCACTTTGTTTCAATATTGAGGGTTTTTTGCAACCCCAACTTTATCTTTGGAGGTGCAAGAAACCTTGTGCCCCCCCAGAGATGGCGCCAGTGTATATACATATCGGTTTGTTCCACAGAGCTTCACTCAGAGCCTGAAGAGGAGGATGTCCTTGAAGAGCACGCTCTACTCCTGCGGACTCACCTACGAGATCGTCTCCAACGTCCCAAAGGTTCTTCTACAGCTCTTCATCAAAGATCTCATGACCTGTATCCCAGTGCGCGGTTTTATTGGAGGACTTCCTGTGTTTTTCAGGCCTCAGAGGAGCACGAGGAGCGGGAGACGCTGGCCCTCATGGCGGCCCGCGGCGAGACGGAAGAGCTGCACGGCGGGGAGACCTACATGGAGAAATACACACGGGGGGTGCTGGAGGTGGAGGCCATTCTAGGCCTGGAGAGGCTGCGGCAGGTACGGACCCACTGCCGCAGTTACAGAACATCACAGCTTCTGTTGAAGGAGAACTTGAGGATGTTTCAACCGTGACCCTGTAATTAATATGTGTCTTATGGACTTATGCGGTTCGTCTTTTTGAAACTGGTCCAGTGCTGAGTGATGACGCTGCTGCTGTTGAGCAGATCTTCAATGTAGTCCTTTGGAGAGATACACCCCTGTCCTCTCAAAGGAGCTGTTCACCACTGACATTAACATTATGGACAGGATCCCTACAGAGAAATACAACTTTTTTCATCACGTTTTGATTGATCCAGTGTGTTGGTTATTGTGTCCAACCAAGTCTCGCTACTGTCATTGCAATTTCATCTCTCCTTCACCCAAATCTTCTGGATTACGCTGGATACACTTTCTCTAGTCTAACACAAAAGATTCTGCTCTCTCCAGCTCTCACTCACAATTCCAGCGGGACTTGAGAGAGACAGTAACACACCGACCGGATAAAGTCAATGTATCAACTACTCACATACTAAATATCTTTGGTCATTTAAAAAGGTAACTTCATATGCATTTCAAAGTCAGCTAAGAAACTCAGGATTGTTGGTCAGAATCCCCGCTAAGTTATTTTTGTGTAGTTAAATGCTGTAGCTTCATCGAGATGCCCCGTCGCCTTAATGTGAGTCTCTGATCACTGGTCACTGGCTGCCCTGCAAGTGGACTGCAGTGGATCTCTGCTTGACTTCATGGCCAGGAGGGAAGATTGGCTTCTTCCATTCAATCGGTTTGAAGGAAAAGAGGGAAATCCATAAAATGAAATAAGTTTGCAATGGATTCATATAACAACATTTTCCGATGCTTATTGTTTACCTTGATAACCCTTAAGAACATAATTAGCTTTTAGAATTAATAATTATAAGTATATGACGGTCCCTCACTTTAATGCTAAAGCATGAGATAAACCTAAGCATGGTCTGATGGTCTGACAACAGAAGCCTGATCATGTGCTTTGTGTGCAGGTGGTTAAAGTTAAGGAGGCCTGATCTTGTGCTGTGTGTGCAGGCTGTTACAGTGAAGGAGGCGCTGTCTGCGAAGGCCAAGGGGAGAGTCCTCAAGAGGAGCCTCAGCTCCCCCAATGTACAGCATGTAAGCAACAGCCAGCTGCACCTTCTTTATGCACGCATTACCCAATGTTTTCCATAGGTGGCTGTAGTAGGACTAATAATAATAATGATAATAATTAATGACAATAAACTGTACTTTACAGTTGACATAGTAAAAAACTAAGAAGACTACGAAGAATTAAATACATGAAAATAGTAAACATATATATATATTTGCTATATAAGTATATTTAGCAGTGCTGATTTTTGTCTCTCTAGTCTTCCTGTAGTAGAACATACCTCCCTGGCTGTGAGGATGATGACTGTAAGGTAGGTCCCACTCATACCATTGTAGACTTTTGTTAAATTAAATGACAATTCCAATTTGATTCCAGTTTGTTTACAATCTGTAAATCAGCTTAGTTCTGGTCTCATATGATGTGGTGACCTTTGTTACTGGTGATATATTTAACCTTGCTCTGAGACTACTGTATACACCATAATATTCTGCTCCTTCTGAAACTACTGTACATAACCTAATATGTTCTGCTCTCTCTGAGACTACTGTATACACCCTAATATGTTCTGCTCTCTCTCAGACTACTCTATACAACCTAATGTGTTCTGCTCTCTCTGAGACTACAGTATACAACCTAATATGTTGTATGTTGTATACTGCTCCAGGACCACTGTGATTCTACCTTTGACGGCTCCAGCTGTAACCTCCAGGACGTGTCCCTTTGTAGCACCCCCATCAAGAACAAGGAGACCCATGGTGACCTGCATTAGTTAACAGTTCACATGTATAATACTACACTAGCATTGGTGTGTTATGATGAGACTAACGCTACACATTCTCAACCTGGTTCCAGAGAACCCAGCGCCGTTCAGCTCCAGCCCGTTCAAGGCACTCTCTCCACAGCCCCCCAAGTTCCTCAAGGCCTTGCTGACGGTCAGAGAGGAGAACAAAGCTAAGAAGGTTCTGGAGGCACGGCCGCTGCTGGGACAAGAGGTAACAAGGACATCACCCCTCACTCCACATGGAGGAGTTCATCCTCACACTGTTGATCCATGGCTTTCCTTCAGTTTCTGCCTCATCCTCATCTTCCTTCATTGCTCTCTATATCCATTCATGTTTTTAAATGTTATCACATTTTCTGTGTCAAACTGCATTGTTCTATTTATTTTCATAATTTTAATTTCAATTTACTTTGAAAAAATCTGGTGTCAACCTTGAACATGCCTTTTGAATTTGAATAATAACTGCTTCACTGCTGTATGAGCAATAATAACCCTGGACTGTGTGATGGGGTCGACAGTGTTGATGCTACACTAGGCTGGATCAGCATAAATCACAGCTGCATGACTCGACCAGGAATAGAAATAACAACTAGTTAGACAACCATGATCACTTTAGCTATATAACAAAAACATAACCATGCTTTGATTACTAAATCGAATAAATTAAATCAAAGATAATTTTATCATCAGTCAGGGGATCAATGTTTTTGGCTTTTCCTAGACATACCTTTTTTGTTATTCATTGACATGCCTGCCACTAACTATATCACAATGTCCCACCCTGCTCCATGCATGCTGTGTGTGTATGGCTGTGTGTGGGAATTGTGTGTGCTGTTCTCATCTGCAGAGCATGAGCTCATGTTTGACCAACCCTGCACTGCACGCCCCTCCCTGTCCCTGGCAGCGGCCCCGGGCCGGCAGTGAGGGCCACTGCTCGCCTGCAGCCCCGTCCTCCACCCCCACATCCACCTCCACCACCAAAAGACAGCTCAGTCTCTCACTGCCACGCCCCGCTGTAAGTGGCCCTCACTGCCAACGCTGTCAGTCAAACACAGGTTCATGGAGCCAAGGGCAGTTCACAAATCTAGGGGATTATGGTGGGTATGCATTCTTTAAAGGTCCCATGGCATGCCACCATGTGTTGTGTGATTAGCCGCTACAAGCCGTTTTGGAAATCTGCCTCTTATGACATCACAGGTGGGCGTGTCCACCTAGACATGTGACGGATAGATGAGCAACGTTTGCTACAGTCCACTGTGTAGCCTGGTAGACTGATCTATCCAGCACACATCTAGGTGGACACGCCCACCAGTGATGTCATAAGGGGCAGATTTCGAAAAATGGCTTGTACCGGCTAATCACACCACAACTTGTGGCATGCCATGGGACCTTTAATACATCCATGTACAACATCAATGCATCCAAAACAAAACTGCAACACAACTGCACACGTCATGTAATCAGATAGCATAGAGTACTCCACCAATCAGAAATGTTCAGTACTTTAGGAAAATACTGTCCCCTGGCAGGGGAACTGATTCAGTTCTATTGTTCTCAGAACTGAATTTAGACCCTGGTTCCTGTGTTAGAAATGTTCCTCCAAATGTTCCTAGTTCCTGGGTTAAGCAGTGGAATCACGACTGTAGTCTTACACAGTGCTCCTAAACTACTGAAGAATCTCTCACGGACTGTGGATAGATACACACTCAATGCTGATAATTCCCTTTGGGCTGACACCACCACTGCCTTTACAACAACAGCTCATGTGTGTACAATTGAGTGGCATTGAGCGGAAACAAATTGGGGTTTTTGAAAGAGATATATATATTGAATTTATTATTATTATTATAATTATTATTATTATTATTATTATTATTATAACATTTTAGAAAAGTATTTTGTAATTGGAAGGCTATCAGTCTTTTGAGAAAGTTGGTATCCAAAACAAAACTAGCAATACTGCTGCAAACCATCCTGTTGTCAAGGGCATCCTATATTCACGTCCCGCAGTACACGTAAACATTGGCTTGTAGCACCGACCGCTATCTAAATGAATGGTACCTATAACAGATTCCAATAGTAATAGGTCTATAATTGTAATTCACCATGGCTGCAGTAAGAACACTGTGTTGAAAAACGTCAATAGGCTGTAACCTGCCATGTCCTACAACGTTGGTTGTAATATGCAACCTCACTACTACTTGCTGGTCAATTCTAGACATTGGACCTTTTAAGATTTTAAGAATCACTATTTTGCTGAAAATGACAATGAAACATCTCATGATATGAGAGAAAAGATGTTTTTACACTGCCAAATATCCCTGTCTTATGAACGCATGGTCGCGCGTTTACACTGCCTGAGGTAAATCGCCGGCTTGAGCTAGCACCCCAATTTACCCTCCAGGACCCTATACACATTGGCGGTTTCATTCTGATGTAAATGTGATTAGACGGCTCCGCGGTTCCAGGGGCGGGACTTGGGTAGAGGTGTTGCTGCGTAGACAGTGAAAATGCAGCAATATCAACATGAGTAGTTTTAACTGGAGAGACAGTTAAATCTGCAAGCTGCTGATCATGTGAGAGAAGGTGATGCAGTCGCATTAAACGAAGACGGGGAAAGATGTTGCGAACTATGTGAAAGACGTTTTTTATCCTCTGGAGTGGTCAGCAAAATAAAGAATATGTTGGCGTATTTGCACTTGGAAATAGTTAATCCCGTTTTTATCCTACACTCAGATGTACCCTCATTCTTGCACGAGAGTCTCTTGAATCATAAAAAAATAAAAACATTAGTTGTATGCAAATTATTCTAAAGAGGTCTACTCTCTGCGCAGCCCCGCCTTCTCCAGTGAACCAAGACAGACCGCTCCTTTGGGAGAAATTAACCATTACTTTGTATATTAACTATGAGTATTATCAGGCCTATATATCATATAGGTACATTAATAGTGGAAAGCAGCAAAATCACCTCTGAATTCATAGGAGAGCCTCACACGGTGCCAGAGAGTCTGGGGCCAAGGCGTACTGACGTCCGCCTAATGTTTAGATTAACTGCGGATGATGACCACATACTTAAAGGAATGTATGGCTGACCGTCCTTACCATAAAAGGAGACCTTATGTGCATACGGAGGGTGGTCATACCATATGGAAAACAGCTCGTTTGTGAGAATAAAGAGACCGGGATCTTATTACCCGGCAGTGTCTTTGCAAACCTCACTCGGCTTTGTTGTTGCTTGTTCACGAGTAGCAATAAAGTCTCCTGTCATACTTGATCCGGACTCCTCGATTCCTCATGCTCTCTTAGTTAGTTGAAGTGATAGAATCCGGTTATTTTCTACCACACTCCGTGACGACCGGGGATTTTAACCCCTCGGTTTTACACAGGCAAGTCACTGAAATAGCCGGGCGTGCCAAGCCGAACCGGCTTGGCACTAAAGAGACATAGACAAGAGATATGGCATGCTGCACTATTCATTATGTTTGTTTAGTAAGTTCATTTTGTCCACATTCCATATGCTTCCTCCTTCATTCCATATCATATTCAGTCCACTTCTGGTCGTCTTGTGTCCATCAGCTCTACATACTGTATATCTATATATGCATAGTGCTCTGGCTGACCGGGTGTGTTCTCTGATGGGTTGTTTGTGTGTCCTGCTGTTCCTCGCTCACCAGGACTCTGAGGACGAGGAGGCCGGTGGGAACGGGCCCTCCAGCCTGGACTGCGGACCACTGTACAGTGGACCCCTTGGGGGCGGACCTCTGGAGGGCGGACCTCTGGAGAGCAGACCTCTGGACGGCAGACCTCTGGATGGTGGACCTCTGGACGGAGGACCTCTGTACAGAGGCGGCTTTCAGCCTTACATTCCTGAGGACTTTGCTAACTTTGAGGTGTACAACGCGACGCTGGAGCCCCAGGACGGACTTGCCTCCCGCTGGGACCTGAAGGCCGGGGTGGGGCGCTGTGGCGGGGCCAGGGAGCGGGCGGTGAGCCGCAGCCCCACGGCCAGCAGCTGCACCAGCGGCTACGTCTCCCACAGCGACTCCAATGCCACACTGTCCGACGTGCCCTTCAGCACCAGCGACAGCTTCGACCACCTCAGCGCCAGAGAACCACTAGAGAGGCTGGACACCCAGGACGTGATCCACGGCCTCACAGGGAGAGGCTGTGCTCTGAGCAGAAACATTACTGCAGGAGAGGATGAATTAATCACCACCTCCACCGATGGGCTCCAGGGTTTGTTGGTCACCTCCTCTCCCGCTGCTGGGGTACCTGGTGGCGCTGACCTGGGAGAGAGCCTTCCTTTGTCGAGAAGCGGCATTCTCAGTGCCTGCCAGGAGTTTAGTGATTTCAAAGGGGCGGAGGATGGTGTCATTGAGGGTGAAGGTTGGCAGCAGAAGGGTCAGGACTTACCCACCGGGGAATGTGATGAAGAACAGTATTTAGAAATGTTAGTGGCGGACAGATCCAGTACTGAAAGCACTCAGGCTTCTTCCTGCAGCTGTCACAGCGCTGAGGGATGTGTTGGTTTAACCGTGCCTTGCCACATGGTTTTTGGCACTGAGACTGTGGTACGTACAACTGTCCATGCCGAGGTACCAGCCTCAGCTCCAGCCTTAACGTTGCCCTCTCTGTCGACCTCCACCCGTGCCGCGGTTCCACAAGGAGCAGGGGGAGGAGGAGGGGAACCTCCTCTCCACGAACCCGCCCAGGGAGACCTGCCCCACGGGAGTCCCTGCCCCAGCCCCAACCCCAGCAGTGCGGAGCCTTCAGGGGACTCAAGCGGGGATGAGAGCTCCCCCGCCACCCAGCTGCCTGACTGGATGGCCCCTGGGGAGCAGGTGTGGGTGGGGAAGAGGAAGGGGACCGTCCACTATGTTGGAGGGGTGGAGTTTGCCAAGGGGATATGGGTCGGTGTGCAGCTGGACTTGGCACTGGGTGAGTCATTTTTCTAAAGTTATGTTATCTACAAAATAATGTCTTATTTTTTTATAAATATAAGAAACAAAAATCCCAGTAATTATGTTCAGAGTTAATTAGGATTTCTCTCCCTATAGGCAAGCATAACGGAACGGTCCAGGGAAGGGTGTATTTCCGCTGTCCACCGGGTCGTGGCGTGTTTGTCAAACCATCCCGTCTCAGCAAGGGCCCGCCCTCTTTGGACAAGGACCCCCAGACAGTGATCGGATAGTGCCCAGGGAAGAGCCATCATGAACCCAAAAGGACACCAGGCCACCCCTATGCCCAGTGCCTAGAGAAACATTTGATTTCCCTTCAACTTGCTCAAATCCCCCATCCTATAGCATATCGGACCTGTGCATTTCATGCCGATATATTTTCTTTTTGCTAAAGATTCACAAAACCTTCTATGCAGTTTTGCCATTGCTATTTTTTGAAAGAGAAAAATAACTTTTAACTGGCGCCCCATAGGAAGGCATTGTTCTGAATATTTGTGTCTGAACATGAAGTAATATTTTTCTAAGGCAACATAGCCTCCTTGAGGTTCAAATTACAATAATCTCAGAAGTTATGCATAAGAATGTACTACTGTTATTAACATTTATATTAAGTTCATTACACTATATCAGGGGTAACCAAAGAACTAGGGTTCTATATCTGCTGTTTTTTTATTTTTCTCTTGTTCGATATACCTGTGTGTCCAAGTAAAGCCTAGTGCCATATTTCTATTTTTAAATACCACATGCCCTGGGCTTTAGGGGGCAACTCACAAAACCTGGAACTATTTTAGTGTTTGACTGTGGTTTTAATGATGCCCACTTCATATAACGTGATGTTATTGGAGTACTGGAAACCTGTGGAGGATGTTGTCCACATTGAGGGTAACTGTTGACATGCTGCCTGAAATGCTTGCTCTGGTGAGTATAATTTTTTCAATGGTCGCTCGTTTATCATGGTCCATTATGGGATGGAGCTTTTTCTATGTGCTTCTTAGCGACCCCACACAGAGCCTCAAGAACGAGTCACCACTTTTGTTCACCAATGATGTTTCTTTCCACTGTCGACCCATACCCCACTGGACTCAATGCTCATGTCTTGCGCTGCTTTTCCGCTGTGTAGATCTAAAGCATACCATAGTGTGGGTCCCATGCTAGTTTCAGCTATGTGTCTTCTTGACCAGGTATCAAGTAAGCTGAAAGGGTCTTGAATTGTAGCACTTCTTTTGGCCCTTTTCACAGTGGGAAAAACACGAGTGTAGCTTAAAACCTTAATGATTAACCTCTTTGGATTTAGATATGGTAATGCACCAGGATAGACACAACCATTCAAGTAAATTGACCACGCTAGGGCTACGACGGACACGAATAGAACTGAGCTAATGTTGACAGGAACAGGGAGTTACTGTAGCCTCCTAGTGACGTCCTGTGAAGAGGGTCAATTGCATTCTCCTGCTGCTCATGAACTGTGTACCCTAGCAGTACTAGTCAGTACCAGTCCCAGGAGCAGGAGGATAAGAACATGACAACAAGGACAACCACAAAGACAAGGCTAATAATTATAGAGTTCTTTGACAAATCAATATCTGAAACATGTCACGGAAACGGATATCCATCTTTCGGTACCCATGTGACA
This sequence comes from Pollachius pollachius, assembly GCF_949987615.1. Lineage (NCBI taxonomy): Eukaryota > Metazoa > Chordata > Actinopteri > Gadiformes > Gadidae > Pollachius > Pollachius pollachius. The sequence continues at coordinate 28,146,669 of NC_136934.1, read as the reverse complement.
AACCAACACCCCCTGGAGGCGTCTTCAGTGCCGTACAAGTCACAGTACATTTTAAAGAGTCAAACTATTCATCCCAGGTAGGGAATATGGGTGTCCAGTAGAAAGGGCAGCAAAGCTACAGGAAACTATTTAAAAAGACAACTAATAAACATATCTGGGTGCCTTAGTTGGGTGCAGTTTAGGTAGACAGTGGAAAAGTGTCCACATTTGGTTTTGTCTAAGGCCAGGCCAATCCAAATGCCCTAATGTCCTATTTGTTGGACAGCAGGCACATATATCATGGACTTCCCTCCCAACCATGGATGTGTTGTAGACCTAGAGAACCTACAAGTTTGTGGACCCCAAGCTCATCAATGACCTGATGCCCAAAGACATTCAAGAGGCCACTCGACCTCTGACCCATCAGACTGCACATCGCCTTCTCCATCTTGATGGGCAGAAATGTGTTACATGCAATACCCTTTTTTTTTTTTTACAACAGACGATGGTGTACAACTTGTTAAAGATGGTCAAACATTTTCTACAACTGTATTAAAGGAGGCTGAACTGTGGATGAAGTATAGATTAATAGTTTTGATGTAATTCAAGTCCCAAACCTAAGACTTCATTTTTTTTGAAGATTTCAATGCTGCACTCCTCACAACGAGTTATGTAAATAGCAATGTATTTGAACATAGTATTTACAATAGTATAATGTACAGAATGTATTTATAATGTATCTCAAAAACTGTTTAATTGGAAAGAAATGTTCTAGAATGGAATGTTTAAATCCAAATGCTGTGTTGATCTCTTTGTCCTGCTTGAAAACTAACAGCTGTCTGTCACTTCGCTGTATGTCTGTCTATTGATCTGTCTGTATGAGTCTCTGTCTGTATATTGGTTGATCTGTATTCGTTGCTGTCTAATATGTCTGTTGGTCTAATTCATAATAATGGTTTGAAAGACAAAGAACAATTGGATTTTTAAAAGCCTTTTTATTTGTAAAGCATCTCAAAGTTGATAACATGAATGAGTCTACATAACAGGCAATAACAAAGACATCAAATAGGTCTTCTGCTCAGAAAATGTTGGGGTCAGGTAAGGCAAGTGAGCAACAAGTGGACCATGCTAAGGTGACCAGGGGGACAGCAGACGTGTTACCAATAAAACAATATTTCAATTATTTGGCTTGTGTAATACTGTATACCGACCGGAGGCGAACGGTTAGAACATATACACTTAACGTTATTTTATAATAAGGGTCTTGATAGCCAATACATGGCATTCTACTTCATTCATGGTGGAAGGATTATGGCCTTAATGCCACTGCATGAGTAAAGTGAGTGAGGCTCTAGGGGGCCCTGTGTGACAGAGTGAGGCTCTAGGGGGCCCTGTGTGACAGAGTGAGTGAGGATCTAGGGGGCCCTGTGTGAAAGAGTGAGTGAGTGAGACTCTAGGGGGCCCTGTGTGACTGAGTGAGGCTCTAGGGGACCCTGTGTGACAGAGTGAGGCTCTAGGTGGTCCTGTGTGAAATTGTGAGTGAGGCTCTAGGGGAGTCCTGTGTGACAGAGTGAATGAGGCTCTAGGGAGCCCTGTGTGACAAGAGTGAGTGAGGCTCTAGGGGAGCCCTGTGTGAAAGTGAGTGAGGCTCTAGGGGAGTCCTGTGTGACAGAGTGAGTGAGGCTCTAGGGGGGCCTGTGTGACAGAGTGACAGGACCCCGCGGACAGTTGGGGAAAGGGGAGGAGTCAAAGCTAGAAGCCTATCTGTGGAGCTGATCGCGCGAGGTCGAAACTGACAACTGCTCAGCCCTCCGACCCAACAGGTGTCTCCTTCAGATCCGGCACTTCTCCGGGCTTCTCGACTTGAACCTAACGTTTGCTTTCAAGTAGAATCGAGGGAACGTCGTTTCCGACCCTTTAGACTATCCAGATGATGCACTCGGCGCAGAAGGACACCACGTACACCAAGATCTTCGTGGGGGGTCTGCCCTACCACACCACGGACTCCAGCCTCAGGAAGTACTTCGAGGTGTACGGAGACATCGAGGAGGCGGTGGTCATCACCGACCGGCAGACTGGCAAGTCCAGGGGCTATGGATTCGTAAGTATTGTTTTAGTATGTATGCGTTGGCCTGCATTGTGGTGTCAGCACACCTGCAGCCTGGGGAAGTTGATTAACATGTATTTGATGAAGTTGATTTACACTGAAGTATTTTGGACTGAAATAAAGCAGCATATAAAGGTACGCTAGTTACCAGTGGTTTGAAACGCTAATAGTGTTGTTCACCTGGCGCCAGGCCTATCAGATGAAACAGACGTGTTTCACATGAACGTTGTTTGGGTGACTGAGTGATGATTCAGGCACCACTATGAGGTGAATCTTTCGTTACTGTTGACTCTAGGTGACCATGGCAGATCGGACCTCAGCTGACCGGGCCTGTAAGGATCCCAACCCCATTATTGATGGCAGGAAAGCCAATGTGAACCTCGCCTACCTGGGGGCTAAGCCCAGAGTCATGCAGCCAGGTGAGGCCCTGGACGGGTGGCTGGATGGCAGTGCCACTGGTTTATATCACAGCTTGGACCGTCAAGGTGGTGTACAAAGACAGCCTTAAAGCCTTTACCAACACATGGGGACTCACAGTACTGTAACATGTCTAGCCTGTTATTGTGATCCTCATTAAACATGGTTTGTCTAATCCTGCACTGAATTGGAGTTCCATGGCATTCTAATGATAAAGTTTGCCACCACTTATTCTATATAGTGACACGACCTCTTGACTGCATTTGTGTTTATCCAGTACAAAGGATATCATCAGATCCTTGTTGTCTTTGTGTTTCTCTTACCTAGTTGCAAGTTTCTGATTTGCTAAAGATAATCTTGTCGTTCCAGGCTTCACATTTGGCGTTCCCCAGATCCATCCAGCATTCATCCAAAGGCCCTATGGGTATGTCCTTTAACATAATTTGAGAAACAGATACTTCAGGAAATATGTGTCTTGTATTGTATATTAATTGTGTACATCCCACTGTGATGAACGTTGTATCTTTGTGAAATAGTAAACAAACTAGCAATAGAAACATTAATGTATAGTTGTTGATCTTAATACCTTTTGCACCATCTTTAATACCAAAAGAGGATGTGATTGTCTGTGTACTCCTTGGTATTGAGAACCTTGAAAAAGTGTGTCGCCACTACTGCAGGATTGACTGTGTGTTATCTGTCTCTCTCTGATCCGCCAGGGCCGATATGGGTTAAATATCTGAGGAAGGCACTTGATGATGATTTGAGGAATAGCTGATTCTGCCTTGAGCGCTAAAGTGTTACCTGTTTACTCTGACATACACAAACAAACCCAACATGGTGATTAGATGCATGGAAGCCTCTACTTTCCCCCAGTGTTCTGTTGTTGTTTTTTGTCAATAGTATATAGAGTGTGTGTGCCTTGTTTCCAGTATGATGTAGTTTCAGCTTAACTGTGTGCTTTTTCCGACTTTGACGTGGGGGTGCAGAGTTTGTGTGGACTTTGTGAGTTTTTGTTAGGGAGTTGTAACTCTGTACTGGAGTGTTGAGTATTCTTAATGACTGGTGTTGCTTTAGCCTGCAGTTATTTTTGGTTTTGTTTTAATTTTAAGTTAACAATTTTAAGAAAAAAAATGTAATAATGTTTTGTTGTAAAAAGGGGGGTGGTTGCTTAGAATGTTTTTAAACTTCACATTTTCCCCTGCAACAAAACAGACCCATTGGCTTGCATGCTTGAGATCTTTTAAAAACAAAATTTCCCCAGATGTCTTCTATTTCTGCCTTGTTCTTTTAGTTTGTTTTCTCCTTAACATTGCTTTATATTATCATTATCTACATTTACTCTAAAATGGAGACTGTGTACTTTAATGTATTGCTTCCATTTTATTCAACCATTGGCTCTCCTTATGCCTCACCTTAACTCTCTTTGGAAAGATAAGGTGACGAAAACAGCCAAGTGTCCAACAAAGCTTCCAGACTTTATTCACTGTGGCAACTGTTGAGGTAATTTGGACACAGAATACTGTTGGGCAGAAGCAGCTGTTGGTTAAAGTGATCTCCTCGGCCTCTCAAATTCAGATGGAAACTGGGAGTCACCTAGCAGGCTGTTAATAATGCATGGCCCGGACCAGGCTTTCAGCGCTCTTTGGACAACAGGTGTGTCCAGCCATGTCCGCTGAGCCTCTAGCTATGAGATGGGAATGATCCATGTGCTCCAGCCATTTGCAAAGAACCTTTATATAGCTCTGCATTGCAAACGTCCGCCCCCCTGTCCTCCCCATAGAGGTGTTGAGGTCAACCCACGTATTTAGGGAACTGTTAACATTCAAATTATTTCTTGGTTGAGAGAGACGCGTGACAATGTAAATTCACGACAATACTTCTTTCACATTGAAAATTGAAACGTGTAGGTATATTCTTTGCATATAATTGTATGTACTTACTAGAAGTAATGTGCACATCATTGCTAACAATGGTTAATGAACCATGACAAAGTACACTCATGACTGGTGCAACAGGCGGCCATTTCAGTTGCAGAGTGCCGTGCCATGTGTTGCTGAAGGAGACAAGATCAGCTTGTCCCTTTTGAGATGACAAGGGGAGCAGAAAATAACCTCCCCCCAGCCTTCCTTGTCAGTCAAGTTGGCGTGTGTATGTTTATATGTTGTGTGGGGGGGAGGAGAGGAGAGAGAGGGTTTGGAAGTAGAAGCGGAGTGGGAGAGAGAAACACAGGCAAACATCTTTGGACAGATTTAACACCTGTTGCTTGACATATTTACTGGAGGTGACCGTTTGCAGATGTCGAACTCTACCTACATCTACTCAAGCTTGTTTTAAGCAATTATTTCATATTAGTTTTCTCCTCTGACAGTTATATTATTCATGTGCCTCTTATGTAACAGTGAAGCCTTGCATTTCTGACATGTTTTCAATTCTCCCACTAGATAAATTGTGGCCAGTGCAGAACCTAAAGCACCAAGTACATGACTTGCATTGATCGGCCTGCTCCATTTCACTTGGTGTTGGTTATTGGTTTTTATGAACACTTTTCTTGGACCTATTAACACGCGTTGGCATGCCTGTAAGTGTGGTGTTGGTGTGATAGAATGTGGACTGGAATAAGATCAGTTTACATCCTCTCTTGATGTGTTGTGGTGCGATAAGCTCGCATTGTGAGAAGCGCCTCTCAGGTGTTACTGGGTGCTACTGGGTGGAGCACTAGGCCGACTCAAATGCTTTTTGACCAAAACCTTAAAGCTGCACTTGTTTTACCTTGTGGCTTTACAGCTTTTTTTTAATTGACTGTAGGTTTTGAATGGATTTGCTGTGTCATTGGACTTTACAGAGTTGGTTGCAATATTTGTGGCACTTGCAGTTTTCTCCGCTCTACGCGATAGCGCCACGTGACGCTCTGCCCCATTCCGTTTGTGTCAACAGGATCCCCGCCCACTACGTCTACCCGCAGGCCTTCATGCAGCCCAGCATGGTGATCCCTCACGTTCAGCAGTCTGCTGCCACGGCAACAGCCGCCGCGGCTGCCAGCTCCCAATACCTGGACTACACCGGAGCGGCGTACGCTCAGTACTCTGCTGCCGCCACCGCCGCTGCTGCCGCCGCCGCTTACGACCAGTACCCCTACGCTGCCTCGCCGGCGCCCGCCAGCTACATGGCGGGCTACGGCTACGCCATGCAGCAGCCCCTGGCAACCGCAGCCACCCCTGGGGCCGCCGCCGCCGCCGCAGCATTCGGCCAGTACCAGCCACAGACAGACCGCATGCAGTAAGGATCGAGTGACACCCCCCCCCCCCCATATCTCAGGACAGTGCAATCGGAGGAGAGAGCAGGGGGGAAGGCATGGGGTAGTAATGGCCGCCAGCCACCAGCAGTGTTGTTAACCAAAGAGCCAGAGGAAACAACAGACACCAGGAGCTACTGTTTCATGTTATTCAAATACGAACAGACCTAGAAGTATTTGGATGATGATGTGTGAATATTTATTATTTGTTAGATTTGGGAAAATATTTAAGAAATGTTAATAACCTTTAGAGAACAGAACAGTCATTGCTGAATTAAGATTTAATGTTGCATTAAAATGTGTAAGGAATACTTTACACCTCTGAATGCATTCAGAGGTGCGTTCGAGTCTTATGTCAAGGGATTTTTTTTTGTATCCTCCTACAGGCTTTTGAAAACCATCCGTTAAAAAGGAAAACCCACTTTAAGAATGTATCCCAATACAGCTTTCAGTATTCTATAGTTTTAAACCACTATTTTATTTGGCTAGGCTATGCAATTATAATGATCTATGGTCAGTGTTCATATTGTACGTGTTATTTTTACAAATGTTTTGTTCGCAGCAAGACAGATTGTAATGCTTCAGTTTATAATGACTTCTCATCAGGTGGCTTCACTGTGCATCAGTAAGGTGACAAAGCTGAGCTGACGTTTGAATCACTCACCCCCGCTTACTACTGAACAGGGCATAAGGGGGTTTGAAATGTGAATCTTTGACGTCAGTGACTCTAATGTGCCTTCAAAATTTGTTATTTATGTATTTATTATGAAGCTCTACATTTATGAAAAAACTGTAAAATGTCTACAAGTGATACTCCAGCTCTTATGTTTGTTGACAGGTCAGGGTCAATCACCTCTGATGTTCATGTAATTGAATAAAAATTGGGGATGACGGTAGCAATAAATCCCGAATTCCTTATTCCCCTAGTAAATTTTTTGTTTTATCTTTAAAATCTTCTTTTTGACCATGTTGGCCTTTTTTGTATATTTGTTTCATAAAGAGTGCATATGGAAAGAAATTGTATGTCTTTACCTGTTTAAGAAAAACAAAACAAATTTTAACATGCATTAATATTATCTCAATGCAAGAGTATCCTTTATTTTGACTTGCATTTGAACTAACATGAATTGTTTCATTCAATAAAAAATATTTAAAGTGTTTTATTTTGTATTATTTCGTTTGGCTTCTGTTATAGGCCTTCTCAGTCTTAATCTAGTCTGTTGAAGGATAGTATTGAACAAAGGGTCAGCGGTGTTGGAACTTTTGTCAATCCTATTTAAAACGGCAATGGCTCCTGCACAAATCCTCTCTTATATGCGCCTATAAACTGATCAAAGCCACGCGAAGCAGCTGCAAGAACAGGTGCTGAAAACATATAACTCCTCCAAACTCCATGACAACTGCTGAGGTCTTCATTTGTTGAGTTATTTTAGACAATGACTTTATCAAACATTGCTTGATATTTATTTATTCAACACAAACGTGTGTTACATGAAATCAAAGAAGGATATACAAATCAAGATCTTGCATATGACCTCAGGAATTTATGTTAATAACCGCGCGTCTAAACAGCGAAGACGCGCTGTGTTCGAAATCGTTCCCTATTCACTCACTCACTATTCCCTATATAGTGTTTATGATATAGTGCACTATATAGGGAACGAACAAACGAGAATTCGGACACTACGCTGAACATTTCTAAACGTCTTTTGCGTCAGTAAATGCGCCGGGTGTGTGACGCAGACAGATGCGCCCACATCATGTAAACAAACCGGGCACCCACGAGGAAAGCTGGAGGTTGTATTGATGTTGAATGTTTCATTTCCTTGATCAAGTTTTTTTTTAAATTAATTTTGAATGTTATATTTTCTATGTTAAATCCCAAACAAATTGTTGACATTTCTAAACGAAAGCCGGAGACTCCATCATTAAATGTATACGTTTTCGTTATTATTCAGCTTCTTCTTCTCCTCCGGAAAAACACGACCGCATTGCATTGTGGTATACGGGAGTAACATGTAGGGAACATCGTATGTTCACTCAAATTTGGAGTATTTTAAGTCTACTTCATAGTGCGTAGAATTAGTGTTCGAATTCATAGTGCGAATTCGAACACCACTGCAAAATGGCGAGCACCCTTTATAGTGCACTGTATCCGTGATGGGGAACGATTTCGAACACAGCTACGCAAACTCATTGCTCCCACTAAAGTTGAGGTGAGCTAAAAAAGGAGGCTAAACGGGCAGTTTACAGATTAAGATGTTCAAATGTATTTCAAAAACATGCTTAGATAAAGATGTTAAAATGTGTTAAGAAATGTGTTTAAAAACTCACAAAGATGTTTAGAATGTTTCACATATGTTTAAAATGTTTCAAAAATGTTTAAAAAAATATGATCAGAAATGTGTAAAATATGATCAGAGATGTTTCAAATGTGATCAGATGTTTAAAATGTGTAAAATAATTAAAAGATATTTCAAAACACAGGGATTTAGAACTTTTTTTTTGGGGGGGGGGGGCTCTCCGGAATTAAATGATACTTTATCTCAACATCCCTTGAATTTGATTTAAATTAGCATATTACCTCTTAAATTGAATGGTCAATGATATTCAAGTCCTGGTATAAATTTGGTTTAAAATCTCCTATGTGGTTAGTGCAATTAAAGGCCCACTATGCAGGATCGACTCCCGTGAGAGTTGGCGGCAGGTCGGTGGCAGAAACGTGCATTTTCCCTTTCTCCGCCCAGATGGCTAGGGGGAAACAGCCACCAATCGACCCATAAAGTGTCATAGAACCATCACAATGACTCTTAACCTGCTTAATTAAGGTAAATTAAGCTAAAAAAAAGTTGCATAGTTCACCTTTAAAGGCCCCATTCCATTAAAATCACGTTTTTCCTGTTGTTTGTTAAATAACAGGTCAGAATAAGTTTGTGACCTGTGGTAAGTTTGAAATCTATGCAGTTTGTCTGCTGTATGCAATAGCCAATGAAAGGGAAAAGACAGAAGAAATGAGCCAATCTGGATAAGGTGACACTGTTACGTAGCGTTGTCAAATTATTATTCATGGCCCTGCCCACTTTGTTGGTTCGTAACCGCCCACAGAAGTTCTGAAGGAGTCGCGATTGAGATAGTGCTAATACGTGTGCGTAGTAACAGGCTAGTTACAGAATTTTGAGTGCAATGGCAGAACGACATCGAACCTGTGTGTTATGCCAAGGCAAAACGTCCACTTTGCATCTTGTTATGTATGTGGTACACCCACATAATGAAGGAACTACTTTTTGTCGTATGCGTTGCCTGTTCTATGTGTGCGCATTGATTAATGTTCCCAGTTATGTAGATCCAGTAAAAACTATGTTGACTACAACTCCTGGTCTAGACATCCTTATTACCTTATAATTATGAAGTAATACATAACAATTGGCGACGAGAATCGTGTTGTATCCCCGCGGTGCAATGCTCCATAAGACAGGTTGAATGTATCTTTGATGGCCGTCAGGATCACGTTGTTTACCCACCCGCATGGCGGCTGCGTTAATGGAAACGCTACGGAGTATCCTACGGAAGAAGTGACCGGATAAAAGTTTTACAGTGAGTGAAGAGCAACGAAACAAGTGAAAATGAATATTGGACGGATGGATTGTTTTGACAGTACTGTAGAAGATTGGTCGGCTTATGTGGAAAGACTTGAACAATACTGTGTGGCAAATGACATGGAGGAGGAGAAGAAGGTTGTGGTGCTTTTGAGTCTGATGGGAGCTAAGACATACAATTTGCTACGTAACCTCACAATACCGGATAAGCCGCCTGAGAAAACGTTCCAACAGAATGTGGATTTGCTACAATGCCACTTGAATCCGAAGCCACTAGTCATAGCCGAACGTTTCCGATTCCATAAGAGAGATCAGTTAAAGATGGAGTCTATAGCTGAATATATGGCGGAGCTGCGGAGATTGGCTGAACATTGTGACTTCGGGGCGGGACTTTTGGATGCACTCAGAGACAGGCTCGTATGCGGATTGGACAATGACAATACACAGAAAAGACTTTTGACGAAGAGAGATCTAACACTGGATATGGCATATGACATCGCCGTTTCAATGGAAACTGTTGCAAAAGACGCAATTCAATTGCAAACGAAAAATATGGGAGAATGCTCTGTGAATAAATTTCACACTAAACCAAAGGACAGAACACAGTCATGTTTTCGGTGTGGGAAAAATTCACATGACCCAACTGAGTGCTGGTTCAAAGATAAAGACTGTAGACACTGCAACAAACCTGGAAACATACAGAAAATGTGCAGGTCGAAGCAAAGTGATAACAAATCATACCAAAGGAAAATAGGAAAGAGGGACAGAAATGTACATCAGGTCAGTGAAACTGATTCAAGCGATTCAAATGCAGATTTGTCATGTCTGAAAATTCATTCTCTTAAAGAGACAGATCGTAACATCATATGGGTGACACCTAAGGTAGAGGGAGTGAAATTAAAGATGGAGTTGGATACAGGATCTGCCCTCTCAATCATCTCCCACAAAGATTATGTGAGTACATTTCCAAAGGTGAAACTGAAACCAACCTCAGTAATGCTGAAAACATACACGGGAGAAAATCTCTCCTATGGGAAAATTGAAAGTTAAAGTGAAACATGGGAAGGACAAGCAAAAGTTGGAGTTGTATGTGCTGCAGAGTGAGGGTTTCCTTTTATTTGGACGTGAATGGATGAGAAGCATTCATCTCAACTGGCAGTCAATAAAGGCAATACAGATCACCTCAAAGGAAAACAGAAGCACTACAGATGAAAGACTAAAACGGATACTGACACAGTCTGCACAGGTTTTCCAAGATGGAATAGGCACCCTGAAGCACCTGAAAGCACAGGTTGTTCTCGAAGAAAATGCAACACCAAAATTCCACAAGGCTCGTCCTGTGCCCTACGCCATTCGCCCAAAGGTGGAGGCGGAACTACAGCACTTGGAGGATCAAGGTATTCTTTCCAAAGTCGACTGGTGTGAATGGGCAACATCAATTGTGCCCGTGGTCAAGAAGACTGGTGCTGTACGTATCTGCGGTGAGTTCAAGGTCACAGTGAATCCTGTCCTGCATGCAGACCAGTATCCCCTCCCACGCATTGATGATATATTTGCGTCCCTGGCAGGTGGAGAGCGTTTCTCAAAGATAGACCTTGGTCAGGCATACTTACAGATTGAAATGGAGGAGTCTTCACGAAAGTATCTGACGATAAATACCACAAAAGGCTTTTACCAATACAACAGATTGGTCTTTGGTATATCTAGTGCCCCAGCGATATGGCAACGCGCCATGGACCAAGTACTCCAAGGGATATTGGGAACCCAATGCTATCTGGATGACATCATTGTCACGGGAGTTGATGATGAGACACACTTGACAAACCTACAAAGAGTTCTGTTGAGATTGGAGGAGTATGGATTGAGGGCCAACAAGGACAAATGTGAGTTCTTCAAAGACTCAATTGAGTATTGTGGTCACATCATTGACAGACATGGACTCCACAAATCTCAGGACAAAATCGATGCTGTTCTGAGAGCACCAAAGCCGGAGAATGTGAGCCAGATGCGCTCATTCTTGGACCTCATCAATTACTACCACAAATTTCTGCCAAACTCTCCACTGTGTTGCACCCTCTACACGGTTTGCTACAATTGGGCAAGAAATGGAAGTGGTCCAAAGACTGTGAACGAGTGTTTAAGACTGCTAAACAGCTCATCACATCGGAGGAGGTCTTGACACACTTTGACCCCAGTCTCCCTCTGCGCCTTGCCTGCGATGCTTCCCCGTATGGTATCGGCGCTGTGCTCTCACACAGAATGCCTGATGGGACGGAGCGGCCCATTGCTTTTGCGTCAAGATCTCTAAACGCTGCAGAATGCAACTATGCCCAAATTTACAGAGAAGGCTTGAGTTTAGTATGGGGGGTGAAGAAGTTTAACCAATATCTATACGGAAAGCATTTCACATTGATCACGGACCATCAACCCCTTGTGTCGATATTTAACCCTCGAAAGTGTGTTCCAGCAATGGCAGCGGCACGCTTGCAACGATGGGCTCTGTTTCTACGTGCTCACACCTACACCATTGAATTTAAAGGAACAAAAGAGCACGGAAACGTGGATGGACTCTCACGCCTCCCACACGAGCCACACCCGGTGGGGAACATGACTGATCCAGCTGACGCGTTCCACTTGGCCCAACTGGAATCACTTCCGGTCACAAGAGCTCAGATACAAAAGGAAACCAACAGAGATCCCTCAGTATCCAAGGTATATGAGTTGACGTTGAATGGATGGCCAACTCATGGCTACCCCCTGCTACCTGAGTACTCCACCCGTCGTGACCAGCTATCAGTGTGTCAAGGCTGTGTCATGTGGGGCTCACGTGTCATTGTGCCACCCAAGCTGCGTTCAAGAGTGCTGGAGTCACTGCACGAAGGGCATCTCGGTGTAGTAAAGATGAAAAGCCTTGCTAGAAGCTACGTCTGGTGGCCTGGCATAGACAGCCAAATTGAAAACCTCGCTAAGACCTGCAGTGGGTGCCAGCAGATACAGCGCCAGCCCCAGACAGCACCCCTCCACTCATGGGAGTGGCCCACTACTCCATGGCAACGTATTCACATTGACTATGCAGGACCCTTTATGGATCGGATGTTCCTCATTGTGGTGGATGCCCACTCAAAGTGGCCCGAAGTATTCGCAGTGAAACAGGCCACATCTGCTCAAACTGTGGACATGCTGCGAACACTCTTCTCACGCAAGGGTTTTCCTCAACAACTGGTGAGTGACAATGCAAGCGTATTCACTGGGGAGGAGTTCCAGAAGTTCATCAGGAACAATGGTGTCAAGCACATTACCTCAGCTCCTCACCATCCTGCAACAAATGGATTAGCGGAGCGTTTTGTACAGTCTTTCAAACAGTCGATGAAAGCAAGTGGGAAGGAGGGAACGTTGTTACCACAAAAAGTGGCAAACTTCCTGCTGGCTTATCGAAACACAGCACACGCTACAACGGGACAGACACCAGCGATGCTGTTCATGGGCAGGAACCTGAGATCGCGTTTGGATTTGCTAAAGCCAGACATTCGCAAACATGTACTGGAAAAACAGTGTACAAGTGGACAAACACGAAAACAACTGAGAACCTTCAGTGTGGGACACCAAGTGCTTGCCAGAGACTATAGAGGTAAAAAACAGAAAAGGCAGCTGGGGGAGATTCTGTCACAGACCGGACCACTGACGTACACCGTGCGTGTAGGGCCTGACATGGTCTGGCGCAGGCATGTTGACCAGCTACTGGAGGCAACGGCTTGCAGTACCATGGCTAAGGATTCAATAACACGTGAAGACTCGGAGGAGGTTGCTTCAACAGCACCAGAGGACTTTGATGATGACATTGAATCCACAGGGGCTGCTGAACGCCAACCAAGTTCCACTGGTTCTCCACCCAGGCGTTACCCTGAGAGAAATCGCAGAGCACCTCAGAGACTTGATTTGTAGTCATGACTGACTACCACCCCTTTGTTGTTGTTGTAATCAAGTGATGTTTGTTTGAAGATTGATTAAGTGTCTTATTTCTGTTATAGTTATAGTTATCTAACACAGTACTTACTTTCTGATGTTTACAGGTTAGGTCAAAGCTGGAAGGGAGGAATTGTTATGTATGTGGTATACCCACATAATGAAGGAACTACTTTTTGTCGTATGCGTTGCCTGTTCTATGTGTGCGCAGTGATTAATGTTCCCAGTTATGTAGATCCAGTAAAAACTATGTTGACTACAACTCCTGGTCTAGACATCCTTATTACGTTATAATTATGAAGTAATACATAACACATCTCCTGCCAAAGACAGAGGAATTAAGAGAGACATGGTTGCAATTTATTTTTGGAGAAATTCCGAAAAACTATGGAACCAGATTAGTGCTGTGTTCGGCGCATTTCAGAGACGATGACTTTGTCAACTTCGGGGAGTACAGCAGTGGGTTTGTATCAAAGTTGGTTTTGAAACCTGGAGTTGTGCCATCACGGAGGTTGCCTACTTCTCCAACAGCCGTAAGTAATTTTATCTACACAATGAAAATGAAATGAAATGAATGAAATCCTTTTTAAAAAGTTAGATGTAACTACATGATCTATATGCCCATTTTGGACAACGCTAGCATGAACAGTCAAAGTAGCACGTGCAGCTAGCGCTAACTTCATTCGATGGTAGCCGCCTAGTTATACTGATATGGTTGACACAATGTTTCGACTTGGTCAGACCTGACGAAGACCTAGCAGCTATACGGTCGAAACGTTGTGTATCTAATACAATCACTGGAAGCAGAAGCGACAGTGTGCGGGTATACTTTTTCTTATTATCTGACGGACTCTTTACCCTGCACCTGTACAGAGTTGGATGTGCTTGCACTCTCTACTACTATCAGCGAGTTATAGCCATTAGGGATTTTCTGCCCATACACAGTATCAAAATTTGTATGTATGTGTATCATTTCTGCATAGTTTTCCTCATGTCAGCACAACCGTCTTGTAGTTATGGTTACTGTTGGGGCAAAATAACCTATTGAGCACATCACATGTACATTATAAATATAGCTAACTCCTACCCTAGCTTAATGAGCACATCACATGGCAGTCACCTTATAATATAGTCAACTTTTAACACATAACACATACATGAGAATATAGTCAGGTCAGGGCCGGAGCCAGGGCCCCATATCTCCTCCCGGCAGATGGTAGACACTCAGACAATGCACCAGTCATCCTCAAGAACGGGAGGACCACAACAGGTGATGCTCTGAAGCTCTCCCCCGTAAGGAGGAACACAAGAAGATATACATGCATACACTAGTGCCTGGGAACCAAGGTCAAGTAAAAACACACAGAACCACACACATCTCAAACGCACACACCTCATCACGAGGAGATACGGCATAAAACTGTATCACTCTGAGACTCTTCACCTTCTTCCGAAGCAGACCTTCCACGGAGGCGAAGCTCCGGACGAACCATCAGCGCTGATTAGGGACTTAGACATATTCGATTTCTCACGCTTATGACTCTGTATAACCGTTGCCACTTTACTTAATAAATCCAAGGTCCTCGTGCCGATAGACTTTATTACCTCTCCGTCTCATTTCATCTGGTCCAGTAACTAGACAGACCGTTTTTCCCAACATTACCAATCTAATCCGGCAGCTATCAGGATAATTTGCCTGTAGATGAGGATAACTTGTAGGCTAGTCTACTACTCAGATAAGTGAGTTATTACAGTGTAAGTTAACATCTATGTACAATTTTCCAAGACTTTATTCATTTGGCTTCAGGACATGATTTAGCTTTATGTATTACTTGGTGTCTAATTGTCTCTTGTGTGTATCATGTCATTTAGAGCACACCAGGAACATCAAGAACGTCCAACATCCACACATCTAGCCAAACAGACCCACCTAGTCTGTCATCCAGGGGCACACAGCTTTCTGTTGGTACTTTAAGCAATCATGTGAGAAGCAGAGGTTTGTGATTTCATTCATTTTTCAACTGCTCTTGTGCCAAGTAACTTCTGTTCCGATCATGCAGTGTTGATAATGGTGGCTAAACCAAGTAAACTCAGTTCATCCACATGTCATATTTATACAATAGGGTTTGCAAAAATCGAAATAGTTCATCCACCTTCTAGTAGATTTTATGAACTAGTTAAAACTTCAAATGTTTGCTACGGTCTTTGTACTATTGTTATCAGCACAACTTGCCAGCCATAGTATATACACATAATAACTCTACTCATTTTTTAACTCTACACACCTGAGGTAATCTATAGCTTACTCGATGGCCTCTGTTGTTATTCTTTCGTAAATGGTGTTACAAAACAGTAATATGCAGTAATATTCCTTAGGCACACAAACTACAGCCTGCTCTGTAAGTGTGAGTACAACTACAGATGATGCACCTTGGGGACCCTCGACCACTACGCCAATCAAGCCAACGCCAGCTAAAAGACCTCGGTTAGCTGTAGAGGAGGAAGACGATGGGGAAGACTCCACAGTGATCGCTGAACCACATGACTCCACATATGGAGTTATATAACTTCTTCTTCATCAGATTGATTTTGACAGATTTCTTTTGTTTTTGTTTGTTGATTAGGTCTGTCTAAGAAATTGGACAAGGTGTCGAAAGAGAAGGACTGTGACATTGTTAAGAGGTGGCGGCGTGGCATCAGCAACCATGTCTACTGGGCAGCAACATCATCATCCACCGGGGCTGAAAAAGTGGCTAAATGGACCTCATTAATTAACCACATTCAGGACATACACAGCCACGACAACCCAGCTTTCCCCAAATGCCTCCACCCTGTTCGCCGAACAAGAGATCATAAAAAGTGGTTTCAGCCAGGTGTGTAAACCTCTATTGTATGTAATGTTGTTTGACTATCTTGCTTGTGTTTCTCTAAAAATAATAACATATATATATATATATATATATATATATATATATATATATATATATATATATATATATATATATATCTTTCTTAAGGCACCAAAGCCCTCTATAAAGTGGAAAAAATCCTTTCAAACAAGAGGGTCCTGACTGATGTGGAAAAGCTGAGCTCAAAGTACCAGACCTCAACACTGGAAGCTTTCCACAGTGTTATTTTGCGTTTTACCCCCAAAAATGTGGTTTTCCCTTTTATTGGGATGTTGTGCAGGTATGTTTACATATACTGACTAATAACATATACTTTCTTACACTGCAACAATACAGACCTAATGATATGTGTAGATATCTTTGCTGTGGTTGTAGTTGTTGTTTG
Source organism: Pollachius pollachius (assembly GCF_949987615.1). Taxonomy (NCBI): domain Eukaryota; kingdom Metazoa; phylum Chordata; class Actinopteri; order Gadiformes; family Gadidae; genus Pollachius; species Pollachius pollachius. The sequence continues at coordinate 28,130,018 of NC_136934.1, read as the reverse complement.
ATAAAGACCTGTTGCAACCGGTGTTCTGCTATGACAGTTTTATTACCACACCCTATTTTCTCCTTCAGACTGTACCTGGCAGCCATGCATTTTAATGAGAATGCTGGCCGTTCCCAAGCAAAGACAAGCTCAGGAAGACTGAGGTACAAACTCAATTTCTCAAAAGCAAAAAAGGAGCTGCTACGTTGAAAGCAGTAAAAACACAACCAACATACTGTTAGTTGTAAGAAAATATTTATTGATGTATAAAACACTTTGTACATTGTTACATGTACAGTTTACCTACATTGTATTTCTTTTAGGCTATACCTTCAGCCTGATGCATCTCCTCTTTGAAGAGGTAGTCCCTAACCCCCTGCCCTACTTGGAGGAACGTCAGAAGATTCCTGTGCCCAGTTCCCTATCGTCCCAATACGAACGTCCACCATTAGAAGATGCTATTGCGGCCTATGTATCTCGCTTTAGAGTGGAGGAGGTTTAAATCCAACACATTGGCCTTCAGCATCAGAGAACTCCCTGCGTATGTGTTGGACCACACAAGAGGGGATGACAACACGTGTCTTCCTGCCAAGATATCCCCAGCACCAGCTGACAAATGACCTGTAGGCCAAGTACCTGCAACCGGCTGTCAAAAAGCAGAGGACATTGTTGTTTATGTACATATGGCCAAGGCTGAACTGTATATAGTGTGTGAGTTATATATGACATGTTTAGTCATGTGTAAATAGAATAAAAAATGATCCTTATTCGTATTGGTATTATTGGTAGGTACAGCTCCATCACTTTGACTTTCACTATACAAAATAGTGTATGAGCTTGGTAGACATGTTTGAATATGCTGATGTGCCGTAGTGTAGCCATTTTTTCATCTCACTTACTCATTGCCTCTAACTTGCAAGTTCCCATAATCACGTTGATAAATGTTCAGGTCATTTTGCTGGGAATATCTATTGAGACAAACTGGATCTAGTCCTGGGTGGAGGGTCATGCATGATACTGGTGGATCCTCGTCTTCCATTATTCTTACAACCTGTGCAATCAGATATGTTTGATTAATATAATTGATTTTACAGTGTATAACCAAAATGTAATCCATACCACCCATCGTGGCCCTGTCTTAGCGTTGGTGTCTCCCTGCAGCATAAATTCTCCACCTGTCTGCATTGTAGAGCAATTCCCACAGGTACACCTGAAGCAAAAGGTAGGCAATGTGTTTGGCAGCCATTAATAATGAAACACAAATTAGGCTATAGGCCTACCTAATATAAAAAAAATCAGTCTGATTATATGAAAATGAAGATGCTGTAGGTCTTTGCAAATGACTTAATTGGCCTACAACACATCTTTGAATGCCAACATAAAAAATAATTATGACTCCTAAGCCTAGGCCTATTTGAATAACCTGGTTGCTCTGTTAGAATGTCTATCAATAAAGCAATCACTAACAAGCTATTTGATGGAAAGGGCTATATGCAGGTGTGTAGGCCTAGTGGTTTAATAAAAAGCACAAATTTGGTTATCACAGCACGTCGTGGTCCACCGATGTCGTCGAACACTTTTGGTATGTATTTTCTTATCATCACATCGTGATGACGTGATGATTAGAAAAGACATACCAAAAGTGTTTGAACAGGTAGCCTGATTCCGGGAAAGTTGAGTGCATAGGCCTATTGTTGGCCTACTATATTATACATAGCCTAAATGTGGATAATACCGTGTGATTTTGGATTATTACAAAATGCATTGGGTTCATAAATGATTTGGAGGTGCATAAACTATTTCAGAAATAAAAGAGGTGGGAATAGGCCTGCGCTCCGTTTATTGGCGTATAGCCACAACTAAGCCCTGTATGCCAGTTAAGTTAGCTCACATTACCATTCTGAAACGTCCATCGTTGTACGTGTTTGTGGTTGTTCTTGGTCTTCTCCTTCAGTCCCATCTTCCGACTCTGGGTCAAACACGTAGGGCAAAATTCCTGCCATCGTTTTTGGTTTTGCTAGGTTTCCTCGGTAAGCCTGTGGACAGCTGCTGTCGTCCGATCAGAGCAAAGCGAAATTTAAATATTGAATATTCATGAGAACAGCGATCCAATCAGAGTAACGCTCATTAATACCTGACTATTCATGAGAAAAGCAGTCGTCTTTTCTACCAGGCTTTTCAGACATGCTAGAATAGTTTGAAACAAGCTATCCAAGGCATTTCCAACACAAACAATATTACAAACTCGATCAAAGGACATTAAGGATTATAAAAAAAATGAATGAAATGGGTGTGGCATGGGATCTTTAAGGTTTTTAGCTCAGTGAAACCACCAGACAACTATAGTGTCCGTAAGGGGGCGCTGGAGAGCCGGAGTGACGGACTTCAGGGGATAAACAGCCACGGTTGGCTACTCCACTCATGTTTAAAACCAGGAAATACTTATCCTTCTTCTGAACGTATGAAAGCACATTATTGCAAGCAACAAAGAAATAAAAAATACAAAATTATGAGATAGAAAGTCGAAATAATGAGATAGAAATTCATAATAATAAGAAACAAGGTGTGCATGGGCTCCAGTGGCGCTGTCTTCAAGGTCCCTTTATCCCCTTGCTTGTCCACCATGCAAAGGATATGCAATCCTAAATAACTATCACTATAACATGTGACTTTTGTAAATGATAGATGCTAAATATGTAAAGTATTTTTTTACAGTCTTATCGTTGCAGTTAACAAACATTGGTGTTCTTGAAGCTTTGACAATATCCAAGGACATGCCTTACAACCATCCTGGGTGGTCCTATCAATCCCTATCTTCTGGAAGCTCCCTGATGTTGGGAAGCCTGGCTTCAACACTGGCCCTGTTTGGGGGTCACCCTGGTGCAAGTGATGCTCTTCTGTTCCCCCTAGACCATGCTCCTAAGGCCTCCCCATGCTTAGATATGGGACTACCAGCCCCTATTCTCCATCGGCCTCTTTCAGTCAAGGTGACCATGCACTATTTAAGGCTGCTTGAGGTCCAATTCCAGAGTTGTAGAGAGAGATAGCAGAAAAAAGTGGTAGAGATTGATTTTGAAACCATTTTGAAACCTGCTCCCTCTATCACTGTGTTCTCCCACTCTGCTCCTCCATCGCTGTGTTCTCCCCCTCTGCTCCTCCATCACTGTGTTCTCCCCCTCTGCTCCACCATAGCTGTGTTCTCCCCCTCTGCTCCTCCATCGCTGTGTTCTCCCCCTCTGCTCTTCCATCGCGGTGTTCACTCCCTCTCTGCTCCTCCATCGCTGTGTTCACTCCCTCTGCTCCACCATCGCTGTGTTCTCCCCCTCTGCTCCTCCATCGCTGTGTTCACTCCCTCTCTGCTCCTCCATCGCTGTGTTCTCCCCCTCTGCTCCTCCATTGCGGTGTTCACTCCCTCTCTGCTCCTCCATCGCTGTGTTCACTCCCTCTGCTCCACCATCGCTGTGTTCTCCCCCTCTGCTCCTCCATCGCTGTGTTCACTCCCTCTCTGCTCCTCCATCGCTGTGTTCACTCCCTCTGCTCCACCATCGCTGTGTTCTCCCCCTCTGCTCCTCCATCGCTGTGTTCTCCCTCTCTGCTCCTCCATCGCTGTGTTCACTCCCTCTCTGCTCCTCCATCGCTGTGTTCACTCCCTCTGCTCCTCCATCGCTGGGTTCTCCCCTTCTGCTCCTCCATCGCTGTGTTCTCTCCCTCTGCTCCTCTATCACTGTGTTCTCCACCAATGTGAAGCATCTCATGCACCTGAGATGAACCCAAACCAGTTCCGGAAGAGGATGTGTAGGACCTAAATGGGCTTTTACAGAAGAAGGTGCAGTAAACCTGGAACAGATATCCACAAAGCACATTTCACTCACTAATAGCTGACGGATCCCTATGCCATTTTAACTAATGCCCGCAACTGCACACGACATTCCATTGACTGAAACTGACATATCATATATATCATATCTATTTAAACAAAGCAAGTTGCCTACTATCAAATGGGGGCCATTTCACCCTTGTGAATCGTAAAATACAATGGAATAAACATCTTGGTGGTCGGCTTAGCTCAGGAGGTAGAGTATGAATCTGCTGCCCTCAACCTGTAAACAGATATCATCAACATATTCTAATACCTTCTGGAGATGGTTGGGAAAGCAAGAAGTGAACAGAAAGAGCTGAGCTGACGTGAACACACAGTGTTTTATTTATCACTGTATTGTCTTGCCATTGACATGTCAAATATTTATATAATGAAGTAACATTACATATTAGCAAAATAGTGTGATTGTTGATTGGTCGATAAAATATTTCCATATTTTCTTCGACTTCATTTACATAATGATCAGAACCTTTAGTAATGTTTTCTAAACATACAGTCCCAAGAAGTATTCAAAAGAGAAACCGGAATCTCTGGACCCTTTGTGACATCACAAAGGGAAAGTGATGCTATTCACCTCAGATCTATGTTGATCAGATCCATTAATCCTCAGATCACAGACCTTACTGGACACGTGTTTGATCTCTGATCAGTAAGGCCTCCCATCACAGATGGCATCGATCGATTTTGAGCAGGCTAACGTTACATTGCTTTCTGAGAATGAAAACCTCAAGCATGATAACAACCACTTGAACATGGTGTTAAACCTGGTCAAAGAAAGCCTGGAACTGACTACCAAGAACAATGTGTCCAGCTGGGGTGTTCTCATGGACCCAGAAGGTAAGACGTTGTACAGCTCTGTAATGACAGCTGCAACCTAATCAAAGAAAAAATATATAAAAGGGTAATAGGGTACATATAACAGGGTAATATTGACGAGTTCGCTTTTTGCAATTTTATGTTGAACATACCTATACTAATATTAGAAGATCTTTGTTAACTAAGACAGCATTAGCCTGGTTATTGCCAGACCAAGCTCCATCGTAGATTGCATGATGGTCTGGGAAAGTTGCTGTCATTTTCTTCAGCACAAAAGGTGTGATCAATGGGTGTAGTTTAAATGACTCTGTATGCAATAGCGCGCCAGGAAGAAAAGCCAGCATGGTGATTGGCTCCCACAAAAACTTATCGAAACTAGAAAGAAATATATTGCTCTTCTCCAGACCTTTCTGCAGGGCAAACTCAAATCACCCGCAGAATGGGTGGGGTAACCTAGTCTAAGACATTTTCTGAATGGAGTAACAAAGTATCTTGCAAAATTTGAATATTTATTCTGGAAAACTTTATTAAAAATTGCCCAAAAGTAATTGAAGTTACCAAAGTAAGAAATTGAGTCATATAGGATATATTAAGTCGGTGCAAATCAAATAAAATCTATTTCCGATTGCCATTTTATATTTCCTTACATATTCGCTATTAGTATATGCTACACGTGAACCTCCTAAAATGGCGCAATTTGATTGGTTCGCAATCACGGGTTATTGGGCAATATCCCATGATGGAGATCTCAATTTGCGTGACGGTCGTCCTGTCACGCTAATAAAAACAATTAAACCGCTAATAAAAACAAATAAATCCCGGGAAAAAGTGTTATCTTGTTTATTTTTGGAGAGTTCACGTGTAGTATATACTATTATTCATCTCAGGCTCCGTGGATAGTGGAGAATATCGGCTACTATCGGCTATTTCCCAATATTCCCTTCGCCTTCGGCGTACAATTGTTAAATATCTCATGCAATACGAAGTGACTCTTTTGTTCCTTTACTCATGACTCCTTACCTGATAAAATGGTATCTTCCGTTTGTATATGTGCTCCTTCAGGAAGCAAACCAACCACTCATATCCAAGACACCCTGGGGAAGAGCCAGTTTAGAAGAAACTTGCAACAAAGGGGCCTGAAACCTGTGCACAAAACCTCCTCTCCGATCAGCTTTGAGTCTTTCATAAAAAGTTCCATGCACACTGAAACAAGAGTGAAGCCAGCAGTTGAAACCTACAGTGAGTCTCCTGTGCCTCGAAAGGTTAAAGGTCAGTTATGGAAACATGTATCACTAAACACGACAATGAAATCTTTGGATGGACACCATAGGAAGGGCTCAACGAATGAATGCATCGGCTACAATTAGACTTTCTCTTTCAATTCAGACCCTGAAAGGGTGATTGGAGAGATCGCCTTTCAGCTGGACAGGAGGATTCTTTCGCATGTGTTCCAGAGCCAGGCTAGACTCTATGGCTTTACTGTGCTCAACATACCAGAAAAAATCATCCAGGTAAGCATTATGGTGTTACACAATTAACACAAGTTACTCTCCAAGATATTATAGAATTGGAACATTCAGAATTGAATTGCATTTGCTATTGTGTGAGTAGCTGTTGCCTGCTGATACTTTCACCACTATTAGCAGGCAACAGGTACTCACACAATAAAAAGTGTGAGTAGCTGTTGCCTGTGTAAGCCCTGTTGTGGAAGGTGACGTTGAAAAATGAATGGGAACATTGAAAAGTGAATGGTGTGTGCATGCAATGACACGTTAGTTTGAGTTTTCTTAGCATGATGACTATCAGAACAAGGTTAATTTGTCAGAGCACTTAAAACATATAAGTTATAGAGAGCTTTCTTCCTTGATACCGATTGAACATCACAACTGTGATGCAAGAGGAACCTATCCTGATTGTTTTCTAACAGTTAAAAATGAAATATCTGTCAAACCCAACGATAAGGTACGATATTAAAGGCACACACTCCTATGTTGTCTGATGCTCCTGCAGGTGAGCACACACCCGTTGACCGGGCGGGTGGATGAGGGGTACGGCCTCCACGTCTCCCAGAGGTACACGGACCTGATGGAGAGGTTGGCCCAGCTCGGGTACAACCAGACCCTGCACCCACCCTTCACTGAGTTCATCGTCAACACCTACGGGATACTGAAGCAAAGGCCTGATTCTTACATGGCTCAGGAGATGGACTACAACAACGTCTATGTTGTGAGGGAGGTCATTTTCAGCACTGCTCCAGGGAAACTGGTCCCGGACCTGCTCCTCCTGCTCAGCTGCCTGTCGGACATGGCCAGGACGGACAGGAAGCCCCTCCTCCTGTGGTAGAGAGCTGGGGTCAGCATGGCCACCCTCCTTATCTTAACACCACTTGTAAATAAATTTCTGTCTGCATTGACAGTATGCATTGATTGAAGTCTACAGGTCCCTTTTTGAGATGAACTCTTGGTTTGCTCTTTCCTCTTTCAAGACTTGTTTACAGGAGGAATTTCTGAAAGTTGCATTGAGCTCAGCCCCCCAAAAAACAGTCCCTATTTGCCTGCATTACTTATGCCCTCATAACATAATTTGCGTTTCAGAAATGTCTAAACAATTCCTATTTGTTTGGTTCACGTGACGTCACTGTAGCTTCGCGCCACCATCTTGAGGACCGGCTTTGATGACCGATCCCACTGACCCGTTGATCTCAGTGGGAAACTGGGTCAGCAATCAACCACAACTACGACCACAATCAAATGCAAATGACAGTCATGCCGTTAATATTGTTATATGTAATATTATAATATTGTAATATTTGCCCATCAGTTGTCCCTACAGTAAATGGTAGGGACAACTGAGAAACAATTGTGGTACAATTGTTTTCTCTGTCTCTGAACTACATAGACCAACTACTATACATAGTTATAAAACATATAATTTTTTTATTGTTCATCTATGTATGTATGGTCACATTTATTTTTCACATGACTACAAACACATACATACAATATATACTATGGTAAAAAAATATATATTTTGAATTAATTTGTATAAATATAAATTCATTTATAAAAAGCGTTTCTGGACCACAACCTAATTTATTTTTTGTTTGTTATTTACATTCTACACATTTCCCACTGTTTGACCCCCTGCTCAGCTTCAGATATGACTTGTGGAAGTGCTTTCGTTTGCATTGCTCAGATGTGCAATAAAGTATGTCTGCGTTATCACTAGGGTTTCCGCAATAGCATCCTTCAGGTGCTCTCTCAAAATTAGCCCTTGAGGAGAGGCGTGGCAAAGTAAACCATTTACTTAACACCTCAGTCAACACCTGTTCTAATGAATTCTTCTACCCTCAAGTATGCCTCATCAAAAAAGCATTGATCAAATTGGACCCGCTGCATAAATAAGTTTTTGTTATTTTCAATATCTTACCTGCTCCGGAGTGCGATGCAGCTCATCAAAAATCCTAGCAGTGAGGGAAAATCCATTTCAATACTGGCGCTTGAGTACAGAGTAGGGAGATGTAGTGGCAAATCCAACTGAACAGTTTTAGGTATGTATCTGACGCAATGGCCTTCAACAACAGACAAAATGGCACTTTTCTTAGGGATGACCTCCTGGTTTTCACTGAGGTGGAGCTCAAAAAACAGCTTTCTCCTCCTTTTCAAATAAGTTTGATAGCCAATCATACTTCACGTGTTTTCGCTAAAGCTACAGTACCTAGAGTAGCTAAAGCTCTAGCAGCAAGAGACAAAATTGTTACTATGTAAAATAAACTTTGTAAAATGAAAATAATCTTAATCGTTAATAATTAAAAAGGCATAATACATGAATACACTTTCTCATAAATAAATCCATACATTTTTTCATGATTGCACATTATGCTTCAATGTCGAGGCGTAATCAGTTGAGGGGATATGTGATGCCGCCTTCAAAACGCTCTGATGTTCGAAGCTATTACGTATCTTTACGTAAACCTTCCCTTCTTCAGAAATAATGGAGCGTTCAGGTCGCTGGGAATAATGGGGAAAACATTTTCGCGACGACGGAAAGTTCTCGTGAACAACACCTCATGACGCTCCGATGATTCTAACTTCTGTTCGGCAACTGGGGCCAGATTTTGCTAACAGATGGTGTTTTCCAGATGCCTCGGACACCAGCCTTCCGGGTTGCAAGTGTGGAAATCTCCCTTGCGGCACTTCACGGAGGCACACCCCCTTTTGTTCGGAGTTCTGAGAGTATACCGAGTTCAGTGAGGCAAACAAAAACAAAAATGGCTGCGCCTGTAAAGAGATTTATTTTCTTTGTATTTGTACCACATTGGTAATTTTAATGTCGATTTTAAATGCTCTTACACACTTGATTACATTGACACTTTATTCCGGTCACCAATTTATGCATTGCATGGTCTTGCTGTGTGTGCAATCAACCCGGTATCACGCCAAAGCGTGAAATTGGTCCACCTCGCAAGGCGTGTTCAGTGTCACGCTTTGCCTGACCAAAGCGTCAACAGTACACGCTTTCTTCCGCCCATCTAAATGAATTGAGGAATAGCACCAACAGAGACGTTCTCCCAGCATTTGGGGAAATGGTTACGTATATTGCAATATATATATATATATATATCCAATATTTTAGGACAGATTCACCATTAAAAGTGTTTCTAATAACATTTCTAGCGAGAAATATACATTTGCCTTGCATAATCTTCAGTAAAATAGAGAACCTTTTCAGTTACGATTCTCTGGATGACATAAAGTTTAGCCCATTGCATTTAATACTTACAACAGTAACAAAATATGGCCCCTATCAACTGTAAAACACTTCAAAAGGTGGAGTCAGCGATCCCAGATTAATTGAGCACCAAAACAAATCCCCCTTCGTTCCTGCTCCCTCAGACACTTTGCCCCAATAAACCCTTGCCTTGGGGCAATCGTACGGGCATCTTCAGCGTGCAGTGTGGCTGCTCTAATCTTTTACAGAAAAAAAAGGTAGATGCAGGATGTGTGTTCCGGGCCTAATACCTGTTCAATAGCATAGTTGTTACTGCCATCACTAACGCCGCCTGTAGCTGATTGGTTAGATAAGTGTTGCCAGACTTTTTCCTAATCCCTTTGTTTAAATCCCCGTTTACAGAGCCTGAGCTGTGTATAAACACTGGGCTTTTTTTCAGCACAGACTCGGTACAAAATGTATTTTTTTCATGTATAAACATTTGCCTGGCTCACACCGAATACCATAAACGTGCAATTAAAAGTTAAATCTATCAGCACAATCACAACAAAACTAGCTCAGACATGCCTCTTTTTGGTAAGCATATGTGGGGGGGATGTTTGAGTGGGATTTTTAACCTTAATAACTTTGCTTTTGGCTACCCTCTTCACAGGGTAGAACCCCTTTCTCCCTGTCACAACATGTTGACATTCTGAAAGGAAAGCCAATTCATTAAATATTAAAGCCATAAAGTAAGTCGTCTCAGTTTTTCTAACAGTGTAACTGTAAATAAAAAAAAAATACATTTTAACACATGATCACAGCTTAAAAGGTCACAGCCAATTTAGATTTTAAAACAGACTTCATTAGATAAATTAACGTAGACTAAAATCTTTGTATTTCTACACATTTACGCACCCTTCCTTTTCTTCCGTGGCACCATTGGACTAGGACCAGGGTCTTGTTCCACACCGTCATCTGTCAATTTCATGAACACAATCAAACTATTCAATCCATTTAAACCTCAGAAACAAACAATCTATGTCCTAGATAAGGGAATTCAGGCATGGTTAAAGGTACAGAAAATAGTTTAATTGCCTTTACACTAATGAATCATTTTTATTTTGCTGTTTTATTGACTTGTAATAAGAAGAATGACACCTATGTTATTCCATACAGCCTGCACTGGCTGGAGGCTGAAAAAAGTCCCAAAGTGGCCCGAAAATCACACACGAGCAGTTATCACAGTAACAAGTCATTTCAAAGCTCTACGTTTTACTCCTTTTCTTACATTTTGTTGATGCTATTAGCCCAGCAGCTCTTTAGATTTGTATAGATATCATCAATTTGAAGAGAGACAGTTGCTTTAACATTAATTGCACCAAAGGGGACGCACTTTACATCATAAATAGTGAAATTCCTTTTTGGCTTTTTAAGGTTATGACAAAAGCTAAATGGGGCAGTGCATTGAAATTGAAGAGAAAAACTATAATTAACCCAAACTTCTTTCATTCCAAACAGATTACGGGATTGATAATGCTAAGAAGTGGTTTACATTTTCTAATTTAACAAAATAAGTGTGTGGTTGTGTGTGGCTTACAACTCATTATAATGCTCTTTATATACAGAAGCTCCGTTTGCCTGTTCTGCATACCTTCTTCAAGAGTATTTGAGGAGGCTCCTGCAGGTGTCTCTGGAGGACAGGGTGGAGGCCTAGTTGAGGCTGCTGCAGGTGTTTCTTGGGGGGTCCAACCTTCATTGGAGTAGAACAGAGTTATTTCGAGAATGATATACTTTGACTAGTTAGGACCCGAGCACCAACAATGTGCTATAGTGTAATTTACAAATTACACTACACTTGTTTTGAACTGCTGCTAATGATGATCCATTTCTCAGACTTTCTTTGAGAACATGTTTTAAATTCATTCTCAAAGAATAAAAGTGTAATTTGACAGTGTAATTTGTAATTTACAAATTACACTGTCAAATTACCTCCTCAAATACTCTTGTAGTGTAATTTGTAATTTACAAATTAAATGTAGTGTAATTTGTCTACAGTATATACTCCGTAAAGAGATTTATAACGTTTGAATAGCAAATATTCAATGTGCTTTAGCTAACAACTGCCGTTTAATTACAGAAAAATAAAAATGTACAGCAGTCTGAATGAAGACAATGTACCCTTCATTTACCAACAAATAAATATCACTGTAAAGGCATCCCTGCTCTCACGTGCTTCTAACAAGATGATATCATTAAAAGTTACGTAAAGCAACGGTTTAATTACACAACCGCAGAAAACACGTGAGCTGCTAGTTTAGCGACAGCAGCGTCCCTAGCAACCTGACGTCGTTGAAACATGCGAGCGAGACCATAAAATCTTCCTAATAACTATCAAACTAAAGATCAGACACATTCACTGACTGAAGATTATGCAAGTAAAAGATATATTTCTCGCTAGAAATGTTGTTTGAAACACGTTTAATGGTGAATCGGTCCTAAAATATTGCATTTCCCATTCTGATAAGAAAGATTAATAAAGATCAGACACATTCACTGACTGAAGATTATGCAAGGCAAATGTATATTTCTCGCTAGAAATGTTATTAGAAACACTTTTAATGGTGAATCTGTCCTAACATATTGCATTTCCTATTCAGATAATAAAAGGTTGTAGTGAGTGTAACATAATTCACCTACAGTGTAACGGTCCTATTGTGTATCCACCTGTATTGCGCCCCGGAACCTTTTGTTTTCGTTTCACCCGGTGAAAGCTAACAGCTGACCCATGAATGTCCGGTGAATGCAACTTTTCCCTCTCAATTTTCCCTCATCTTGCACCCTTGGCAAGCGGAGCGAGGTATGTTGGTTTATTGTAAGCCTTTAGTGTGATTATGTTTAAGTTTGGTGTCTTTATGTAAGTGAAGCAAATAATGCACACGTTTAAGTTTTCTTTATTGTGCTGAAATGTTTTCTGTCATTCTTTTATTTGTGAACATGGAAATTGTACTGCACTGATGTTAATATATTTGTGTAATAGTGCAACCATTTTGTGTTACTTTTTCTAGTTTCACGGTGCTATATCAGCAAAAGAATTCTACAATAAAAGGTTGCACCCGTCAGAGACTCTCCGGTTATTTTAATGTGAAGGGCAGCTACAGTGAAACTCGACCACGACAAATCCTCTTCCACGGACCCTCAACGCTGCAGCTGGACGTCCACCTTCGATGTGCGGGCATCTTCAATACTGTAAATAAGACATCGCTCGATGTCCTGCACACATACCCACAGGCGCCTCAGCTGCATCAAGATACTAACATACACTGTACACATGATCAAAGGTGATGTGGTAAGAGGACTTAAAAAAAAAAAAAATCACTCTGGCAACCTAAGAGTTTAAGAACGGTTAAACAACCAACTTCATTGGAAAGGTAAAATGCGTGGTTTGAATGTTGTTTAATTTGATGGCTTTAATGTCCATGAGCAAGTCCGAAATAATTGTTATCTCCTGAAACCCTAACTGTTGAAGCTCATTATTTAAGGGTCTGATTGTGAAGTACCAGCAGTATTTTCGTCCATAATATTTTGCCCTTTTTTGTGCATATTGTTTTGCTAATCTTGAGGTGTTCATAAGGTATAAATGTCTAAGTTTGAGTGTTATTTAGTAGTACTTACGTAAAGTTTAAGCCACCACTCATCCAAATTTAAGTCCAGACATTAAAACACTAAAAGGAGCAAACTAATATATCAGACCATCAAAATGTTAACACCTGCTGAAGAACAGGGGAGGTCCAGCTCACGAGAACGAAGCTTAACAGAAAAGGGCCTAGAGATGCAAGAACAGGAAGCAAAGAAAAACGAAAAGGCATTCAACAAAGCCTATGACTCGTGGAAGCAGTTAGCAAGAGAAACGAGTAAAATTAAAAGCTCTCTGCTCACCTGAAGATCTTGATAGAATCGAAAGAGACATTAAAGCTAAACACGCCATAGTGCAACAACATTATGAGCCAATTCGCCGCAACCATACTACTACCCCAGTTATTGTTCAAAGAATGGATGCATGTGGCACTCTAACAGACTAAATATTTGAGCTCATAAACAAACGTCTAGAGAACATAGACGAGACATTTAATGAAAGTAAGGAAAAGGAAAGAGTGAGGATGACGCTAAATAAGAACGAGTATGAGTCTATCTTTGGAAAAACAAACAGTAATTTCATCCCCCTCAGAAAGCTCAAACTCAAAAGCCACCTCCAGGTCCAGGTCTTCTAGTAAACGTGCAGACACAGAAGCAGATCTTGCAGCAAAGCTAGAACAGGCCAATGCAATGGAAGAAATACTTGAACAACAATCAAAACTCACTAAGCTGGAGAGTGAATGGAAGCTTAAAGAGGCAGAGGTTAAATTAAGACTAGAGGAGGAGAAAACAAAGCTACAACGGCTACAAGCGACAATGGAAGTAAAGGTAGCATCAGCACAAGTAAAAGCATACAATGCCTTTGATAATGCTGAAAGTTGCAATCAAGAGGTCGACAACATAATACTGCCCGACTACCTTAATATTGACCTTCAAACTCCACTAAATCCAAGAGCCCTGCCATTTCAATCACAGCAAAAATCCCCTGAGATGTTGAGAAATCAAGAGGAGGTGAGTCTAACCCAAGCGCTTGCAAGCTCACTTATTCTTAATCGTCTGCCTGTACCAGAACCCTCCACGTTTGCCGGTGACCCTTTAAAGTACTTAGATTGGAAGACATCCTTTATGGCACTTATCGGCCATAAGCCCCTCCCTGTGTGTGAAAAAATTCTATACCTTAAGAGTTATCTTGCAGGGGAGGCACGCAGAGCAGTTGAAGGATTCTTCTACCGAAACACTGAAGACGCATATAAGGGCATTTGGAACGTGCTACAGGACAGATACGGAAATCCATTCATCATCCAAAGGGCTTTTAGGGATAAACTCACAAAATGGCCAAAGGTTGCTGCAAATGACCCCACAGCGCTCAGAGAGTTTGCAGATTATCTGCAAAGTTGCGCCGAAGCCACTCCCCACGTTAAAGGCTTGGCCATCCTCAACGATTGTGAGGAAAATCATAAGCTCCTCAAAAAGCTGCCTGAGTCCATGGCACATAGATGGAGTCGCATTGTAGTGAACGAGTTAGACAAATCTAAAGAGTATCCAACCTTTGCTCGTTTCACAGAGTTCATGCAGAAGGAAGCCAGAATAGCTTGCAACCCCATTGCCTCCCCCTTCCTGATGAACAACAAATTTGCAGACGAGAGGTTCCCCAAGACAGCAAAAGCCCTAAACACACACGCTCAAACAAAGTCCTTCATCTCTGGCCCACCAGAAACCTCAGCCTCACATCCAAGGCCACCTTGTTCAGTCTGTAAAGATGAAAGTCATGGTATTGTTAAATGCCCAACCTTTGCAGCAAGAACTGTTGATGAAAAGAAGGCTTTCATTCAGGAAAATCGTCTTTGTTGTGGATGCCTGAGGGAAGGTCACGTAACTAAAGACTGCAAAGGACGTCACACCTGTAACATATGTAGCCGACATCATCCAACCTGTCTACACATAGAAAGAGACCAAGTGCCTGTAGGAAACTCAAGGAGCAGCTTAGCAGCCTCAGGAGGTGGCGCAACCAAGGAAGTTCGTAAGGTTATGGCACATGCAGTGACAAGGTATAGTTCCGCCACATCTAGCGTTGTCCCTGTCCTTGTCTCCGCTGCAACAGACCCCCAAAGGGAAATCCGAACATATGCGCTTCTCGACACACAAAGTGACATGACTTTTATCTTAGAAGATCTAGTGTCTGAACTTAACATGAGCACTCAACCGATCCAACTCAAGCTCAGTACGATGACATCTGTGGACACAGTTATAGCAAGTAAGGCTACATGCGGCTTACGTGTTCATGAATTTAACTCTGAGACCTATGTGCAGCTAAAGCAAGCCTACACTCGGGATTTCATCCCAGTCGATAAATCTCACATCCCTACAAGGGAAACAGCACTTCAGTGGCCTCACCTCAAACGCCTAGCAAACAAGCTACAGCCACTGCAACACTGTGAAGTGGGACTATTAATCGGCTACGACTGCCCATCTGCACTAGCTCCTTTAGAGGTCATTACAGGTACCGAAACTGAACCCTTTGCCCAAAGAACCGCCCTCGGCTGGAGCATCATAGGGTCAGCCAACCCAGACCTCGACAGACGAGACAGCCAAAGCTTTGTGCACAGAGTTGCAGTTAAAGAAATGCCAATGCCACCAGTCACCGATGTGCTCAAGGCCTTGGAGTCAGTGAAAGGAGCAGTGAGGACAAGTTTGTGTCTCAAGATGATGTTCGCTTTGTACAACTCCTTTTGTGACACTATAAGGCAAAGAGAAGATGGACACTATGAGATGCCCCTTCCTTTCAAAGACAACAATCCCCCTGCGCTACCAAATAATAACAGACTGGCTACAATTCGGCTAGAACACATCAAGAAGAAGTTAAAGATCCACACGCAGTACTTTGATCACTACAAAGCCTTTATGGAAGAAACCATCAGCAAAGGTGACGCTGAACCAGCCCCTGTAGCTTCTGAGGGAGATATTGTATGGTACATACCGCACCATGGGGTGTACCATCCTAGAAAGCCAGACAAACTCAGAGTTGTTTTTGACTGTTCAGCTAAGTTCCGTGGCATCTCCCTTAACGACACTCTACTGACAGGTCCTGATTTAACCAACTCCTTGGGAGTACTCTGTCGTTTCAGAAAGGAAGCAGTGGCCGTGACCTGTGACATTCAAAAGATGTTCCATCAATTCTCTGTCTCACCTGAATTCCGCAACTACTTAAGGTTCCTATGGTGGGAGGGTGGTCAGTTGGATACGGAACCCAAAGAGTATAGGATGGCAGTCCACCTCTTTGGCGCTGGCTCCTCCCCAGGATGCGCAAACTTCGCCCTTAAGTATCTGGCACAGCAACACAAAGTTGATTACCCTGCAGCATCAGCCTTTATAGAAAATAACTTCTATGTGGATGATGGTTTGAGTAACCATTAACCAGAGTAACCAGCAACCAAAAGTAACCATTTTGTGTTACTTTTTCTAGTTTCACGGTGCTATATCAGCAAAAGAATTCTGCAATAAAAGGTTGCACCCGTCAGAGACTCTCCGGTTATTTTGATGTCAAGGGCAGCTACAAAAGGGTTATTTAAGCAATACACGACCATTTGGAAGTGAAGTCCATTAGTTTTGAGCAATATCAACATTGTAAGGTCAGAATCACGTTGTTGGTCGAAAAGTGATTCTCTCGCTCTGAAAAGCATTTTGCACACATAAAAACTAGAACAGTTTATATATCTGTTCCGTTCAATGCAAACGTGTTATTTTGCTTACAAAAGGGTTATTTAAGCAATACACGACCATTTGGAAGTGAAGTCCATTAGTTTTGAGCAATATCAACATTGGAAGGTCAGAATCACGTTGTTGGTCAAAAAGTGATTCTCTCGCTCTGGAAAGCATTTTGCACGCATAAAAACTAGAACAGTTGATATTTCTGTTCCGTTCAATAAAAACGTGTTATTTTGCTAAAAAAAGGGTTATTTAAGCAATACACCACAATTTGGAAGTGAAGTCAATTAGTTTTGAGCAATATCAACATTGTAAGGTCAGAATCAAGCTGTAGGGCGAAAAGTGATTATCTCGCTGTGAAAAGCATTTTGCACACATAAAAACTATAACAGTTGATATTTTTGTTCTGTTCAATGCAAACGTGTTATTTTGCTTACAAAATGGTTATTTAAGCAATACACCACCATTTGGAAGTGAAGTCCATTAGTTTTGAGCAATATCAACATTGTAAGGTCAGAATCACATTGTTGGTCGAAAAGTGATTCTCTCGCTCTGAAAAACATTTTGCACACATAAAAACTAGAACAGTTTATATTTCTGTTCCGTTCAATGCAAACGTGTTATTTTGCTTACAAAAGGGTTATTTAAGCAATACACGACCATTTGGAAGTGAAGTCCATTCGTTTTGTGCAATATCAACATTGTAAGGTCAGAATCACGTTGTTGGTCAAAAAGTGATTCTCTCGCTCTGAAAAGCATTTTGCACACATAAAAACTAGAACAGTTGATATTTCTGTTCCGTTCAATGAAAACGTGTTATTTTGCTTACAAAAGGGTTATTTAAGCAATACACGACCATTTGGAAGTGAAGTCCATTAGTTTTGAGCAATGTCAACATTGTTAGGTCACCATCACATTGTTGGTCGAAAAGTGATTCTCTCGCTCTGAAAAGCATTTTGCACACATAAAAACTAGAACAGTTGATATTTCTGTTCCGTTCAATGCAAATGTGTTTTTTGCTTATAAAAGGGTTATTTAAGCAATGCACGACCATTTGGAAGTGAAGTCCATTAGTTTTGAGCAATATCAACATTGTAAGGTCAGAATCACGTTGTTGGTCAAAAAGTGATTCTCGCTCTAAAAAGCATTTTGCACGCATAAAAACTAGAACAGTTGATATTTCTGTTCCGTTCAATGAAAACGTGTTACATTGCTCACAAAAGGGTTATTTAAGCAATACACCACCATTTGGAAGTGAAGTCCATTAGTTTTGAGCAATATCAACATTGTAAGGTCAGAATCAAATTGTTGGTTGAAAAGTGATTCTCTCGCTCTGAAAAGCATTTTGCACACATAAAAACTAGAACAGTTGATATTTCTGTTCTGTTCAATGCAAACGTGTTATTTTGCTTACAAAAGGGTTATTTAAGCAATACACGACCATTTGGAAGTGAAGTCCAATAGTTTTGAGCAATATCAACATTGGAAGGTCAGAATCACGTTGTTGGTCAAAAAGTGATTCTCTCGCTCTGAAAAGCATTTTGCACGCATAAAAACTAGAACAGTTGATATTTCTGTTCCGTTCAATGAAAACGTGTTATTTTGCTTACAAAAGGGTTATTTAAGCATAAACCACCATTTGGGAGTGAATTCCATTAGTTTTGACCAATATCAACATTGTAAGGTCAGAATCACGTTGTTGGTCAAAAAGTCATTCCCTCGCTCTGAAAAGCATTTTGCACGCATAAAAACTAGAACAGTTGATATTTCTGTTCCGTTCTGTTGAGTTTTATCAGCAGAGTGGTGCTGCTCACGATGCGTAGGAAGGAGGCTGACGACTTCTCTCATTATAGGATATTTATTTTAGAACAATGAAATGTGGCCATCTGCCAGTTGGGTTGAGCGCGGACTTAAAAAAAACGTCACGCATAAAAATGTCCATGTACGGGAAGTCCATTAGGTCACAATACAATACATGAACATTCCAACCTGGTCTCACAGGAATCCGTGTAATGACTACGGACGCTTAACTCGAAATCCGTAGCCACATCACGGAAACACGCCGATTTCCGTGATGTGGCCACGGAATTCGCTCCAATGCAAGTTAATGACACTGATGTTCCGTGGCTCACACACGGATCCCCGTTTCAACGAGCGAGTCGACCACGGGGATTAATTCAAAACCCGTGGTGGTCTCACTGAAACACTTAAATTGTCCTTGATGTGTCCACGGAAGTTGCTCCAATGCAAGTAAATGACACTGATATTCCGTGGCACACACACACAGATTCCCGTTTCAATCTGTGTGTGTGCCAAAGTTGACCACGGCGGGGGCTTGACTCAAAATCCGTGCTGGTCTGACGAAATCACTTAAATTGTCCGTGATGTGGCTACGGAATTGGCTCCAATGCAAGTAAATGTCACTGTTATTCCGTGGCTCACACACGGATCCCCGTTTCAACGAGCGAGTCGACCACGGGCGCTTAACTCAAAGTCCGTGGTGGTCTCACGGACGATCACTTAAATCGTCCGTGATGTGGCCACGGAATTTGCTCCAATGCAAGTAAATGACACTGTTATTCCGTGGCTCACACACGGATCCCCGTTTCAACGAGCGAGTCGACCACGGGCACTTAACTCACAGTCCGTGGTGGTCTCACGGAATCACTTAAATTGTCTGTGATGTGGCCACGGAATTTGCTCCAATGCAAGTAAATGACACTGTTATTCCGTGGCTCACACACGGATCCCCGTTTCAACGAGCGAGTCGACCACGGGCGCTTAACTCACAGTCCGTGGTGGTCTCACGGAATCACTTAAATTGTCCGTGATGTGGCCACGGAATTTGCTCCAATGCAAGTAAATGACACTGTTATTCCGTGGCTCACACACGGATCCCCGTTTCAACGAGCGAGTCGACCACGGGCGCTTAACTCACAGTCCGTGGTGGTCTCACGGAATCACTTAAATTGTCCGTGATGTGGCTACGGAATTTGCTCCAATGCAAGTCAATGACACTTTTATTCCGTGGCTCACACACAGATCCCCGTTTCAACGAGCGAGTCGACCACGGGTGCTTAACTCACAGTCCGTGTTGGTCTCACGGAATCACTTAAATCGTCCGTGATGTGGCCACGGAATTTGCTCCAATGCAAGTAAATGACACTGTTATTCCGTGGCTCACACACGAGAGAGAGAGAGAGAGAGAGAGAGAGAGAGAGAGAGAGAGAGAGAGAGAGAGAGAGAGAGAGAGAGAGAGAGAGAGAGAGAGAGAGCTTCAGAAGGGGTGTGGCAGAAAGTACAGTTCACCCTATGAAGGCTATGTGTCAAAACCACAAATGCAACAAAGGGTCAATGCTTTGTATTATGGATACTACAATTTTGGCAGCAGATGGTTTGGTACACACTCTATTATGTATCGTGCTCATGCTCACGAAAATAATCTATTGAACTGTGTCCCAGAGCACGGTTGTCTGACTTATTTTGTGCTACACATAACACAAACCATATCCTCTATTTTATTCGACTACAGAAGGGGTGTGTGCTGGTACAGGGCCCCCTCTTATTTACATGTCAAAACAACATATGCATCAAAGGGTAAATGTAGTATTAGGGATACTCTGATATCCCTAAATACATTTCGTGCCTATGCTCAGGAAGATTAATATTGAATCGTGTCCCAGAGCATGATTGTCCGACTTTATTCGTACTGCAGAACGAAATGTAAACCCATGCCTTTTGGATGGGAGCGTTTCTCAGAATATAAACAGGTATAGGCTATATATATATATATATATATATATATATATATATATATATATATATACATATGTCCTATATATATTTAATTATTTATTTATTTATTATATACAGATCACCAGACCTCCTCGAAGCAACAAAAATGGTTATTAATTAATAATTTACTTTGGTAATCAACATTACTCTTTTTATTTTTTTAATCGCTGTCCGTTGGCTAATTACGTCACTCTGAGAGATGCGCACGGACATACATGGTAGTGACACAGCCTATAACCTATTTGGGAAAGCAAAACATCAAGCTCATTGATTTAACGAGCTAGGTTTTTTTTTGAATAATTCATTAAGTTATCATGTGGCAGAGGTCATTCCTCTTCCTGAGTGTTTATTCAATATTTCTGGTCATTGAAATGCTCATTGCTTCCTATTTGTGGCTAGTGTACCCCCCCCTCCCCAACCACCCACCCACCCAATATATTTCTTTAGAACATGGTCTAAATATAATTATGAGCCTTCGATTGATATCCAGACATTTTTTGCGGAGACACATTCCTGTTCCCCACTTGTATTGGAGTGAACGGCGATATCTACTTCTGGGCCACATGAAATGACGGACCCGTCCACAGCCCGCTGAAGCAGGTGCTATACCAGGCGTGGCATCTGAGCACTGTTGGATTCCGGAACATTGTACTGTTTCTTGGGGCTTGGCTTGGGTCCTATAGGGCTCTACCGGAAGTGGCGTGACTTCGCCACTTTGCAGCTTCAGTTACACGATTGGTAAGTATCTCTACCACGTGTAATGTCTGTGCAATGTTAATTTCTTCAAAACACCAAACAAAGTTGTTGCCATAAACCTACCTAACTATTTTTTTGCGTCATTTAGGGTGCATCGTGAAAGTTAGTTTCAGTCTGTTATGGTGTTGCAAACATAGATATATTAACTAGATGCCTCGTCCGCGCTGCTGGCCAATGGAGTCGAACGTCGCCACTAAAGGCCATATTACCACAGTAAGCTGCTCACCCATAACATTGTGTTCGTAGTGGTGCACGTACTTTTTAAATAACCATAACTTGCTCAATTTTCAACCGATTTTCAAACGGTTTGGTTTGTTATAAACGTGACGTAGGCTAGTTATGACTGCATGCTTTTGATAGAATAATGAAAAATAGAATAATGTTCCAAAATAGGTACAATATCATAACCACGTTAATAACGTTTGTAATAAACCAAACCGTTTGTAAATCGGTTGAAAATTGAGTTATGGTTATTTTAAAAGTAGCCTACATGTACCACTACCAACACAATTTTATGGGTGAGCAGCACCTTACTGTGGTAAGATTGCCGCCTATGGTGACGTTCTAGACCAGTATTAGGGCGAAAAGTGTATTTTCCCCTCCGTTTTCCTTGGCTGCGATTCAGAAATATGTATCTCCGTAAAGATGGACTCATTGCGAAAACGCATCGCTGGTACTCCCTTTTAATGTACAGTTGGTAATTACATTTACCCAGGGGCTGTATTAGAAGCTACAAAAATAAGGTGTAGGAAAAGCAAGTCGAATAATGTTATACTAGATACCATGGATTGGTCACAAATATCAGTCTAGAAATAGCTGAAATGTTGTTTATTACACTACAGGATTATTTCCTTTATTACAACTGAGTTGAAAAACTGAAAGTGTTGTTTTATGGTTAAATCTCGCTTAACTTAAATTAAGGAATTTGTCATTTTTATACAATGGTATTTCTAATGATGTTTTTCTTGTTTATGTTTACAGCAAAACTTAAACAATTGCAAAGGGCGGTTTAAAAAAGGCATGCGCTGCATGTCAGGTCCCCATTCATAATGGGTTTAAAGTATGCCCAACGTGCAAGGCACCACAGCCACAAAAAATGAGGCTAAAAAAGAAACTGGACAAGTTCCGAAAGCAGAAAGATGCATGGGTGGCCAACACCAAACGTAACCAGGTCACCTCACATCTTTTCGATGACGCTGTCATTCTGGTAAGTAACATTACCATAGTACTAATGTTAGGTTAAGAATGTGGCGCCAACATCAGCTCTTCTATAAGTAAAATTTGCCTCTGAGTTGCTATTGAAACGTACTGCTGTGGAGCTTGTGTCTCCATATATCTCTGGCACAATTTATTATTGTTTTTAAAGTTTTCTCTATTTTTTCAGGTCGAGAAGATGAATGCATTGGGGTGGAGGCCCATCCTCCTTCTTGAATATCCCAAGAAGGAGGGAAAGATAGTGCTCCCAGAGGGGCTTATTTCTTCTGTTGGGGAAAATAAATGTTTGGATAATATAAAAGAAATTTACAGCATAATTGTAGAAGGTAATTTCACATTTACTCCGCATTATAACGTCTCTAAACAACCCCAATTCTGAAAAATGTAGGACACTGTAAAAATGTAATCACATCAAATAACAAAATGTACAAAAAAGGATTATGACAGATGTATGTTTACTTTGCATCACTCCTACCTTTCACATTTTGACCTAATTGTAAGTTCTTTGTGTTGCTTTCAGGAAAGAAAGTGCCATCAGATGCCACAAGTATGCCACAGGGTGAAGGAGAGGCCATTTATATTTTACATTTCGAGCCCGAAGACCCAATGAAAATACAAGGTGTGGTTAGCGTAGCTTTATTGTCATCTTTCATATTTTTTGGTGAGAATGTGCTTCAGCAGCATATTATTATTATCATTATTATAGTACATTATTATCATAGTTAATATTCTATGTGTTTACACCTTTTGCAGAGACTCTCCATTCAGCCACCCCTACCACCAGCACCAACGAGGGGTTAGAGCTGTGTTCAGCTGGTGTTGAACATGAGACAGGTAACCCAAAAAATCTTCAATGAAAGGACCATAATTCGGTGTGCTTAGCTTAATTATTGCTGTTCAAATTTGTTGTGCTATATTTCACTTTTTTAGTAGAATTTCCTTGAGCAGCCACACATACGGTATATATCTGACCTGCTTGCTTATTTTATATTGTGTGTACACCTTTAGTGGAGACTGTCCTGAAGACCAGCGCTGCCACTGCCACCGACGAGGGTACGCAAAGCTGATATTCGGCCATCTTTCACATTATCCCTCCTAAGTTAAATATTTCATTTGTTTTGCATGTCTTCTTTCTGAAATGAACATAATCGATGAAGTTCATTTCCATGCGCAATGTCACACATACCCTTCTCTCTTTATGGAGTTACAAGTTACAACAAATACATCTAATCTCTAGACTGTTGAACTTGTGCTATATTTCACTTTTTTAGTAGAATTTCCTTGAGCAGCCACACATACGGTATATATCTGACCTGCTTGCTTATTTTATATTGTGTGTACACCTTTAATGGAGACTGTCCTGAAGACCAGCGCTGCCAATGCCACCGACGAGGGTACACAGCCCAGGTCCTGCTTCTTGCGTAGGAGGGTTACTGTGATGGTCTCTATTTCTGCCCTGAGGTCCTCTGTACACCCTTGTGTGTAGACTCGATCTAAATAGGTAAGACAGTCAGTGATCATTTCATTTTCCAATTTATATCCACTTTATGTTTGAATAGTTGTTGTTGCAATGTGCTTGATTTACCAGTGACTGCCCATTGCTGGACATCAAACACCCACTGCTCTATTGTTTGCTGAGTGAGGTTTTGCTTTTGCTGAAAGTCACTGAGGCTGGCAGCTTCCAGTTTTGCCCTCTCTGAGATCTTGAAAACACAAAAAAAAAAAGTAAAACAATTTCATGCCATCTTCCAGCAAAAAAAAGTGTTCATCAGATCTTTATCAATGAGCTTACTGTGACGTATTTCTGGGCCAAAGCTTTGTGGAGGTTCTCTGTCTTTTTTCTGTTCCAACCCTTGGCCTGTTGCGTCAGCATATTTTCTCTCCCTAATTTAAACATAAATAAATCCACATGCTGGATAGGACAGATTCACATTGGAAAGGCAATTGCAGTTGAGAAAATCTGATGGACATGACTTGTTCTTAAAGTGTGTGTAATAACATAAAATTATAATACTATAATAAGTCTGTCTTAAGAGCGTTCTCTTCAGTTTATGGTGTCAGTGTATTGTGTCATAACATTAAATGTGCTATACCAACCTGCTTTTGTCATGTATTTTGTTATAAGAGCTGCCCTGGAGAGAAAGCTGTTCACCTAGATGTAAAGACAATACATTAATTAAATTATCCCTATATAAACTGTCAAAAAATACATAAAAAAAAACATAATAGATCCTGTCTTTGATTCAAAGCATATTGTGAATACATAGGCCAGTCATACAGCATGTTTGATTTTCTGAAGCGGCAATAGAGTAACTGTTCTCCCCATTCCCTGCAGATGTGCATCATCATTCGCATGATGCGAATGAGTCCTAAGAGTCCTATGTCCACCGTTTCAATAATGACAGTAATAACATACTTGTTCAACTTCCTCTCCAACTGTGTTCCCTGCTCCATCCTGATTTCTGCCACCCCATCTCACCTGCAACATAGTGTTTTACCATTCATTTCATTGCACTTTTACTTAATGTTAAAAGTGCAATGTAAAGCATTATTATTATTTCAGGTACCTCGCATTTTGCTGTATGTGCTTTGGCGTGCATTACACTGAGAAATGGTCTCATATGCATCAAAGGCTGAAGATCTGGAAACTCATCAACCACTTTGCTTAGGTAGGGCCAGTACCTACAAAGCAAGAGCAACATTAGTGGGTATTACGCACGTTGCAACACATTTTGCTGGGACATCAATCTAAAACCACGATCCTGACTTAAATACTGAGGTACTTGTCATTTAATATACAGTAGGTTGACAAAGAGAAATTACCTGCAGACAACATCCATGCAGAAGAAAGTGACATTTGCCCTCTCTCCCAATTCTTTCTGCAAAAACATGGGGTAGGCAAATATTTCGCCACGGTAGTGGTTCAGTCCTCGCAATAATATCCCATGTCTGATTGATAAGAGACAATATGGATAATCATCAACTTACACACAAAGAGTTGCTCAAAACCTCACACACTCACATTTCTTGATTTTTTACTGTACATCAAATATGACATTCAGATGTATGTGTCCACAACATGAGTGGCAAATGGCACTGTACAATAACATTCTTCTGACATACCAACATACCTGAAGACTGCCACCTGTATGCCCTCTTCATCAATTTTTGAGGAAGATTTCTTTGAGGCCTCCTTACTTGCCCTGAACCTTGACACCCCACATGTCCCATTGTCATTTGCCTGTGAAGTCAGCTGTTACTCATTTGGACTAGAAACACATACCTTACACACATACATAAACAGATTGTGGTATGCAGAATCAAACTTACTCTTGCCCCGCTGCTTCCTCTGATATTCTCCTGAAAGGCCAGAACTTCATCGTCTTTGGCTATGAACAAGCCCTCATATAAAGAGGGTTCCTCAGTTCTGTGCATTGCAAATGATCACAAAATGCCTATTTAACTAACGACACATTACTCGACATGAAACTATTTCAATGACAATGTTGTTGTTCAAATAGCTACATTAACGTCTGTGTAATATTTACATACCCCCTTGACTTTTTGAAACGATAATGTTTCCGGTTGCCATCACAGCATACTGCCAACATATCAGGTTGACAGGCTGGACAGCATAAAGGGTCAACTTCAGACATTGTGTCCTCTGTGTGCTTGCATAAGCAATATTCAAAGTAGCTCCTCTGGAACATATCTGCACAGATTTTCCCTGGCTATGAAAGGAAAAAAAAATCTATTAGGATTTCAAAAAAAGAAACATACCCACAAAATTACAAATACAGTTATAATTGTGTGTTACAATGCGATTCACGCAGACTTACCCTTCCTCCTCGAACAGACTGGTGCTCCAGAAGCTTTAAAAAAGCATGCCTCGACGGGGAGGGAGCTGCCAACTTTATGTTTGAAAATGCCTCAAAAACATCAAACGAATATAAAGTCTGGCAGTTGGTAGTGCTTGGCCAGTAATTATACTGTAGAAGGTCCTTTACCCCTGGAGTCCATTCTGTTGTGCAGCAAGAGCAGACCTTTCGGGGTAAACACATCTTGTATCGTCCCGTGAAAAAAAAACCATTACACTAAGGATGTTTCACAGACACAATTGTGGTAAAGTTGATTGATAATAGTCAATAATAGTTTCATTTGACAAGAAATTTAACGTTTGGTAATTGCTGGTATATTGATGAATTGAAGTTTGTTGGTCAAAAAGTGCTTCTCTCGCTCTGAAAAGCATTTTGCACACATAAAAACTACAAAAGTGAATATTTCTGTTCCTTTCAATTCAAACGTGTTATTATGCTTACAAAAGGGTTATTTAAGCATAAACCACCATTCGGAAGTGAATTCCATCAGTTTTGAGCAGAATCGCATTGTTGGTCAATAAGTGCTTCTCTCGCTCTGAAAAGCATTTTGCACACATAAAAACTAGAAAAGTTGATATTTCTGTTTATTTCAATGCAAACGTGTTATTATGCTTACAAATGGGTTATTTAAGCATAAACCACCATTTGGAAGTGAATTCCATCAGTTTTGAGCAATATCAACATTGTAAGGTCAGAATTGCATTGTTGGTCAAAAAGTGCTTCTCTCGCTCTGAAAAGCATTTTGCACACATGAAAACTAGAAAAGTGAATAGTTCTGATCCTTTCAATGCAAACGTGTTATTATGCTTACAAAAGGGTTATTTAAGCATAAACCACCATTTGGGAGTGAATTCCAATAGTTTTGAAAAATATCAACATTGTAAGGTCAGAATTACATTGTTGGTCAAAAAGTGCTTCTCTCGCTCTGAAAAGCATTTTGCACACATAAAAAATAGAAAAGTGAATATTTCTGTTCCTTTTAATTCAAACGTGTTATTATGCTTACAAAAGGGTTATTTAAGCATAAACCACCATTCGGAAGTGAATTCCATCAGTTTTGAGCAGAATCGCATTGTTGGTCAATAAGTGCTTCTCTCGCTCTGAAAAGCATTTTGCACACTTAAAAACTAGAAAAGTTGATATTTCTGTTCCTTTCATTTCAAACGTGTTATTATGCTTACAAAAGGGTTAATTAAGCATAAACCACCATTTGGAAGTGAATTCCATCAGTTTTGAGCAATATCAACATTGTAAGGTCAGAATCGCATTGTTGGTCAAAAAGTGCTTCTCTCGCTCTGAAAAGCATTTTGCACACATAAAAACTAGAAAAGTGAATAGTTCTGTTGCTTTCAATTCAAACGTGTTATTATGCTTACAAAAGGGTTATTTAAGCATAAACCACCATTCGGAAGTGAATTCCATCAGTTTTGAGCAGATTCGCAATGTTGGTCAATAAGTGCTTCTCTCGCTCTGAAAAGCATTTTGCACACATAAAAACTAGAAAAGTTGATATTTCTGTTTATTTCAATGCAAACGTGTTATTATGCTTACAAATGGGTTATTTAAGCATAAACCACCATTTGGAAGTGAATTCCATCAGTTTTGAGCAATATCAACATTGTAAGGTCAGAATCGCATTGTTGGTCAAAAAGTGCTTCTCTCGCTCTGAAAAGCATTTTGCACACAAAAAACTAGAAAAGTGAATAGTTCTGTTCCTTTCAATGCAAACGTGTTATTATGCTTACAAATGGGTTATTTAAGCATAAACCACCATTTGGAAGTGAATTTCATCAGTTTTGAGCAATATTTACATTGTAAGGTCAGAATAGCATTGTTGGTCAAAATGTGCTTCTCTCGCTCTGAAAAGCATTTTGCACACATAAAAACTTGAAAAGAGGATAGTTCTGTTCCATTCAATGCAAACGTGTTATTATGCTTACAAAATGGTTATTGAAGCATAAACCACCATTTGGGAGTGAATTCCATTAGTTTTGAGCAATATCAACATTGTAAGGTCAGAATCACATTGTTGGTCAAAAAGTGCTTCTCTCGCTCTGAAAAGCATTTTGCACACATAAAAACAAGAAAAGTGAATAGTTCTGTTTCTTTCAATGCAAAGGTGTTATTATGCTTACAAATGGGTTATTTAAGCATAAACCACCATTTGGAAGTGAATTTCATCAGTTTTGAGCAATATCAACATTGTAAGGTCAGAATCACATTGTTGGTCAAAAAGTGCTTCTCTCGCTCTGAAAAGCATTTTGCACACATAAAAACAAGAAAAGTGAATAGTTCTGTTTCTTTCAATGCAAACGTGTTATTATGCTTACAAATGGGTTATTTAAGCATAAACCACCATTTGGAAGTGAATTTCATCAGTTTTGAGCAATATTTACATTGTAAGGTCAGAATAGCATTGTTGGTCAAAATGTGCTTCTCTCACTCTGAAAAGCATTTTGCACACATAAAAACTAGAAAAGAGGATAGTTCTGTTCCATTCAATGCAAACGTGTTATTATGCTTACAAAAGGGTTATTGAAGCATAAACCACCATTTGGGAGTGAATTCCATTAGTTTTGAGCAATATCAACATTGTAAGGTCAGAATCACATTGTTGGTCAAAAAGTGCTTCTCTCGCTCTGAAAAGCATTTTGCACACATAAAAACAAGAAAAGTGAATAGTTCTGTTTCTTTCAATTCAAACGTGTTATTATGCTTACAAATGGGTTATTTAAGCATAAACCACCATTTGGAAGTGAATTTCATCAGTTTTGAGCAATATCAACATTGTAAGGTCAGAATCACATTGTTGGTCAAAAAGTGCTTCTCTCGCTCTGAAAAGCATTTTGCACACATAAAAACAAGAAAAGTGAATAGTTCTGTTTCTTTCAATGCAAACGTGTTATTATGCTTACAAATGGGTTATTTAAGCATAAACCACCATTTGGAAGTGAATTTAATCAGTTTTGAGCAATATTTACATTGTAAGGTCAGAATCGCATTGTTGGTCAAAAAGTGCTTCGCTCGCTCTGAAAAGCATTTTGCACACATAAAAACTTGACAAGTGAATAGTTCAGTTCCTTTCAATGCAAACTTGTTATTATGGTTACAAAAGGGTTATTTAAGCATTTGGGAGTGAATTCCATTAGTTTTGAGCAATATCAACATTGTAAGGTCAGAATCACATTGTTGGTCAAAAAGTGCTTCTCTCGCTCTGAATAGCATTTTGCACACATAAAAACAAGAAAAGTGAATAGTTCTGTTTCTTTCAATGCAAACGTGTTATTATGCTTACAAATGGGTTATTTAAGCATAAACCAACATTTGGAAGTGAATTTCATCAGTTTTGAGCAATATTTACATTGTAAGGTCAGAATCGCATTGTTGGTCAAAATGTGCTTCTCTCGCTCTGAAAAGCATTTTGCACACATAAAAACTAGAAAAGTGAATAGTTCTGTTCCTTTCAATGCAAACGTGTTATTATGCTTACAAAAGGGTTATTTAAGCATAAACCACCATTTAGAAGTGAAATCCATCAGTTTTGAGCAATATCAACATTGTAAGGACAGAATCGCGTTGTTGGTCAAAAAGTGCTACTCTCGCTCTGAAAAGCATTTTGCACACATAAAAACTTGACAAGTGAATAGTTCAGTTCATTTCAATGCAAACGTGTTATTATGCTTACAAAAGGGTTATTTAAGCATTTGGGAGTGAATTCCATTAGTTTTGAGCAATATCAACATTGTAAGGTCAGAATCACATTGTTGGTCAAAAAGTGCTTCTCTCGCTCTGAAAAGCATTTTGCACACATAAAAACAAGAAAAGTGAATAGTTCTGTTTCTTTCAATGCAAAGGTGTTATTATGCTTACAAATGGGTTATTTAAGCATAAACCACCATTTGGAAGTGAATTTCATCAGTTTTGAGCAATATCAACATTGTAAGGTCAGAATCACATTGTTGGTCAAAAAGTGCTTCTCTCGCTCTGAAAAGCATTTTGCACACATAAAAACAAGAAAAGTGAATAGTTCTGTTTCTTTCAATGCAAACGTGTTATTATGCTTACAAATGGGTTATTTAAGCATAAACCACCATTTGGAAGTGAATTTCATCAGTTTTGAGCAATATTTACATTGTAAGGTCAGAATCACATTGTTGGTCAAAATGTGCTTCTCTCGCTCTGAAAAGCATTTTGCACACATAAAAACTTGAAAAGAGGATAGTTCTGTTCCATTCAATGCAAACGTGTTATTATGCTTACAAAATGGTTATTGAAGCATAAACCACCATTTGGGAGTGAATTCCATTAGTTTTGAGCAATATCAACATTGTAAGGTCAGAATCACATTGTTGGTCAAAAAGTGCTTCTCTCGCTCTGAAAAGCATTTTGCACACATAAAAACAAGAAAAGTGAATAGTTCTGTTTCTTTCAATGCAAAGGTGTTATTATGCTTACAAATGGGTTATTTAAGCATAAACCACAATTTGGAAGTGAATTTCATCAGTTTTGAGCAATATCAACATTGTAAGGTCAGAATCACATTGTTGGTCAAAAAGTGCTTCTCTCGCTCTGAAAAGCATTTTGCACACATAAAAACAAGAAAAGTGAATAGTTCTGTTTCTTTCAATGCAAACGTGTTATTATGCTTACAAATGGGTTATTTAAGCATAAACCACCATTTGGAAGTGAATTTCATCAGTTTTGAGCAATATTTACATTGTAAGCTCAGAATAGCATTGTTGGTCAAAATGTGCTTCTCTCACTCTGAAAAGCATTTTGCACACATAAAAACTAGAAAAGAGGATAGTTCTGTTCCATTCAATGCAAACGTGTTATTATGCTTACAAAAGGGTTATTGAAGCATAAACCACCATTTGGGAGTGAATTCCATTAGTTTTGAGCAATATCAACATTGTAAGGTCAGAATCACATTGTTGGTCAAAAAGTGCTTCTCTCGCTCTGAAAAGCATTTTGCACACATAAAAACAAGAAAAGTGAATAGTTCTGTTTCTTTCAATTCAAACGTGTTATTATGCTTACAAATGGGTTATTTAAGCATAAACCACCATTTGGAAGTGAATTTCATCAGTTTTGAGCAATATCAACATTGTAAGGTCAGAATCACATTGTTGGTCAAAAAGTGCTTCTCTCGCTCTGAAAAGCATTTTGCACACATAAAAACAAGAAAAGTGAATAGTTCTGTTTCTTTCAATGCAAACGTGTTATTATGCTTACAAATGGGTTATTTAAGCATAAACCACCATTTGGAAGTGAATTTAATCAGTTTTGAGCAATATTTACATTGTAAGGTCAGAATCGCATTGTTGGTCAAAAAGTGCTTCGCTCGCTCTGAAAAGCATTTTGCACACATAAAAACTTGACAAGTGAATAGTTCAGTTCCTTTCAATGCAAACTTGTTATTATGGTTACAAAAGGGTTATTTAAGCATTTGGGAGTGAATTCCATTAGTTTTGAGCAATATCAACATTGTAAGGTCAGAATCACATTGTTGGTCAAAAAGTGCTTCTCTCGCTCTGAATAGCATTTTGCACAAATAAAAACAAGAAAAGTGAATAGTTCTGTTTCTTTCAATGCAAACGTGTTATTATGCTTACAAATGGGTTATTTAAGCATAAACCAACATTTGGAAGTGAATTTCATCAGTTTTGAGCAATATTTACATTGTAAGGTCAGAATCGCATTGTTGGTCACAATGTGCTTCTCTCGCTCTGAAAAGCATTTTGCACACATAAAAACTAGAAAAGTGAATAGTTCTGTTCCTTTCAATGCTAACGTGTTATTATGCTTACAAAAGGGTTATTTAAGCATAAACCACCATTTAGAAGTGAAATCCATCAGTTTTGAGCAATATCAACATTGTAAGGACAGAATCGCGTTGTTGGTCAAAAAGTGCTACTCTCGCTCTGAAAAGCATTTTGCACACATAAAAACTTGACAAGTGAATAGTTCAGTTCATTTCAATGCAAACGTGTTATTATGCTTACAAAAGGGTTATTTAAGCATTTGGGAGTGAATTCCATTAGTTTTGAGCAATATCAACATTGTAAGGTCAGAATCACATTGTTGGTCAAAAAGTGCTTCTCTCGCTCTGAAAAGCATTTTGCACACATAAAAACAAGAAAAGTGAATAGTTCTGTTTCTTTCAATGCAAAGGTGTTATTATGCTTACAAATGGGTTATTTAAGCATAAACCACCATTTGGAAGTGAATTTCATCAGTTTTGAGCAATATCAACATTGTAAGGTCAGAATCACATTGTTGGTCAAAAAGTGCTTCTCTCGCTCTGAAAAGCATTTTGCACACATAAAAACAAGAAAAGTGAATAGTTCTGTTTCTTTCAATGCAAACGTGTTATTATGCTTACAAATGGGTTATTTAAGCATAAACCACCATTT
The DNA here is from genome assembly GCF_949987615.1 of Pollachius pollachius. Taxonomy (NCBI): domain Eukaryota; kingdom Metazoa; phylum Chordata; class Actinopteri; order Gadiformes; family Gadidae; genus Pollachius; species Pollachius pollachius. The sequence continues at coordinate 28,097,232 of NC_136934.1, read as the reverse complement.
GGAAGTGAATTTCATCAGTTTTGAGCAATATTTACATTGTAAGGTCAGAATAGCATTGTTGGTCAAAATGTGCTTCTCTCACTCTGAAAAGCATTTTGCACACATAAAATCTAGAAAAGAGGATAGTTCTGTTCCATTCAATGCAAACGTGTTATTATGCTTACAAAAGGGTTATTGAAGCATAAACCACCATTTGGGAGTGAATTCCATTAGTTTTGAGCAATATCAACATTGTAAGGTCAGAATCACATTGTTGGTCAAAAAGTGCTTCTCTCGCTCTGAAAAGCATTTTGCACACATAAAAACAAGAAAAGTGAATAGTTCTGTTTCTTTCAATTCAAACGTGTTATTATGCTTACAAATGGGTTATTTAAGCATAAACCACCATTTGGAAGTGAATTTCATCAGTTTTGAGCAATATCAACATTGTAAGGTCAGAATCACATTGTTGGTCAAAAAGTGCTTCTCTCGCTCTGAAAAGCATTTTGCACACATAAAAACAAGAAAAGTGAATAGTTCTGTTTCTTTCAATGCAAACGTGTTATTATGCTTACAAATGGGTTATTTAAGCATAAACCACCATTTGGAAGTGAATTTAATCAGTTTTGAGCAATATTTACATTGTAAGGTCAGAATCGCATTGTTGGTCAAAAAGTGCTTCGCTCGCTCTGAAAAGCATTTTGCACACATAAAAACTTGACAAGTGAATAGTTCAGTTCCTTTCAATGCAAACGTGTTATTATGGTTACAAAAGGGTTATTTAAGCATTTGGGAGTGAATTCCATTAGTTTTGAGCAATATCAACATTGTAAGGTCAGAATCGTATTGTTGGTCAAAAAGTGCTTCTCTCGCTCTGAAAAGCATTTTGCACGCATAAAAACTTGACGAGTGAAAAGTTCTGTTCCTTTCAATTCAAACGTGTTATTATGCTTACAAATGGGTTATTTAAGCATAAACCACCATTTGGAAGTGAAATCCATCAGTTTTGAGCAATATCAACATTGTAAGGTCAGAATCACATTGTTGGTCAAAAAGTGCTTCTCTCGCTCTGAAAAGCATTTTGCACACATAAAAACAAGAAAAGTGAATAGTTCTGTTTCTTTCAATGCAAACGTGTTATTATGCTTACAAATGGGTTATTTAAGCATAAACCACCATTTGGAAGTGAATTTAATCAGTTTTGAGCAATATTTACATTGTAAGGTCAGAATCGCATTGTTGGTCAAAAAGTGCTTCGCTCGCTCTGAAAAGCATTTTGCACACATAAAAACTTGACAAGTGAATAGTTCAGTTCCTTTCAATGCAAACGTGTTATTATGGTTACAAAAGGGTTATTTAAGCATTTGGGAGTGAATTCCATTAGTTTTGAGCAATATCAACATTGTAAGGTCAGAATCGTATTGTTGGTCAAAAAGTGCTTCTCTCGCTCTGAAAAGCATTTTGCACGCATAAAAACTTGACGAGTGAAAAGTTCTGTTCCTTTCAATTCAAACGTGTTATTATGCTTACAAATGGGTTATTTAAGCATAAACCACCATTTGGAAGTGAAATCCATCAGTTTTGAGCAATATCAACATTGTAAGGTCAGAATCACATTGTTGGTCAAAAAGTGCTTCTCTCGCTCTGAAAAGCATTTTGCACACATAAAAACAAGAAAAGTGAATAGTTCTGTTTCTTTCAATGCAAACGTGTTATTATGCTTACAAATGGGTTATTTAAGCATAAACCACCATTTGGAAGTGAATTTAATCAGTTTTGAGCAATATTTACATTGTAAGGTCAGAATCGCATTGTTGGTCAAAAAGTGCTTCGCTCGCTCTGAAAAGCATTTTGCACACATAAAAACTTGACAAGTGAATAGTTCAGTTCCTTTCAATGCAAACGTGTTATTATGGTTACAAAAGGGTTATTTAAGCATTTGGGAGTGAATTCCATTAGTTTTGAGCAATATCAACATTGTAAGGTCAGAATCGTATTGTTGGTCAAAAAGTGCTTCTCTCGCTCTGAAAAGCATTTTGCACGCATAAAAACTTGACGAGTGAAAAGTTCTGTTCCTTTCAATTCAAACGTGTTATTATGCTTACAAATGGGTTATTTAAGCATAAACCACCATTTGGAAGTGAAATCCATCAGTTTTGAGCAATATCTACATTTTAAGGTCAGAATCGCATTGTTCGTCAAAAAGTGCTTCTCTCGCTCTGAAAAGCATTTTGCACACATAAAAACTTGACAAGTGAATAGTTCTGTTTCTTTCAATGCAAACGTGTTATTATGCTTACAAAAGGGTTATTTAAGCATAAACCACCATTTGGAAGTGAATTTCATCAGTTTTGAGCAATATCAACATTGTAAGGTCAGAATCACATTGTTGGTCAAAAAGTGCTTCTCTCGCTCTGAAAAGCATTTTGCACACATAAAAACTTGACAAGTGAATAGTTCTGTTTCTTTCAATGCAAACGTGTTATTATGCTTACAAATGGGTTATTTAAGCATAAACCACCATTTGGAAGTACATTTCATCAGTTTTGAGCAATATTTACATTGTAAGGTCAGAATCGCATTGTTGGTCAAAATGTGCTTCTCTCGCTCTGAAAAGCATTTTGCACACATAAAAACTAGAAAAGTTGATATTTCTGTTCCTTTCAATGCAAACGTGTTATTATGCTTACAAAAGGGTTATTTAAGCATAAACCACCATTTGGGAGTGAATTCCATTAGTTTTGAGTAATATCAACATTGTAAGGTCAGAATCACATTGTTGGTCAAAAAGTGCTTCTCTCGCTCTGAAAAGCATTTTGCACACATAAAAACTACAAAAGTGAATATTTCTGTTCCTTTCAATTCAAACGTGTTATTATGCTTACAAAAGGGTTATTTAAGCATAAACCACCATTCGGAAGTGAATTCCATCAGTTTTGAGCAGAATCGCAATGTTGGTCAATAAGTGCTTCTCTCGCTCTGAAAAGCATTTTGCACACTTAAAAACTAGAAAAGTTGATATTTCTGTTCCTTTCAATGCAAACGTGTTATTATGCTTACAAATGGGTTATTTAAGCATAAACCACCATTTTGAAGTGAATTCCATCAGTTTTGAGCAATATCAACATTGTAAGGTCAGAATCGTATTGTTGGTCAAAAAGTGCTTCTCTCGCTCTGAAAAGAATTTTGCACACATAAAAACTTGACGAGTGAATAGTTCTGTTCCTTTCAATTCAAACGTGTTATTATGCTTACAAAAGGGTTATTTAAGCATAAACCACCATTTGGAAGTGAAATCCATCAGTTTTGAGCAATATCTACATTGTAAGGTCAGAATCGCATTGTTCGTCAAAAAGTGCTTCTCTCGCTCTGAAAAGCATTTTGCACACATAAAAACTTGACAAGTGAATAGTTCTGTTTCTTTCAATGCAAAGGTGTTATTATGCTTACAAATGGGTTATTTAAGCATAAACCACCATTTGGATGTGAATTCCATCAGTTTTGAGCAATATCAACATTGTAAGGTCAGAATCGCATTGTTGGTCAAAAAGTGCTTCTATCGCTCTGAAAAGCATTTTGCACATATAAAAACTAGAAAAAGTTGATATTTCTGTTTCTTTCAAAGCAAACGTGTTATTATGCTTGCAAACAGGTTATTTAAGCATAAACCACCATTTGGAAGTGAATTCCATCAGTTTTGAGCAATATCAACATTGTAAGGTCAAAATAACATTGTTGGTCGAAAAGTGATTCTCTCGCTCTGAAAAGCATTTTGCACACATAAAAACAAGAAAACTGAATAGTTCTGTTTCTTTCAATGCAAACGTGTTATTATGCTTACAAATGGGTTATTTAAGCATGAACCACCATTTGGAAGTGAATTTCATCAGTTTTGAGCAATATTTACATTGTAAGGTCAGAATCGCATTGTTGGTCAAAATGTGCTTCTCTCGCTCTGAAAAGCATTTTGCACACATAAAAACTAGAAAAGAGGATAGTTCTGTTCCATTCAATGCAAACGTGTTATTATGCTTACAAAAGGGTTATTGAAGCATAAACCACCATTTGGGAGTGAATTCCATTAGTTTTGAGCAATATCAACATTGTAAGGTCAGAATCACATTGTTGGTCAAAAAGTGCTTCTCTCGCTCTGAAAAGCATTTTGCACACATAAAAACAAGAAAAGTGAATAGTTCTGTTTCTTTCAATGCAAACGTGTTATTATGCTTACAGATGGGTTATTTAAGCATAAACCACCATTTGGAAGTGAATTTCATCAGTTTTGAGCAAAATCAACATTGTAAGGTCAGAATCACATTGTTGGTCAAAAAGTGCTTCTCTCGCTCTGAAAAGCATTTTGCACACATAAAAACAAGAAAAGTGAATAGTTCTGTTTCTTTCAATGCAAACGTGTTATTATGCTTACAAATGGGTTATTTAAGCATAAACCACCATTTTGAAGTGAATTTCATCAGTTTTGAGCAATATTTACATTTTAAGGTCAGAATCGCATTGTTGGTCAAAATGTGCTTCTCTCGCTCTGAAAAGCATTTTGCATACATAAACACTTGACAAGTGAATATTTCTGTTCCTTTCAATTCAAACGTGTTATTATGCTTACAAAAGTGTTATTTAAGCATAAACCACCATTTAGAAGTGAAATCCATCAGTTTTGAGCAATATCAACATGGTAAGGTCAGAATCGTATTGTTGGTCAAAAAGTGCTTCGCTCGCTCTGAAAAGCATTTTGCACACATAAAAACTTGACAAGTGAATAGTTCAGTTCCTTTCAATGCAAAGGTGTTATTATGGTTACAAAAGGGTTATTTAAGCATTTGGGAGTGAATTCCATTAATTTTGAGCAATATCAACATTGTAAGGTCAGAATCACATTGTCGGTCAAAAAGTGCTTCTCTCGCTCTGAATAGCATTTTGCACACATAAAAACAAGAAAAGTGAATAGTTCTGTTTCTTTCAATGCAAACGTGTTATTATGCTTACAAATGGGTTATTTAAGCATAAACCACCATTTGGAAGTACATTTCATCAGTTTTGAGCAATATTTACATTGTAAGGTCAGAATCGCATTGTTGGTCAAAATGTGCTTCTCTCGCTCTGAAAAGCATTTTGCACACATAAAAACTAGAAAAGTTGATATTTCTGTTCCTTTCAATGCAAACGTGTTATTATGCTTACAAAAGGGTTATTTAAGCATAAACCACCATTTGGGAGTGAATTCCATTAGTTTTGAGCAATATCAACATTGTAAGGTCAAAATCACATTGTTGGTCAAAAAGTGCTTCTCTCGCTCTGAAAAGCATTTTGCACACATAAAAAAATACAAAAGTGAATATTTCTGTTCCTTTCAATTCAAACGTGTTATTATGCTTGCAAAAGTGTTATTTAAGCATAAACCACCATTCGGAAGTGAATTCCATCAGTTTTGAGCAGAATCACATTGTTGGTCAATAAGTGCTTCTCTCGCTCTGAAAAGCATCCTTTACACTTAAAAACTAGAAAAGTTGATATTTCTGTTCCTTTCAATGCAAACGTGTTATTATGCTTACAAATGGGTTATTTAAGCATAAACCACCATTTTGAAGTGAATTCAATCAGTTTTGAGCAATATCAACATTGTAAGGTCAGAAGCGCATTGTTGGTCAAAAAGTGCTTCTCTCGCTCTGAAAAGCATTTTGCACACATAAAAACTAGAAAAGTTGATATTTCTGTTTCTTTCAATGCAAACGTGTTATTATGCTTACAAATGGGTTATTTAAGCATAAACCACCATTTGGAAGTGAATTCCATCAGTTTTGAGCAATATCAACATTGTAAGGTCAGAATCGCATTGTTGGTCAAAAAGTGCTTCTCTCGCTCTGAAAAGCATTTTGCACACATAAAAACTAGAAAAGTGAATAGTTCTGTTCCTTTCAATGCAAACGTGTTATTATGCATACAAAAGGGTTAGTTAAGCATAAACCACCATTTGGGAGTGAATTCCATTAGTTTTGAGCAATATCAACATTGTAAGGTCAGAATCACATTGTTGGTCAAAAAGTGCTTCTCTCGCTCTGAAAAGCATTTTGCACACATAAAAACAAGAAAAGTGAATAGTTCTGTTTCTTTCAATGCAAACGTGTTATTATGCTTACAAATGGGTTATTTAAGCATAAACCACCATTTTGAAGTGAATTTCATCAGTTTTGAGCAATATCAACATTGTAAGGTCAAAATCACATTGTTGGTCAAAAAGTGCTTCTCTCGCTCTGAAAAGCATTTTGCACACATAAAAACTACAAAAGTGAATATTTCTGTTCATTTCAATTCAAACGTGTTATTATGCTTGCAAAAGTGTTATTTAAGCATAAACCACCATTCGGAAGTGAATTCCATCAGTTTTGAGCAGAATCACATTGTTGGTCAATAAGTGCTTCTCTCGCTCTGAAAAGCATTTTGCACACTTAAAAACTAGAAAAGTTGATATTTCTGTTCCTTTCAATTCAAATGTGTTAGAATGCTTACAAAAGGGTTATTTCAGCATAAACCACCATTTGGAAGTGAATTCCATCAGTTTTGAGCAATATTTACATTGTAAGGTCAGAATCGCATTGTTAGTCAAAAAGTGCTTCTCTCGCTCTGAAAAGCATTTTGCACACATAAAAACTAGAAAAGTTGATATTTCTGTTTATTTCAATGCAAACGTGTTATTATGCTTACAAATGGGTTATTTAAGCATAAACCACGATTTTGAAGTGAATTCCATCAGTTTTGAGCAATATCAACATTGAAAGGTCAGAATCGCATTGTTGGTCAAAAAGTGCTTCTCTCGCTCTGAAAAGCATTTTGCACACATAAAAACTAGAAAAGTTGATATTTCTGTTTCTTTCAATGCAAACGTGTTATTATGCTTACAAATGGGTTATTTAAGCATAAACCACCATTTGGAAGTGAATTCCATCAGTTTTGAGCAATATCAACATTGTAAGGTCAGAATCGCATTGCTGGTCAAAAAGTGCTTCTCTCGCTCTGAAAAGCATTTTGCACACATAAAAACTAGAAAAGTGAATAGTTCTGTTCCTTTCAATGCAAACGTGTTATTATGCATACAAAAGGGTTAGTTAAGCATAAACCACCATTTGGTAGTGAATTCCATTAGTTTTGAGCAATATCAACATTGTAAGGTCAGAATCACATTGTTGGTCAAAAAGTGCTTCTCTCGCTCTGAAAAGCATTTTGCACACATAAAAACAAGAAAAGTGAATAGTTCTGTTTCTTTCAATGCAAACGTGTTATTATGCTTACAAATGGGTTATTTAAGCATAAACCACCATTTGGAAGTGAATTTCATCAGTTTTGAGCAATATTTACATTGTAAGGTCAGAATAGCATTGTTGGTCAAAATGTGCTTCTCTCGCTCTGAAAAGCATTTTGCACACATAAAAACTTGAAAAGAGGATAGTTCTGTTCCATTCAATGCAAACGTGTTATTATGCTTACAAAATGGTTATTGAAGCATAAACCACCATTTGGGAGTGAATTCCATTAGTTTTGAGCAATATCAACATTGTAAGGTCAGAATCACATTGTTGGTCAAAAAGTGCTTTTCTCGCTCTAAAAAGCATTTTGCACACATAAAAACAAGAAAAGTGAATAGTTCTGTTTCTTTCAATGCAAAGGTGTTATTATGCTTACAAATGGGTTATTTAAGCATAAACCACCATTTGGAAGTGAATTTCATCAGTTTTGAGCAATATCAACATTGTAAGGTCAGAATCACATTGTTGGTCAAAAAGTGCTTCTCTCGCTCTGAAAAGCATTTTGCACACATAAAAACACGAAAAGTGAATAGTTCTGTTTCTTTCAATGCAAACGTGTTATTATGCTTACAAATGGGTTATTTAAGCATAAACCACCAATTGGAAGTGAATTTCATCAGTTTTGAGCAATATTTACATTGTAAGGTCAGAATCAAATTGTTGGTCAAAAAGTGCTTCGCTCGCTCTGAAAAGCATTTTGCTCACATAAAAACTTGACAAGTGAATAGTTCAGTTCCTTTCAATGCAAACGTGTTATTATGGTTACAAAAGGGTTATTTAAGCATTTGGGAGTGAATTCCATTAGTTTTGAGCAATATCAACATTGTAAGGTCAGAATCATATTGTTGGTCAAAAAGTGCTTCTCTCGCTCTGAATAGCATTTTGCACACATAAAAACAAGAAAAGTGAATAGTTCTGTTTCTTTCAATGCAAACGTGTTATTATGCTTACAAATGGGTTATTTAAGCATAAACCAACATTTGGAAGTGAATTTCATCAGTTTTGAGCAATATTTACATTGTAAGGTCAGAATCGCATTGTTGGTCAAAATGTGCTTCTCTCGCTCTGAAAAGAATTTTGCACACATAAAAACTAGAAAAGTGAATAGTTCTGTTCCTTTCAATGCAAACGTGTTATTATGCTTACAAAAGGGTTATTTAAGCATAAACCACCATTTAGAAGTGAAATCCATCAGTTTTGAGCAATATCAACATTGTAAGGACAGAGTCGCGTTGTTGGTCAAAAAGTGCTACTCTCGCTCTGAAAAGCATTTTGCACACATAAAAACTTGACAAGTGAATAGTTCAGTTCATTTCAATGCAAACGTGTTATTATGCTTACAAAAGGGTTATTTAAGCATAAACCACCATTTGGAAGTGAATTTCATCAGTTTTGAGCAATATCAACATTGTAAGGTCAGAATCACATTGTTGGTCAAAAAGTGCTTCTCTCGCTCTGAAAAGCATTTTGCACACATAAAAACAAGAAAAGTGAATAGTTCTGTTTCTTTCAATGCAATCGTGTTATTATGCTTACAAATGGGTTATTTAAGCATAAACCACCATTTGGAAGTGAATTTCATCAGTTTTGAGCAATATTTACATTGTAAGGTCAGAATCGCATTGTTGGTGAAAAAGTGCTTCGCTCGCTCTGAAAAGCATTTTGCACACATAAAAACTTGACAAGTGAATAGTTCAGTTCCTTTCAATGCAAACGTGTTATTATGGTTACAAAATGGTTATTTAAGCATTTGGGAGTGAATTCCATTAGTTTTGAGCAATATCAACATTGTAAGGTCAGAATCACATTGTTGGTCAAAAAGTGCTTCTCTCGCTCTGAATAGCATTTTGCACACATAAAAACAAGAAAAGTGAATAGTTCTGTTTCTTTCAATGCAAACGTGTTATTATGCTTACAAACGGGTTATTTAAGCATAAACCAACATTTGGAAGTGAATTTCATCAGTTTTGAGCAATATTTACATTGTAAGGTCAGAATCGCATTGTTGGTCAAAATGTGCTTCTCTCGCTCTGAAAAGAATTTTGCACACATAAAAACTAGAAAAGTGAATAGTTCTGTTCCTTTCAATGCAAACGTGTTATTATGCTTACAAAAGGGTTATTTAAGCATAAACCACCATTTAGAAGTGAAATCCATCAGTTTTGAGCAATATCAACATTGTAAGGACAGAATCGCGTTGTTGGTCAAAAAGTGCTACTCTCGCTCTGAAAAGCATTTTGCACACATAAAAACTTGACATGTGAATATTTCTGTTCCTTTCAATTCAAACGTGTTATTATGCTTACAAAAGGGTTATTTAAGCATAAACCACCATTTGAAAGTGAATTCCATTCGTTTTGAGCAATATCAACATTGTAAGGTCAGAATCACATTGTTGGTCAAAAAGTGCTTCTCTCGCTCTGAAAAGCATTTTGCACACATAAAAACAAGAAAAGTGAATAGTTCTGTTTCTTTCAATGCAATCGTGTTATTATGCTTACAAATGGGTTATTTAAGCATAAACCACCATTTGGAAGTGAATTTCATCAGTTTTGAGCAATATTTACATTGTAAGGTCAGAATCGCATTGTTGGTGAAAAAGTGCTTCGCTCGCTCTGAAAAGCATTTTGCACACATAAAAACTTGACAAGTGAATAGTTCAGTTCCTTTCAATGCAAACGTGTTATTATGGTTACAAAATGGTTATTTAAGCATTTGGGAGTGAATTCCATTAGTTTTGAGCAATATCAACATTGTAAGGTCAGAATCACATTGTTGGTCAAAAAGTGCTTCTCTCGCTCTGAATAGCATTTTGCACACATAAAAACAAGAAAAGTGAATAGTTCTGTTTCTTTCAATGCAAACGTGTTATTATGCTTACAAACGGGTTATTTAAGCATAAACCAACATTTGGAAGTGAATTTCATCAGTTTTGAGCAATATTTACATTGTAAGGTCAGAATCGCATTGTTGGTCAAAATGTGCTTCTCTCGCTCTGAAAAGCATTTTGCACACATAAAAACTAGAAAAGTGAATAGTTCTGTTCCTTTCAATGCAAACGTGTTATTATGCTTACAAAAGGGTTATTTAAGCATAAACCACCATTTAGAAGTGAAATCCATCAGTTTTGAGCAATATCAACATTGTAAGGACAGAATCGCGTTGTTGGTCAAAAAGTGCTACTCTCGCTCTGAAAAGCATTTTGCACACATAAAAACTTGACAAGTGAATAGTTCAGTTCATTTCAATGCAAACGTGTTATTATGCTTACAAAAGGGTTATTTAAGCATTTGGGAGTGAATTCCATTAGTTTTGAGCAATATCAACATTGTAAGGTCAGAATCACGTTGTTGGTCAAAAAGTGCTTCTCTCGCTCTGAAAAGCATTTTGCACGCATAAAAACTTGACGAGTGAAAAGTTCTGTTCCTTTCAATTCAAACGTGTTATTATGCTTACAAATGGGTTATTTAAGCATAAACCACCATTTGGAAGTGAAATCCATCAGTTTTGAGCAATATCTACATTGTAAGGTCAGAATCGCATTGTTCGTCAAAAAGTGCTTCTCTCGCTCTGAAAAGCATTTTGCACACATAAAAACTTGACAAGTGAATAGTTCTGTTTCTTTCAATGCAAACGTGTTATTATGCTTACAAAAGGGTTATTTAAGCATAAACCACCATTTGGAAGTGAATTTCATCAGTTTTGAGCAATATCAACATTGTAAGGTCAGAATCACATTGTTGGTCAAAAAGTGCTTCTCTCGCTCTGAAAAGCATTTTGCACACATAAAAACAAGAAAAGTGAATAGTTCTGTTTCTTTCAATGCAAACGTGTTATTATGCTTACAAATGGGTCATTTAAGCATAAACCACCATTTGGAAGTACATTTCATCAGTTTTGAGCAATATTTACATTGTAAGGTCAGAATCGCATTGTTGGTCAAAATGTGCTTCTCTCGCTCTGAAAAGCATTTTGCACACATAAAAACTAGAAAAGTTGATATTTCTGTTCCTTTCAATGCAAACGTGTTATTATGCTTACAAAAGGGTTATTTAAGCATAAACCACCATTTGGGAGTGAATTCCATTAGTTTTGAGTAATATCAACATTGTAAGGTCAGAATCACATTGTTGGTCAAAAAGTGCTTCTCTCGCTCTGAAAAGCATTTTGCACACATAAAAACTACAAAAGTGAATATTTCTGTTCCTTTCAATTCAAACGTGTTATTATGCTTACAAAAGTGTTATTTAAGCATAAACCACCATTCGGAAGTGAATTCCATCAGTTTTGAGCAGAATCGCATTGTTGGTCAATAAGTGCTTCTCTCGCTCTGAAAAGCATTTTGCACACTTAAAAACTAGAAAAGTTGATATTTCTGTTCCTTTCAATGCAAACGTGTTATTATGCTTACAAATGGGTTATTTAAGCATAAACCACCATTTTGAAGTGAATTCCATCAGTTTTGAGCAATATCAACATTGTAAGGTCAGAAGCGCATTGTTGGTCAAAAAGTGCTTCTCTCGCTCTGAAAAGCATTTTGCACACATAAAAACTTGACGAGTGAATAGTTCTGTTCCTTTCAATTCAAACGTATTATTATGCTTACAAAAGGGTTATTTAAGCATAAACCACCATTTTGGAGTGAATTCCATTAGTTTTGAGCAATATCAACATTGTAAGGTCAGAATCACATTGTCGGTCAAAAAGTGCTTCTCTCGCTCTGAATAGCATTTTGCACACATAAAAACAAGAAAAGTGAATAGTTCTGTTTCTTTCAATGCAAACGTGTTATTATGCTTACAAATGGGATATTTAAGCATAAACCACCATTTGGAAGTACATTTCATCAGTTTTGAGCAATATTTACATTGTAAGGTCAGAATCGCATTGTTGGTCAAAATGTGCTTCTCTCGCTCTGAAAAGCATTTTGCACACATAAAAACTAGAAAAGAGGATAGTTCTGTTCCTTTCAATGCAAACGTGTTATTATGCTTACAAAAGGGTTATTTAAGCATAAACCACCATTTGGGAGTGAATTCCATTAGTTTTGAGCAATATCAACATTGTAAGGTCAAAATCACATTGTTGGTCAAAAAGTGCTTCTCTCGCTCTGAAAAGCCTTTTGCACACATAAAAACTAGAAAAGTTGATATTTCTGTTTCTTTCAATGCAAACGTGTTATTATGCTTACAAATGGGTTATTTAAGCATAAACCACCATTTGGAAGTGAATTCCATCAGTTTTGAGCAATATCAACATTGTAAGGTCAGAATCGTATTGTTGGTCAAAAAGTGCTTCTCTCGCTCTGAAAAGCATTTTGCACACATAAAAACTTGACAAGTGAATAGTTCTGTTTCTTTCAATGCAAACGTGTTATTATGCTTACAAATGGGTTATTTAAGTATAAACCACCATTTGGATGTGAATTCCATCAGTTTTGAGCAATATCAACATTGTAAGGTCAGAATCGCATTGTTGGTCAAAAAGTGCTTCTATCGCTCTGAAAAGCATTTTGCACATATAAAAACTAGAAAAAGTTGATATTTCTGTTTCTTTCAAAGCAAACGTGTTATTATGCTTGCAAACAGGTTATTTAAGCATAAACCACCATTTGGAAGTGAATTCCATCAGTTTTGAGCAATATCAACATTGTAAGGTCAAAATAACATTGTTGGTCGAAAAGTGATTCTCTCGCTCTGAAAAGCATTTTGCACACATAAAAACAAGAAAACTGAATAGTTCTGTTTCTTTCAATGCAAACGTGTTAATATGCTTACAAATGGGTTATTTAAGCATGAACCACCATTTGGAAGTGAATTTCATCAGTTTTGAGCAATATTTACATTGTAAGGTCAGAATCGCATTGTTGGTCAAAATGTGCTTCTCTCGCTCTGAAAAGCATTTTGCACACATAAAAACTAGAAAAGAGGATAGTTCTGTTCCATTCAATGCAAACGTGTTATTATGCTTACAAAAGGGTTATTGAAGCATAAACCACCATTTGGGAGTGAATTCCATTAGTTTTGAGCAATATCAACATTGTAAGGTCAGAATCACATTGTTGGTCAAAAAGTGCTTCTCTCGCTCTGAAAAGCATTTTGCACACATAAAAACAAGAAAAGTGAATAGTTCTGTTTCTTTCAATGCAAACGTGTTATTATGCTTACAAATGGGTTATTTAAGCATAAACCACCATTTGGAAGTGAATTTCATCAGTTTTGAGCAAAATCAACATTGTAAGGTCAGAATCACATTGTTGGTCAAAAAGTGCTTCTCTCGCTCTGAAAAGCATTTTGCACACATAAAAACAAGAAAAGTGAATAGTTCTGTTTCTTTCAATGCAAACGTGTTATTATGCTTACAAATGGGTTATTTAAGCATAAACCACCATTTTGAAGTGAATTTCATCAGTTTTGAGCAATATTTACATTTTAAGGTCAGAATCGCATTGTTGGTCAAAATGTGCTTCTCTCGCTCTGAAAAGCATTTTGCATACATAAACACTTGACAAGTGAATATTTCTGTTCCTTTCAATTCAAACGTGTTATTATGCTTACAAAAGTGTTATATAAGCATAAACCACCATTTAGAAGTGAAATCCATCAGTTTTGAGCAATATCAACATGGTAAGGTCAGAATCGTATTGTTGGTCAAAAAGTGCTTCGCTCGCTCTGAAAAGCATTTTGCACACATAAAAACTTGACAAGTGAATAGTTCAGTTCCTTTCAATGCAAACGTGTTATTATGGTTACAAAAGGGTTATTTAAGCATTTGGGAGTGAATTCCATTAGTTTTGAGCAATATCAACATTGTAAGGTCAGAATCACATTGTCGGTCAAAAAGTGCTTCTCTCGCTCTGAATAGCATTTTGCACACATAAAAACAAGAAAAGTGAATAGTTCTGTTTCTTTCAATGCAAACGTGTTATTATGCTTACAAATGGGTTATTTAAGCATAAACCACCATTTGGAAGTACATTTCATCAGTTTTGAGCAATATTTACATTGTAAGGTCAGAATCGCATTGTTGGTCAAAATGTGCTTCTCTCGCTCTGAAAAGCATTTTGCACACATAAAAACTAGAAAAGTTGATATTTCTGTTCCTTTCAATGCAAACGTGTTATTATGCTTACAAAAGGGTTATTTAAGCATAAACCACCATTTGGGAGTGAATTCCATTAGTTTTGAGCAATATCAACATTGTAAGGTCAAAATCACATTGTTGGTCAAAAAGTGCTTCTCTCGCTCTGAAAAGCATTTTGCACACATAAAAAAATACAAAAGTGAATATTTCTGTTCCTTTCAATTCAAACGTGTTATTATGCTTGCAAAAGTGTTATTTAAGCATAAACCACCATTCGGAAGTGAATTCCATCAGTTTTGAGCAGAATCACATTGTTGGTCAATAAGTGCTTCTCTCGCTCTGAAAAGCATCCTTTACACTTAAAAACTAGAAAAGTTGATTTTTCTGTTCCTTTCAATGCAAACGTGTTATTATGCTTACAAATGGGTTATTTAAGCATAAACCACCATTTTGAAGTGAATTCCATCAGTTTTGAGCAATATCAGAATTGTAAGGTCAGAAGCGCATTGTTGGTCAAAAAGTGCTTCTCTCGCTCTGAAAAGCCTTTTGCACACATAAAAACTAGAAAAGTTGATATTTCTGTTTCTTTCAATGCAAACGTGTTATTATGCTTACAAATGGGTTATTTAAGCATAAACCACCATTTGGAAGTGAATTCCATCAGTTTTGAGCAATATCAACATTGTAAGGTCAGAATCGTATTGTTGGTCAAAAAGTGCTTCTCTCGCTCTGAAAAGCATTTTGCACACATAAAAACTTGACGAGTGAATAGTTCTGTTCCTTTCAATTCAAACGTGTTATTATGCTTACAAAAGGGTTATTTAAGCATAAACCACCATTTGGAAGTTAAATCCATCAGTTT
Organism: Pollachius pollachius; assembly: GCF_949987615.1. NCBI lineage: Eukaryota > Metazoa > Chordata > Actinopteri > Gadiformes > Gadidae > Pollachius > Pollachius pollachius. The sequence continues at coordinate 28,081,992 of NC_136934.1, read as the reverse complement.
TGAGCAATATCTACATTGTAAGGTCAGAATCGCATTGTTCGTCAAAAAGTGCTTCTCTCGCTCTGAAAAGCATTTTGCACACATAAAAACTTGACAAGTGAATAGTTCTGTTTCTTTCAATGCAAACGTGTTATTATGCTTACAAATGGGTTATTTAAGCATAAACCACCATTTGGATGTGAATTCCATCAGTTTTGAGCAATATCAACATTGTAAGGTCAGAATCGCATTGTTGGTCAAAAAGTGCTTCTATCGCTCTGAAAAGCATTTTGCATATGTAAAAACTAGAAAAAGTTGATATTTCTGTTTCTTTCAAAGCAAACGTGTTATTATGCTTGCAAACAGGTTATTTAAGCATAAACCACCATTTGGAAGTGAATTCCATCAGTTTTGAGCAATATCAACATTGTAAGGTCAGAATCACATTGTTGGTCAAAAAGTGCTTCTCTCGCTCTGAAAAGCATTTTGCACACATAAAAACAAGAAAAGTGAATAGTTCTGTTTCTTTCAATGCAAACGTGTTATTATGCTTACAAATGGGTTATTTAAGCATAAACCACCATTTGGAAGTGAATTTCATCAGTTTTGAGCAAAATCAACATTGTAAGGTCAGAATCACATTGTTGGTCAAAAAGTGCTTCTCTCGCTCTGAAAAGCATTTTGCACACATAAAAACAAGAAAAGTGAATAGTTCTGTTTCTTTCAATGCAAACGTGTTATTATGCTTACAAATGGGTTATTTAAGCATAAACCACCATTTTGAAGTGAATTTCATCAGTTTTGAGCAATATTTACATTTTAAGGTCAGAATCGCATTGTTGGTCAAAATGTGCTTCTCTCGCTCTGAAAAGCATTTTGCACACATAAACACTTGACAAGTGAATATTTCTGTTCCTTTCAATTCAAACGTGTTATTATGCTTACAAAAGTGTTATTTAAGCATAAACCACCATTTAGAAGTGAAATCCATCAGTTTTGAGCAATATCAACATGGTAAGGTCAGAATCGTATTGTTGGTCAAAAAGTGCTTCGCTCGCTCTGAAAAGCATTTTGCACACATAAAAACTTGACAAGTGAATAGTTCAGTTCATTTCAATGCAAACGTGTTATTATGGTTACAAAAGGGTTATTTAAGCATTTGGGAGTGAATTCCATTAGTTTTGAGCAATATCAACATTGTAAGGTCAGAATCACATTGTCGGTCAAAAAGTGCTTCTCTCGCTCTGAATAGCATTTTGCACACATAAAAACAAGAAAAGTGAATAGTTCTGTTTCTTTCAGTGCAAACGTGTTATTATGCTTACAAATGGGTTATTTAAGCATAAACCACCATTTGGAAGTACATTTCATCAGTTTTGAGCAATATTTACATTGTAAGGTCAGAATCGCATTGTTGGTCAAAAAGTGCTTCTCTCGCTCTGAAAAGCCTTTTGCACACATAAAAACTAGAAAAGTTGATATTTCTGTTTCTTTCAATGCAAACGTGTTATTATGCTTACAAATGGGTTATTTAAGCATAAACCACCATTTGGAAGTGAATTCCATCAGTTTTGAGCAATATCAACATTGTAAGGTCAGAATCGTATTGTTGGTCAAAAAGTGCTTCTCTCGCTCTGAAAAGCATTTTGCACACATAAAAACTTGACGAGTGAATAGTTCTGTTCCTTTCAATTCAAACGTGTTATTATGCTTACAAAAGGGTTTATAAGCATAAACCACCATTTGGAAGTGAAATCCATCAGTTTTGAGCAATATCTACATTGTAAGGTCAGAATCGCATTGTTCGTCAAAAAGTGCTTCTCTCGCTCTGAAAAGCATTTTGCACACATAAAAACTTGACAAGTGAATAGTTCTGTTTCTTTCAATGCAAACGTGTTATTATGATTACAAATAGGTTATTTAAGCATAAACCACCATTTGGATGTGAATTCCATCAGTTTTGAGCAATATCAACATTGTAAGGTCAGAATCGCATTGTTGGTCAAAAAGTGCTTCTATCGCTCTGAAAAGCATTTTGCACATATAAAAACTAGAAAAAGTTGATATTTCTGTTTCTTTCAAAGCAAACGTGTTATTATGCTTGCAAATAGGTTATTTAAGCATAAACCACCATTTGGAAGTGAATTCCATCAGTTTTGAGCAATATCAACATTGTAAGGTCAAAATAACATTGTTGGTCGAAAAGTGATTCTCTCGCTCTGAAAAGCATTTTGCACACATAAAAACAAGAAAACTGAATAGTTCTGTTTCTTTCAATGCAAACGTGTTATTATGCTTACAAATGGGTTATTTAAGCATGAACCACGATTTGGAAGTGAATTTCATCAGTTTTGAGCAATATTTACATTGTAAGGTCAGAATCGCATTGTTGGTCAAAATGTGCTTCTCTCGCTCTGAAAAGCATTTTGCACACATAAAAACTAGAAAAGAGGATAGTTCTGTTCCATTCAATGTTATTATGTGTGTTATTATGCTTACAAAAGGGTTATTGAAGCATAAACCACCATTTGGGAGTGAATTCCATTAGTTTTGAGCAATATCAACATTGTAAGGTCAGAATCACATTGTTGGTCAAAAAGTGCTTCTCTCGCTCTGAAAAGCATTTTGCACACATAAAAACAAGAAAAGTGAATAGTTCTGTTTCTTTCAATGCAAACGTGTTATTATGCTTACAAATGGGTTATTTAAGCATAAACCACCATTTGGAAGTGAATTTCATCAGTTTTGAGCAAAATCAACATTGTAAGGTCAGAATCACATTGTTGGTCAAAAAGTGCTTCTCTCGCTCTGAAAAGCATTTTGCACACTTAAAAACTAGAAAAGTTGATATTTCTGTTTCTTTCAATGCAAACGTGTTATTATGCTTACAAAAGGGTTATTTAAGCATAAACCACCATTTGGAAGTCAATTCCATTAGTTTTGAGCAATATCAACATTCAAAGGTCAGAATCACATTGTTGGTCAAAAAGTGCTTCTCAAGCTCTGAAAAGCATTTTGTACACATAAAAACTAGAAAAGTGAATATTTCTGTTACTTTCAATGGAAACGTGTTATTATGCTTACAAAAGGGTTATTTAAGCATAAAACACCATTTGGGAGTTAATTCCATTAGTTTTGAGCAATATCAACATTGTAAGGTCAGTATCGCATTGTTGCTCAAAAAGTGCTTCTCTTGCTCTGAAAAGCATTTTGCACGCATAAAAACATGACAAGTGAATATTTCTGTTCCTTTCAATGCAGACGTGTTATTATGCTTACAAAAGGGTTATTTAAGCATAAACCACCATTTGGGAGTGAATTCCATTAGTTTTGAGCAATATCAACATTGTAAGGTCAGAATCACATTGTTGGTCAAAAAGTGCTTTTCTCGCTCTGAAAAGCATTTTGCAGACATAAAAACATGACAAGTGAATATTTCTGTTTCTTTCAATGCAAACGTGTTATAATGCTTACAAAAGGGTTATTTAAGCATAAACCACCATTTGGGAGTGAATTCCATTAGTTTACAGCAATATCAACATTGTAAGGTCAGAATCACATTGTTGGTCAAAAAGTGCTTCTCTCGTTCTGAAAAGCATTTTGCACGCATAAAAACATGACAAGTGAATATTTCTGTTCCTTTCAATGAAAACGTGTTATTATGCTTACAAAAGGGTTATTTAAGCATAAACCACCATTTGGGAGTCAATTCCATTAGTTTTGAGCAATACCAACATTGTAAGGTCAGAATCACATTGTTGGTCAAAAAGTGCTTCTCTCGCTCTGAAAAGCATTTTGCACGCATAAAAACATGACAAGTGAATATTTCTGTTCCTTTCAATTCAAACGTGTTAGTATGCTTACAAAAGGGTTATTTAAGCATAAACCACCATTTGGGAGTGAATTCCATTAGTTTTGAGCAATATCAACATTGAAAGGTCAGAATCACATTGTTGGTCAAAAAGTGCTTCTCTCGTTCTGAAAAGCATTTTGCAGACATAAAAACTAGGAAAGTGAATATTTCTGTTACTTTCAATGGAAACGTGTTATTATGCTTACAAAAGGGTTATTTAAGCATAAACCACCATTTGGGAGTCAATTCCATTTGTTTAGAGCAATATCAACATTGTAAGGTCAGAATCACATTGTTGGTCAAAAAGTGCTTCTCTCGCTCTGAATAGCATGTTGCACGCAAAAAAACTTGACAAGTGAATATTTCTGTTTCTTTCAATTCAAACGTGTTATTATGCATACAAAAGGGTTATTTAAGCATAAACAACCATTTGGGAGTGAATTCCATTAGTTTTGAGCAATATCAACATTGTAAGGTCAGAATCACATTGTTGGTCAAAAAGTGCTTCTCTCGCTCTGAAAAGTATTTTGCACGCATAAAAACTTGACAAGTGAATATTTCTGTTTCTTTCAATTCAAACGTGTTTTTATGGTTACAAAAGGGTTATTTAAGCATAAACCACCATTTGGGAGTGAATTCCATTCGTTTTGAGTAATATCAACATTGTAAGGTTAGAATCACATTGTTGGTCAAAAAGTGCTTCTCTCGCTCTGAAAAGCATTTTTCACGCATAAAAACTTGACAAGTGAAGATTTCTGTTTCTTTAAATTCAAACGTGTTATTATGCTTGCAAAAGGGTTATTTAAGGATAAACCACCATTTGGGAGCGAATTCCATTAGTTTTGAGCAATATCAACATTGTAAGGTCAGTATCGCATTGTTGCTCAAAAAGTGCTTCTATCGCTCTGAAAAGCATTTTGCACGCATAAAAACATGACAAGTGAATATTTCTGTTCCTTTCAATGCAAACGTGTTATTATGCTTACAAAAGGGTTATTTAAGCATAAACCACCATTTGGGAGTCAATTCCATTAGTTTTGAGCAATATATACATTCAAAGGTCAGAATCACATTGTTGGTCAAAAAGTGCTTCTCTTGCTCTGAAAAGCATTTTGCACACATAAAAACTAGAAAAGTGAATATTTCTGTTACTTTCAATGGAAACGTGTTATTATGCTTACAAAAGGGTTATTTAAGCATAAACCACCATTTGGAAGTGAATTCCATTAGTTTTGAGCAATATCAACATTGTAAGGTCAGTATCGCATTGTTGCTTAAAAAGTGCTTCTCTCGCTCTGAAAAGCATTTTGCACGCATAAAAACATGACAAGTGAATATTTCTGTTCCTTTCAATGCAGACGTGTTATTATGCTTACAAAAGGGTTATTTAAGCATAAACCACCATTTGGGAGTGAATTCCATTAGTTTTGAGCAATATCAACATTGTAAGGTCAGAATCACATTGTTGGTCAAAAAGTGCTTTTCTTGCTCTGAAAAGCATTTTGCAGACATAAAAACTAGAAAAGTGAATATTTCTGTTCCTTTCAATGCAAACGTGTTATAATGCTTACAAAAGGGTTATTTAAGCATAAACCACCATTTGGGAGTGAATTCCATTAGTTTACAGCAATATCAACATTGTAAGGTCAGAATCAAATTGTTGGTCAAAAAGTGCTTCTCTCTTTCTGAAAAGCATTTTGCACGCATAAAAACATGACAAGTGAATATTTCTGTTCCTTTCAATTTAAACGTGTTATTATGCTTACAAAAGGGTTATTTAAGCATAAACCACCATTTGGGAGTCAATTCCATTAGTTTTGAGCAATACCAACATTGTAAGGTCAGAATCACATTGTTGGTCAAAAAGTGCTTCTCTCGCTCTGAAAAGCATTTTGCACGCATAAAAACATGACAAGTGAATATTTCTGTTCCTTTCAATTCAAACGTGTTATTATGCTTACAAAAGGGTTATTTAAGCATAAACCACCATTTGGGAGTGAATTCCATTAGTTTTGAGCAATATCAACATTGAAAGGTCAGAATCACATTGTTGGTCAATAAGTGCTTCTCTCGCTCTGAAAAGCATTTTGCAGACATAAAAACTAGAAAAGTGAATATTTCTGTTACTTTCAATGGAAACGTGTTCTTATGCTTACAAAAGGGTTATTGAAGCATAAACCACCATTTGGGAGTCAATTCCATTTGTTTAGAGCAATATCAACATTGTAAGGTCAGAATCACATTGTTGGTCAAAAAGTGCTTCTCTCGCTCTGAAAAGCATTTTGCACGCAAAAAAACTTGACAAGTGAATATTTCTGTTCCTTTCAATTCAAACGTGTTATTATGCATACAAAAGGGTTATTTAAGCATAAACAACCATTTGGGAGTGAATTCCATTAGTTTTGAGCAATATCAACATTGTAAGGTCAGAATCACATTGTTGGTCAAAAAGTGCTTCTCTCGCTCTGAAAAGCATTTTGCACACATAAAAACTTGACAAGTGAATATTTCTGTTTCTTTCAATGCAAACGTGTTATTATGCTTACAAATGGGTTATTTAAGCATAAACCACCATTTTGAAGTGAATTTCATCAGTTTTGAGCAATATTTACATTGCAAGGTCAGAATCGCATTGTTGGTCAAAATGTGCTTCTCTCGCTCTGAAAAGCATTTTGCACACATAAAAACTAGAAAAGTGAATAGTTCTGTTCCTTTCAATGCAAACGTGTTATTATGCTTACAAAAGGGTTATTTAAGCATAAACCACCATTTGGGAGTGAATTCCATTACTTTTGAGCAATATCAACATTGTAAGGTCAGAATCGCATTGTTGGTCAGAAAGTGCTTCTCTCGATCTGAAAAGCATTTTGCACACATAAAAACAAGAAAAGTGAATAGTTCTGTTTCTTTCAATGCAAACGTGTTATTATGCTTACAAATGGGTTATTTAAGCATAAACCACCATTTGGAAGTGAATTCCATCAGTTTTGAGCAATATCAACATTGTAAGGTCAGAATCGCATTGTTGGTCAAAAAGTGCTTCTCTCGCTCTGAAAAGCATTTTGCACACATAAAAACTAGAAAAGTTGATATTTCTGTTTCTTTCAATGCAAACGTGTTGTTATGCTTACAAATGGGTTATTTAAGCATAAACCACCATTTGGAAGTGAATTCCACCAGTTTTGAGCAATATCAACATTGTAAGGTCAGAATCGCATTGTTGGTCAAAAAGTGCTTCTCTCGCTCTGAAAAGCATTT